>NW_027646373.1:0-489000 GCF_951394435.1 Stenella coeruleoalba
TGGGCGGGATGTAAATTGCCAACAGACACTTGGGAGAAGTGTATGGTGTTTCCTGAAACATCTAAAAAACAAAGCAACAGAACCTAGGGCACTTCCACTTATGGTCCTATAGCTTAGGGAAATTAAAATGAAAAAGACACAGCCACCCCAAAGTTTGGAACGGCTCTGTTTACAAGAACCTCGTTTACAGTACAAGTTCAACATCGCAGAAAGTGAAAAATGGATAAAGAAGTTGTGGTATTTACTTACAAAGCAATATCACTCAGCAATGAAATCTGTGTCATCAGGCCCTTAGCAGCACAATGAGTGGATTCAGGTATGATGATTCTAACTGAAATAAGTCACACAGAAAAAGAAACATCATAAGATATCACTAATACACGGAATGTAAACTTGGCTACACAGGAACTGCATTCCAAAACAGAACAGGGTCTCAAATTTAGAAAACCAACTTATGCTTGCTTAAGGGGAAAGGTGAGTTGGGGTGCTGCATAAAACCAGAGATTGAAATGAGCACAGATAAAGTTCCTTAAGCCAAATATGGAATAGACAAGAGCTACTCCTTGCTCAACGAAATGGACTCAAAACCCCATATTAAACGCCTAAGAATGTACCTGACTAGTAAGTATCTTAAAACCTATGGATTGCTATGTCTCCAAAAGAGAATCAAGCGTGTGTACAGGGGCATAAACGCAGCAGTGATAGGATTGGAGAGGTTCGGTGAGCAAATGAAGACCCTTTGAAGTCATATTGCATGGTACCCATTACACGGGTCTCAACTCTCCAGGTTTAAGGTATTCTTCCTTCAGCTAAAACATGCATGTGGAACCCAGAGTATGATCAACCATGTGAACGGGAGACGTGTTCAAATATGTCTCAGTTTTCCTCCCCTGGTACTCGGGTGCAACATTCCAGATGCTTTACTAACACTCTCCCGACTTGGAGAGTCAGTCCCTTTAACCTCCTGTTTGGCCCAGTTTGCAATTTCTGCGGAAGATGAACAGGAATAGCGAGAACAAATGAGAGGCTAGCTGGAGGTGTCTGGACGGGCAAATTCAACTCTCATTTCCCACCAGGAAGAGGAATTAACCAAAGGCTCAGCATGCCGGGCCGGAACCAGATTAGGGCCTGAAGTCATCCTGCGGTGTTGCGGCCAGGTCACAAGAAAGCGAGTTGAAGAAAGGAGCTCAGGGGCACTGTAATTCACAAACCTGCAGAGTTATAAATGACAGCTATCGTCCAAAAATAGACTGAAGTAAGGCTGCCAAGAGGACTTGAAAGCGGGGCAGAATTGCAGGAAACCGATTTCAGGAGGTAGACTGGAATTGCATTGAAAGCATAGGAAAAGAGGCAGAACGTCCACAATGATGCACTTGGCCAAAAAGGGCGTATGCGTTTTTTCCTGAATATATTCAGGAAAAAACGCATACGCCCTTTTTGGCCAACAAAGCAAGCTTGCAAAGGAAATCTGCACTACAATGAAGTCTCACTTCCCCCCGGTCAAAAGGGCCATCTGAAAAAAGTGTAAAATCCAGAAAGGCAGGACAGGCCATGGAGAACTGGGAGCCTTGTTATGCTGATGGGCGGGATGAAAATTGCCAAGAACCACTTGGGAGAAGTGTATGGTGTTTCCTGAAACAACTAAAAAACAAAGCAACAGAACCTAGGGCACTTCCACTTATGGTCCTATAGCTTAGGGAAATTAAAATGAAAAAGACACAGCCACCCCAAAGTTTGGAATGGCTCTGTTTACAAGAACCTCGTTTACAGTACAAGTTCAACATCGCAGAAAGTGAAAAATGGATAAAGAAGTTGTGGTATTTACTTACAAAGCAATATCACTCAGCAATGAAATCTGTGTCATCAGGCCCTTAGCAGCACAATGAGTGGATTCAGGTATGATGATTCTAACTGAAATAAGTCACACAGAAAAAGAAACATCATAAGATATCAGTAATACACGGAATGTAAACTTGGCTACACAGGAACTGAATTACAGAACAGAACAGGGTCTCAAATTTAGAAAACCAACTGATGCTTGCTTAAGGGTAAAGGTGAGTTGGGGTGCTGCATAAAACCAGAGATTGAAATGAGCACAGATAAAGTTCCTTAAGCCAAATATGGAATAGACAAGAGCTACTCCTTGCTCAACGAAACGGACTCAACACCGCATATTAAACGCCTAAGAATGTACCTGACTAGTAAGTATCTTACGACCTATGGATTGCTATGTCTCTGAAAGAGAATCAAGCATGTGTACAGGGACATAAACGCAGCAGTGATAGGATTGGAGAGGTTCGGTGAGCAAATGAAGACCCTTTGAAGTCATATTGCATGGTACCCATTATACGGGTCTTAACTCTCCAGGTTTAAGGTATTCTTCCTTCAGCTAAAACATGCATGTGGAACCCAAGTATGATCAACCATGTGAACGGGAGACGTGTTCAAATATGTCTCAGTTTTTGTACCCTGGTACTCGGGTGCAACATTCCAGACGCTTTACTAACACTCTCCCGACTTGGAGAGTCAGTCCCTTTAACCTCCTGTTTGGCCCAGTTTGCAATTTCTGTGGAAGATGAACAGGAATAGCGAGAACCAATGAGAGACTAGCTGGAGGTGTCTGGATGGGCAAATTTAACTCTCATTTCCCACCAGGAAGAGGAATTAACCAAAGGCTCAGCGTGCCGTGCCAGAACCAGATTAGGGCCTGAAGACATCCTGCGGTGTTGCGGCCAGGTCACAAGAAAGCGAGTTGAAGAAAGGAGCTCAGGGGCACTGTAATTCACAAACCTGCAGAGTTATAAATGACAGCTATCGTCCAAAAATAGACTGAAGTAAGGCTGCCAAGAGGACTTGAAAGCGGGGCAGAATTGCAGGAAACCGATTTCAGGAGGTAGACTGGAATTGCATTGAAAGCATAGGAAAAGAGGCAGAACGTCCACAATGATGCACTTGGCCAAAAAGGGCGTATGCGTTTTTTCCTGAATATATTCAGGAAAAAACGCATACGCCCTTTTTGGCCAACCAAGCAAGCTTGCAAAGGAAATCTGCACTACAATGAAGTCTCACTTCCGCCCGGTCAAAAGGGCCATCTGAAAAAAGAGTAAAATCCAGAAAGGCAGGACAGGCCATGGAGAACTGGGAGCCTTGTTATGCTGATGGGCGGGATGTAAATTGCCAACAACCACTCGGGAGAAGTGTATGGTGTTTCCTGAAACATCTAAAAAACAAAGCAACAGAACCTAGGGCACTTCCACTTATGGTCCTATAGCTTAGGGAAATTAAAATCAAAAAGACACAGCCACCCCAAAGTTTGGGACGCCTCTGTTTACAAGAACCTCGTTTACAGTACAAGTTCAACATCGCAGAAAGTGAAAAATGGATAAAGAAGTTGTGGTATTTACTTACAAAGCAATATCACTCAACAATGAAATCTGTGTCATCAGGCCCTTAGCAGCACAATGAGTGGATTCAGGTATGATGATTCTAACTGAAATAAGTCACACAGAAAAAGAAACATCATAACATATCAGTAATACACGGAATGTAAACTTGGCTACACAGGAACTGAATTACAGAACAGAACAGGGTCTCAAATTTAGAAAACCAACTGATGCTTGCTTAAGGGTAAAGGTGAGTTGGGGTGCTGCATAAAAGCAGAGATTGAAATGAGCACAGATAAAGTTCCTTAAGCCAAATATGGAATAGACAAGAGCTACTCCTTGCTCAATGAAATGGACTCAACACCCCATATTAAACGCTTAAGAATGTACCTGACTAGTAAGTATCTTAAAACCTATAGATTGCTATGTCTCCGAAAGAGAATCAAGCATGTGTACAGGGGCATAAACGCAGCAGTGATAGGATTGGAGAGGTTCGGTGAGCAAATGAAGACCCTTTGAAGTCATATTGCATGGTACCCATTCCACGGGTTTCAACTACCCAGCTTTTAGGTATTCTTCCTTCAGCTAAAACATGCATGTGGAACCCAGAGTATGATCAACCATGTGATCAGGAGACGTGTTCAAATATGTCTCAGTTTTCCTCCCCTGGTACTCGGGTGCAACATTCCAGACGCTTTACTAACACTCTCCCCACCTGGAGAGTCCGCGCCTTTAACCTCCTGTTTGGCCCAGTTTGCAATTTCTGCGGAAGATGAACGGGAATAGCGAGAACCAATGAGAGGCTAGCTGCAGGTGTCTGGACGGGCAAATTTAACTCTCATTTCCCACCAGGAAGAGGAATTAACCAAAGGCTCAGCATGCCGGGCCGGAACCAGATTAGGGCCTGAAGCCATCCTGCGGTGTTGCGGCCAGGTCACAAGAAAGCGAGTTGAAGAAAGGAGCTCAGGGGCACTGTAATTCACAAACCTGCAGAGTTATAAATGACAGCTATCGTCCAAAAATAGACTGAAGTAAGGCTGCCAAGAGGACTTGAAAGCGGGGCAGAATTGCAGGAAACCGATTTCAGGAGGTAGACTGGAATTGCATTGAAAGCATAGGAAAAGAGGCAGAACGTCCACAATGATGCACTTGGCCAAAAAGGGCGTATGCGTTTTTTCTTGAATATATTCAGGAAAAAACGCATACGCCCTTTTTGGCCAACCAAGCAAGCTTGCAAAGGAAATCTGCACTACAATGAAGTCTCACTTCCCCCCGGTCAAAAGGGCCATCTGAAAAAGTGTAAAATCCAGAAAGGCAGGACAGGCCATGGAGAACTGGCAGCCTTGTTATGCTGAAGGGCGGGATGTAAATTGCCAACAAACACTCGGGAGAAGTGTATGGTGTTTCCTGAAACATCTAAAAAACAAAGCAAGAGAGCCTAGGGCACTTCCACTTATGGTCCTATAGCTTAGGGAATTTAAAATCAAAAAGACACAGCCACCCCAAAGTTTTGAACGGCTCTGTTTACAAGAACCTCGTTTACAGTACAAGTTCAACATCGCAGAAAGTGAAAAATGGATAAAAAAGTTGTGGTATTTACTTACAAAGCAATATCACTCAGCAATGAAATCTGTGTCATCAGGCCCTTAGCAGCACAATGAGTGGATTCAGGTATGATGATTCTAACTGAAATAAGTCACACAGAAAAAGAAACATCATAAGATATCAGTAATACACGGAATGTAAACTTGGCTACACAGGAACTGAATTACAGAACAGAACAGTGTCTCAAATTTAGAAAACCAACTTATGCTTGCTTAAGGGGAAAGGTGAGTTGGGGTGCTGCATAAAACCAGAGATTGAAATGAGCACAGATAAAGTTCCTTAAGCCAAATATGGAATAGACAAGAGCTACTCCTTGCTCAACGAAATGGACTCAACACCACATATTAAACGCCTAAGAATGTACCTAACTAGTAAGTATCTTAAAACCTATGGATTGCTATGTCTCCGAAAGAGAATCAAGCATGTGTACAGGGGCATAAACGCAGCTGTGATAGGATTGGAGAGGTTCGGTGAGAAAATGAAGACCCTTTGAAGTCATATTGCATGGTACGCATTCCACGGGTCTCAACTCTCCAGGTTTAAGGTATTCTTCCTTCAGCTAAAACATGCATGTGGAACCCAGAGTATGATCAACCATGTGAACGGGAGACGTGTTCAAATAAGTCTCAGTTTTCCTACACTGGTTCTCGGGTGCAACATTCCAGACGCTTTACTAACACTCTCCCGACTTGGAGAGTCAGTCCCTTTAACCTCCTGTTTGGCCCAGTTTGCAATTTCTGCGGAAGATGAACAGGAATAGCGAGAACCAATGAGAGACTAGCTGGAGGTGTCTGGACGGGCAAATTTAACTCTCATTTCCCACTAGGAAGAGGAATTAACCAAAGGCTCAGCGTGCCGTGCCGGAACCAGATTAGGGCCTGAAGACATCCTGCGGTGTTGCGGCCAGCTCACAAGAAAGTGAGTTGAAGAAAGGAGCTCAGGGGCACTGTAATTCACAAACCTGCAGAGTTATAAATGACAGCTATCGTCCAAAAATAGACTGAAGTAAGGCTGCCAAGAGGACTTGAAAGCGGGGCAGAATTGCAGGAAACCGATTTCAGGAGGTAGACTGGAATTGCATTGAAAGCATAGGAAAAGAGGCAGAACGTCCACAATGATGCACTTGGCCAAAAAGGGCGTATGCGTTTTTTCCTGAATATATTCAGGAAAAAACGCATACGCCCTTTTTGGCCAACCAAGCAAGCTTGCAAAGGAAATCTGCACTACAATGAAGTCTCACTTCCCCCCGGTCAAAAGGGCCATCTGAAAAAAGTGTAAAATCCAGAAAGGCAGGACAGGCCATGGAGAACTGGGAGCCTTGTTATGCTGATGGGCGGGATGTAAATTGCCAACAGACACTCCGGAGAAGTGTATGGTGTTTCCTGAAACATCTAAAAAACAAAGCAACAGAGCCTAGGGCACTTCCACTTATGGTTCTATAGCTTAGGGAAATTAAAATCAAAAAGACACAGCCACCCCAAAGTTTGGAACGGCTCTGTTTACAAGAACCTCGTTTACACTACAAGTTCAACATCGCAGAAAGTGAAAAATGGATAAAGAAGTTGTGGTATTCACTTACAAAGCAATATCACTCAGCAATGAAATCTATGTCATCAGGCCCTTAGCACCACAATGAGTGGATTCAGGTATGATGATTCTAACTGAAATAAGTCACACAGAAAAAGAAACATCATAAGATATCAGTAATACACGGAATGGAAACTTGGCTACACAGGAACTGAATTACAGAACAGAACAGGGTCTCAAATTTAGAAAACCAACTTATGCTTGCTTAAGGGTAAAGGTGAGTTGGGGTGCTGCATAAAACCAGAGATTGAAATGAGCACAGATAAAGTTCCTTAAGCCAAATATGGAATAGACAAGAGCTACTCCTTGCTCAACGAAATGGACTCAACACCGCATATTAAACGCCTAAGAATGTACCTGACTAGTAAGTATCTTAAAACCTATGGATTGCTATGTCTCTGAAAGAGAATCAAGCATGTGTACAGGGGCATAAACGCAGCAGTGATAGGATTGGAGAGGTTCGGTGAGCAAATTAAGACCCTTTGAAGTCATATTGCATGGTACCCATTACACGGGTCTTAACTCTCCAGGTTTAAGGTATTCTTCCTTCAGCTAAAACATGCATGTGGAACCCAAGTATGATCAACCATGTGAACGGGAGACGTGTTCAAATATGTCTCAGTTTTCCTCCCCTGGTACTCGGGTGCAACATTCCAGACGCTTTACTAACACTCTCCCCACTTGGAGAGTCAGCGCCTTTAACCTCCTGTTTGGCCCAGTTTGCAATTTCTGCGGAAGATGAACAGGAATAGTGAGAACCAATGAGAGAGTAGCTGGAGGTGTCTGGACGGGCAAATTTAACTCTCATTTCCCACCAAGAAGAGGAAATAACCAAAGGCTCAGCGTGCCGTGCCGGAACCAGATTAGGGCCTGAAGCCATCCTGCGGTGTTGCGGCCAGCTCACAAGAAAGCAAGTTGAAGAAAGGAGCTCAGGGGCACTGTAATTCACAAACCTGCAGAGTTATAAATGACAGCTATCGTCCAAAAATAGACTGAAGTAAGGCTGCCAAGAGGACTTGAAAGCGGGGCAGAATTGCAGGAAACCGATTTCAGGAGGTAGACTGGAATTGCATTGAAAGCATAGGAAAAGAGGCAGAACGTCCACAATGATGCACTTGGCCAAAAAGGGCGTATGCGTTTTTTCCTGAATATATTCAGGAAAAAACGCATACGCCCTTTTTGGCCAACCAAGCAAGCTTGCAAAGGAAATCTGCACTACAATGAAGTCTCACTTCCGCCCGGTCAAAAGGGCCATCTGAAAAAAGGGTAAAATCCAGAAAGGCAGGACAGGCCATGGAGAACTGGGAGCCTTGTTATGCTGATGGGCGGGATGTAAATTGCCAACAACCACTGGGGAGAAGTGTATGGTGTTTCCTGAAACATCTAAAAAACAAAGCAACAGAACCTAGGGCACTTCCACTTATGGTCCTATAGCTTAGGGAAATTAAAATCAAAAAGACACAGCCACCCCAAAGTTTGGGACGCCTCTGTTTACAAGAACCTCGTTTACAGTACAAGTTCAACATCGCAGAAAGTGAAAAATGGATAAAGAAGTTGTGGTATTTACTTACAAAGCAATATCACTCAGCAATGAAATCTGTGTCATCAGGCCCTTAGCAGCACAATGAGTGGATTCAGGTATGATGATTCTAACTGAAATAAGTCACACAGAAAAAGAAACATCATAACATATCAGTAATACACGGAATGTAAACTTGGCTACACAGGAACTGAATTACAGAACAGAACAGGGTCTCAAATTTAGAAAACCAACTGATGCTTGCTTGAGGGTAAAGGTGAGTTGGGGTGCTGCATAAAACCAGAGATTGAAATCAGCACAGATAAAGTTCCTTAAGCCAAATATGGAATAGACAAGAGCTACTCCTTGCTCAACGAAATGGACTCAACACCGCATATTAAACGCCTAAGAATGTACCTGACTAGTAAGTATCTTAAAACCTATGGATTGCTATGTCTCCGAAAGAGAATCAAGCATGTGTACAGGGGCATAAACGCAGCTGTGATAGGATTGGAGAGGTTCGGTGAGAAAATGAAGACCCTTTGAAGTCATATTGCATGGTACCCATTCCACGGCTTTCACCTACCCAGGTTTAAGGTATTCTTCCTTCAGCTAAAACATGCATGTGGAACCTAGAGTATGATCAACCATGTGATCGGGAGACGTGTTCAAATATGTCTCAGTTTTCGTACCCTGGTACTCGGGTGCAACATTCCAGACGCTTTACTAACACTCTCCCGACTTGGAGAGTCAGTCCCTTTAACCTCCTGTTTGGCCCAGTTTGCAATTTCTGCGGAAGATGAACAGGAATAGCGAGAACCAATGAGAGGCTAGCTGGAGGTGTCTGAACGGGCAAATTTAACTCTCATTTCCCACCAGGAAGACGAATTAACCAAAGGCTCAGCGTGCCGTGCCGGAACCAGATTAGGGCCTGAAGACATCCTGCGGTGTTGCGGCCAGGTCACAAGAAAGCGAGTTGAAGAAAGGAGCTCAGGGGCACTGTAATTCACAAACCTGCAGAGTTATAAATGACAGCTATCGTCCAAAAATAGACTGAAGTAAGGCTGCCAAGAGGACTTGAAAGCGGGGCAGAATTGCAGGAAACCGATTTCAGGAGGTAGACTGGAATTGCATTGAAAGCATAGGAAAAGAGGCAGAACGTCCACAATGATGCACTTGGCCAAAAAGGGCGTATGCGTTTTTTCCTGAACATATTCAGGAAAAAACGCATACGCTCTTTTTGGCCAACCAAGCAAACTTGCAAAGGAAATCTGCACTACAATGAAGTCTCACTTCCCCCCGGTCAAAAGGGCCATCTGAAAAAAGTGTAAAATCCAGAAAGGCAGGACAGGCCATGGAGAACTGGGAGCCTTGTTATGCTGATGGGCGGGATGTAAATTGCCAACAGACACTCGGGAGAAGTGTATGGTGTTTCCTGAAACATCTAAAAAACAAAGCAACAGAGCCTAGGGCACTTCCACTTATGGTCCTATAGCTTAGGGAAATTAAAATCAAAAAGACACAGCCACCCCAAAGTTTGGGACGCCTCTGTTTACAAGAACCTCGTTTACCGTACAAGTTCAATATCACAGAAAGTGAAAAATGGATAAAGAACTTGTGGTACTTACGTACAATGCAGTATCACTCAGCAATGAAATCTATGTCATCAGGCCCTTAGCAGCATAATGAGTGGATTCAGGTACGATGATTCTAACTGAAATAAGTCACACAGAAAAAGAAACATCATAAGATATCACTAATACACGGATTGTAAACTTGGATACACAGGAACTGAATTACAGAACAGAACAGGTTCTCAAATTTAGAAAACCAACTTATGCTTGCTTAAGGGGAAAGGTGAGTTGGGGTGCTGCATAAAACCAGAGATTGAAATGAGCACAGATAAAGTTCCTTAAGCCAAATATGGAATAGACAAGAGCTACTCCTTGCTCAAAGAAATGGACTCAACACCGCATATTAAACGCCTAAGAATGTACCTGACTAGTAAGTATCTTAAAACCTATGGATTGCTATGTCTCCGAAAGAGAATCAAGCATGTGTACAGGGGCATAAACGCAGCTGTGATAGGATTGGAGAGGTTCGGTGAGAAAATGAAGACCCTTTGAAGTCATATTGCATGGTACCCATTCCACGGGTTTCACCTACCCAGGTTTAAGGTATTCTTCCTTCAGCTAAAACATGCATGTGGAACCTAGAGTATGATCAACCATGTGATCGGGAGACGTGTTCAAATATGTCTCAGTTTTCGTACCCTGGTACTCGGGTGCAACATTCCAGACGCTTTACTAACACTCTCCCGACTTGGAGAGTCAGTCCCTTTAACCTCCTGTTTGGCCCAGTTTGCAATTTCTGCGGAAGATGAACAGGAATAACGAGAACCAATGAGAGAATAGCTGGAGGTGTCTGAACGGGCAAATTTAACTCTCATTTCCCACCAGGAAGAGGAATTAACCAAAGGCTCAGCGTGCCGTGCCGGAACCAGATTAGGGCCTGAAGACATCCTGCGGTGTTGCGGCCAGGTCACAAGAAAGCGAGTTGAAGAAAGGAGCTCAGGGGCACTGTAATTCACAAACCTGCAGAGTTATAAATGACAGCTATCGTCCAAAAATAGACTGAAGTAAGGCTGCCAAGAGGACTTGAAAGCGGGGCAGAATTGCAGGAAACCGATTTCAAGAGGTAGACTGGAATTGCATTGAAAGCATAGGAAAAGAGGCAGAACGTCCACAATGATGCACTTGGCCAAAAAGGGCGTATGCGTTTTTTCCTGAACATATTCAGGAAAAAACGCATACGCCCCTTTTGGCCAACCAAGCAAACTTGCAAAGGAAATCTGCACTACAATGAAGTCTCACTTCCCCCCGGTCAAAAGGGCCATCTGAAAAAAGTGTAAAATCCAGAAAGGCAGGACAGGCCATGGAGAACTGGGAGCCTTGTTATGCTGATGGGCGGGATGTAAATTGCCAACAGACACTTGGGAGAAGTGTATGGTGTTTCCTGAAACATCTAAAAAACAAAGCAACAGAGCCTAGGGCACTTCCACTTATGGTCCTATAGCTTAGGGAAATTAAAATCAAAAAGACACAGCCACCCCAAAGTTTGGGACGCCTCTGTTTACAAGAACCTCGTTTACCGTACAAGTTCAACATCGCAGAAAGTGAAAAATGGATAAAGAAGTTGTGGTATTTACTTACAAAGCAATATCACTCAGCAATGAAATCTATGTCATCAGGCCCTTAGCAGCACAATGAGTGGATTCAGGTACGATGATTCTAACTGAAATAAGTCACACAGAAAAAGAAACGTCATAAGTTATCAGTAATACACGGAATGTAAACTTGGCTACACAGGAACTGAATTACAGAACAGAACAGGGTCTCAAATTTAGAAAACCAACTTATGCTTGCTTAAGGGGAAAGGTGAGTTGGGGTGCTGCATAAAACCAGAGATTGAAATGAGCACAGATAAAGTTCCTTAAGCCAAATATGGAATAGACAAGAGCTACTCCTTGCTCAACGAAATGGACTCAACACTGCATATTAAACGCCTAAGAATGTACCTGACTAGTAAGTATCTTAAAACCTAGGGATTGCTATGTCTCCGAAAGAGAATCAAGCATGTGTACAGGGGCATAAACGCAGCAGTGATAGGATTGGAGAGGTTCGGTGAGCAAATGAAGACCCTTTGAAGTCATATTGCATGGTACCCATTCCACGGGTTTCAACTACCCAGGTTTAAGGTATTCTTCCTTCAGCTAAAACATGCATGTGGAACCCAGAGTATGATCAACCATGTGAACGGGAGACGTGTTCAAATATGTCTCAGTTTTCCTCACCTGGTACTCGGGTGCAACTTTCCAGACGCTTTACTAACACTCTCCCGACTTGGAGAGTCAGTCCCTTTAACCTCCTGTTTGGCCCAGTTTGCAATTTCTGTGGAAGATGGACAGGAATAGCGAGAACCAATGAGAGACTAGCTGGAGGTGTCTGAACGGGCAAATTTAACTCTCATTTCCCACCAGGAAGAGGAATTAACCAAAGGCTCAGCGTGCCGTGCCGGAACCAGATTAGGGCCTGAAGACATCCTGCGGTGTTGCGGCCAGGTCACAAGAAAGCGAGTTGAAGAAAGGAGCTCAGGGGCACTGTAATTCAAAAACCTGCAGAGTTATAAATGACAGCTATCGTCCAAAAATAGACTGAAGTAAGGCTGCCAAGAGGACTTGAAATCGGGGCAGAATTGCAGGAAACCGATTTCAGGAGGTAGACTGGAATTGCATTGAAAGCATAGGAAAAGAGGCAGAACGTCCACAATGATGCACTTGGCCAAAAAGGGCGTATGCGTTTTTTCCTGAATATATTTTTCCTGAATATATTCAGGAAAAAACGCATACGCCCTTTTTGGCCAACCAAGCAAGCTTGCAAAGGAAATCTGCACTACAATGAAGTCTCACTTCCCCCCGGTCAAAAGGGCCATCTGAAAAAAGTGTAAAATCCAGAAGGCAGGACAGGCCATGGAGAACTGGGAGCCTTGTTATGCTGATGGGCGGGATGTAAATTGCCAACAACCACTTGGGAGAAGTGTATGGTGTTTCCTGAAACATCTAAAAAACAAAGCAACAGAGCCTAGGGCACTTCCACTTATGGTCCTATAGCTTAGGGAAATTAAAATGAAAAAGACACAGCCACCCCAAAGTTTGGAACGGCTCTGTTTACAAGAACCTCGTTTACAGTACAAGTTCAACATCGCAGAAAGTGAAAAATGGATAAAGAAGTTGTGGTATTTACTTACAAAGCAATATCACTCAGCAATGAAATCTGTGTCATCAGGCCCTTAGCAGCACAATGAGTGGATTCAGGTATGATGATTCTAACTGAAATAAGTCACACAGAAAAAGAAACATCATAAGATATCAGTAATACACGGAATGTAAACTTGGCTACACAGGAACAGAATTACAGAACAGAACAGGGTCTCAAATTTAGAAAACCAACTTATGCTTGCTTAAGGGGAAAGGTGAGTTGGGGTGCTGCATAAAACCAGAGATTGAAATGAGCACAGATAAATTTCCTTAAGCCAAATATGGAATAGACAAGAGCTACTCCTTGCTCAACGAAATGGATTCAACACCGCATATTAAACGCCTAAGAATGTACCTGACTAGTAAGTATCTTAAAACCTATAGATTGCTATGTCTCCGAAAGAGAATCAAGCATGTGTACAGGGGCATAAATGCAGCAGTGATAGGATTGGAGAGGTTCAGTGAGCAAATGAAGACCCTTTGAAGTCATATTGCATGGTACACATTCCACGGGTTTCACCTACCCAGATTTTAGGTATTCTTCCTTCAGCTAAAACATGCATGTGGAACCCAGAGTATGATCAACCATGTGATCGGGAGACGTGTTCAAATATGTCTCAGTTTTCCTCTCCTGGTACTCGGGTGCAACATTCCAGACGCTTTACTAACACTCTCCCCACTTGGAGAGTCAGCGCCTTTAACATCCTGTTTGGCCCAGTTTGCAATTTCTGCAGAAGATGAACAGGAATAGCGAGAACCAATGAGAGGCTAGCTGGAGGTGTCTGGACGGGCAAATTTAACTCTCATTTCCCACCAGGAAGAGGAAATAACCAAAGGCTCAGCGTGCCGGGCCGGAACCAGATTAGGGCCTGAAGCCATCCTGCGGTGTTGCGGCCAGCTCAAAAGAAAGCGAGTTGAAGAAAGCAGCTCAGGGGCACTGTAATTCACAAACCTGCAGAGTTATAAATGACAGCTATCGTCCAAAAATAGACTGAAGTAAGGCTGCCAAGAGGACTTGAAAGCGGGGCAGAATTGCAGGAAACCGATTTCAGGAGGTAGACTGGAATTGCATTGAAAGCATAGGAAAAGAGGCCGAACGTCCACAATGATGCACTTGGCCAAAAAGGGCGTATGCGTTTTTTCCTGAATATATTCAGGAAAAAACGCATACGCCCTTTTTGGCCAACCAAGCAAGCTTGCAAAGGAAATCTGCACTACAATGAAGTCTCACTTCCCCCCGGTCAAAAGGGCCATCTGAAAAAAGTGTAAAATCCAGAAAGGCAGGACAGGCCATGGAGAACTGGGAGCCTTGTTATGCTGATGGGCGGGATGTAAATTGCCAACAAACACTCCGGAGAAGTGTATGGTGTTTCCTGAAACATCTAAAAAACAAAGCAACAGAGCCTAGGGCACTTCCACTTATGGTCCTATAGCTTAGGGAATTTAAAATCAAAAAGACACAGCCACCCCAAAGTTTCGAACGGCTCTGTTTACAAGAACCTCGTTTACAGTACAAGTTCAACATCGCAGAAAGTGAAAAATGGATAAAGAAGTTGTGGTATTTACTTACAAAGCAATATCACTCAGCAATGAAATCTGTGTCATCAGGCCCTTAGCAGCACAATGAGTGGATTCAGGTATGATGATTCTAACTGAAATAAGTCACACAGAAAAAGAAACATCATAAGATATCAGTAATACACGGAATGTAAACTTGGCTACACAGGAACTGAATTACAGAACAGAACAGGGTCTCAAATTTAGAAAACCAACTTATGCTTGCTTAAGGGGAAAGGTGAGTTGGGGTGCTGCATAAAACAAGAGATTGAAATGAGCACAGATAAAGTTCCTTAAGCCAAATATGGAATAGACAAGAGCTACTCCTTGCTCAACGAAATGGACTCAAAACCCCATATTAAACGCCTAAGAATGTACCTGACTAGTAAGTATCTTAAAACCTATGGATTGCTATGTCTCCAAAAGAGAATCAAGCGTGTGTACAGGGGCATAAACGCAGCAGTGATAGGATTGGAGAGGTTCGGTGAGCAAATGAAGACCCTTTGAAGTCATATTGCATGGTACCCATTCCACGGGTTTCAAATACCCAGGTTTAAGGTATTCTTCCTTCAGCTAAAACATGCATGTGGAACCCAAGTATGATCAACCATGTGAACGGGAGACGTGTTCAAATATGTCTCAGTTTTCCTCCCCTGGTACTCGGGTGCAACATTCCAGACGCTTTACTAACACTCTCCCCACTTGGAGAGTCAGCGCCTTTAAACTCCTGTTTGGCCCAGTTTGCAATTTCTGCGGAAGATGAACAGGAATAGCGAGAACCAATGAGACTAGCTGGAGGTGTCTGGACGGGCAAATTTAACTCTCATTTCCCACCAGGAAGAGGAAATAACCAAAGGCTCAGCGTGTCGTGCCGGAACCAGATTAGGGCCTGAAGCCATCCTGCGGTGTTGCGGCCAGGTCCCAAGAAAGCGAGTTGAAGAAAGGAGCTCAGGGGCACTGTAATTCACAAACCTGCAGAGTTATAAATGACAGCTATCGTCCAAAAATAGACTGAAGTAAGGCTGCCAAGAGGACTTGAAAGCGGGGCAGAATTGCAGGAAACCGATTTCAGGAGGTAGACTGGAATTGCATTGAAAGCATAGGAAGAGGCAGAACGTCCACAATGATGCACTTGGCCAAAAAGGGCGTATGCGTTTTTTCCTGAATATATTCAGGAAAAAACGTATACGCACTTTTTGGCCAACCAAGCAAGCTTGCAAAGGAAATCTGCACTACAATGAAGTCTCACTTCTCTCCGGTCAAAGGGGCCATCTGAAAAAAGTGTAAAATCCAGAAAGGCAGGACAGGCCATGGAGAACTGGGAGCCTTGTTATGCTGATGGGCGGGATGTAAATTGCCAAGAACCACTTGGGAGAAGTGTATGGTGTTTCCTGAAACATCTAAAAAACAAAGCAACAGAACCTAGGGCACTTCCACTTATGGTCCTATAGCTTAGGGAAATTAAAATGAAAAAGACACAGCCACCCCAAAGTTTGGAACGGCTCTGTTTACAAGAACCTCGTTTACAGTACAAGTTCAACATCGCAGAAAGTGAAAAATGGATAAAGAAGTTGTGGTATTTACTTACAAAGCAATATCACTCAGCAATGAAATATGTGTCATCAGGCCCTTAGCAGCACAATGAGTGGATTCAGGTATGATGATTCTAACTGAAATAAGTCACACAGAAAAAGAAACATCATAAGATATCACTAATACACGGAATGTAAACTTGGCTACACAGGAACTGCATTCCAAAACAGAACAGGGTCTCAAATTTAGAAAACCAACTTATGCTTGCTTAAGGGGAAAGGTGAGTTGGGGTGCTGCATAAAACCAGAGATTGAAATGAGCACAGATAAAGTTCCTTAAGCCAAATATGGAATAGACAAGAGCTACTCCTTGCTCAACGAAATGGACTCAAAACCCCATATTAAACGCCTAAGAATGTACCTGACTAGTAAGTGTCTTAAAACCTATGGATTGCTATGTCTCCAAAAGAGAATCAAGCGTGTGTACAGGGGCATAAACGCAGCAGTGATAGGATTGGAGAGGTTCGGTGAGCAAATGAAGACCCTTTGAAGTCATATTGCATGGTACCCATTACACGGGTCTCAACTCTCCAGGTTTAAGGTATTCTTCCTTCAGCTAAAACATGCATGTGGAACCCAGAGTATGATCAACCATGTGAACGGGAGACGTGTTCAAATATGTCTCAGTTTTCCTCCCCTGGTACTCGGGTGCAACATTCCAGATGCTTTACTAACACTCTCCCGACTTGGAGAGTCAGTCCCTTTAACCTCCTGTTTGGCCCAGTTTGCAATTTCTGCGGAAGATGAACAGGAATAGCGAGAACAAATGAGAGGCTAGCTGGAGGTGTCTGGACGGGCAAATTCAACTCTCATTTCCCACCAGGAAGAGGAATTAACCAAAGGCTCAGCATGCCGGGCCGGAACCAGATTAGGGCCTGAAGCCATCCTGCGGTGTTGCGGCCAGCTCACAAGAAAGCGAGTTGAAGAAAGGAGCTCAGGGGCACTGTAATTCACAAACCTGCAGAGTTATAAATGACAGCTATCGTCCAAAAATAGACTGAAGTAAGGCTGCCAAGAGGACTTGAAAGCGGGGCAGAATTGCAGGAAACCGATTTCAGGAGGTAGACTGGAATTGCATTGAAAGCATAGGAAAAGAGGCAGAACGTCCACAATGATGCACTTGGCCAAAAAGGGCGTATGCGTTTTTTCCTGAATATATTCAGGAAAAAACGCATACGCCCTTTTTGGCCAACAAAGCAAGCTTGCAAAGGAAATCTGCACTACAATGAAGTCTCACTTCCCCCCGGTCAAAAGGGCCATCTGAAAAAAGTGTAAACTCCAGAAAGGCAGGAAAGGCCATGGAGAACTGGGAGCCTTGTTATGCTGATGGGCGGGATGAAAATTGCCAAGAACCACTTGGGAGAAGTGTATGGTGTTTCCTGAAACAACTAAAAAACAAAGCAACAGAACCTAGGGCACTTCCACTTATGGTCCTATAGCTTAGGGAAATTAAAATGAAAAAGACACAGCCACCCCAAATTTTGGAACGGCTCTGTTTACAAGAACCTCGTTTACAGTACAAGTTCAACATCGCAGAAAGTGAAAAATGGATAAAGAAGTTGTGGTATTTACTTACAAAGCAATATCACTCAGCAATGAAATCTGTGTCATCAGGCCCTTAGCAGCACAATGAGTGGATTCAGGTATGATGATTCTAACTGAAATAAGTCACACAGAAAAAGAAACATCATAAGATATCAGTAATACACGGAATGTAAACTTGGCTACACAGGAACTGCATTCCAAAACAGAACAGTGTCTCAAATTTAGAAAACCAACTTATGCTTGCTTAAGGGGAAAGGTGAGTTGGGGTGCTGCATAAAACCAGAGATTGAAATGAGCACAGATAAAGTTCCTTAAGCCAAATATGGAATAGACAAGAGCTACTCCTTGCTCAACGAAACGGACTCAACACCGCATATTAAACGCCTAAGAATGTACCTGACTAGTAAGTATCTTACGACCTATGGATTGCTATGTCTCTGAAAGAGAATCAAGCATGTGTACAGGGACATAAACGCAGCAGTGATAGGATTGGAGAGGTTCGGTGAGCAAATGAAGACCCTTTGAAGTCATATTGCATGGTACCCATTACACGGGTCTTAACTCTCCAGGTTTAAGGTATTCTTCCTTCAGCTAAAACATGCATGTGGAACCCAAGTATGATCAACCATGTGAACGGGAGACGTGTTCAAATATGTGTCAGTTTTTGTACCCTGGTACTCGGGTGCAACATTCCAGACGCTTTACTAACACTCTCCCGACTTGGAGAGTCAGTCCCTTTAACCTCCTGTTTGGCCCAGTTTGCAATTTCTGTGGAAGATGAACAGGAATAGCGAGAACCAATGAGAGACTAGCTGGAGGTGTCTGGATGGGCAAATTTAACTCTCATTTCCCACCAGGAAGAGGAATTAACCAAAGGCTCAGCGTGCCGTGCCAGAACCAGATTAGGGCCTGAAGACATCCTGCGGTGTTGCGGCCAGGTCACAAGAAAGCGAGTTGAAGAAAGGAGCTCAGGGGCACTGTAATTCACAAACCTGCAGAGTTATAAATGACAGCTATCGTCCAAAAATATACTGAAGTAAGGCTGCCAAGAGGACTTGAAAGCGGGGCAGAATTGCAGGAAACCGATTTCAGGAGGTAGACTGGAATTGCATTGAAAGCATAGGAAAAGAGGCAGAACGTCCACAATGATGCACTTGGCCAAAAAAGGCGTATGCGTTTTTTCCTGAATATATTCAGGAAGAAACGCATACGCCCTTTTTGGCCAACCAAGCAAACTTGCAAAGGAAATCTGCACTACAATGAAGTCTCACTTCCCTCCGGTCAAAAGGGCCATCTGAAAAAAGTGTAAAATCCAGAAAGGCAGGACAGGCGATGGAGAACTGGGAGTCTTGTTATGCTGATGGGCGGGGGTGTAAATTGCCAACAGACACTCAGGAGAAGTGTATGGTGTTTCCTGAAACATCTAAAAAACAAAGCAACAGAGCCGAGGGCACTTGCGCTTATGGTCCTATAGCTTAGGGAAATTAAAATCAAAAAGACACAGCCACCCCAAAGTTTGGGACGCCTCCGTTTACAAGAACCTCGTTTACCGTACAAGTGCAATATCACAGAAAGTGAAAAATGGATAAAGAACTTGTGGTACTTACGTACAATGCAGTATCACTCAGCAATGAAATCTATGTCATCAGGCCCGTAGCAGCATAATGAGTGGATTCAGGTACGATGATTCTAACTGAAATAAGTCACACAGAAAAAGAAACATCATAAGATATCACTAATACACGGAATGTAAACTTGGCTACACAGGAACTGCATTCCAAAACAGAACAGGGTCTCAAATTTAGAAAACCAACTTATGCTTGCTTAAGGGTAAAAGTGAGTTGGGGTGCTGCATAAAACCAGAGATTGAAATGAGCACAGATAATGTTCCTTAAGCCAAATATGGAATAGACAAGAGCTACTCCTTGCTCAATGAAATGGACTCAACACCGCATATTAAACGCCTAAGAATGTACCTGACTAGTAAGTATCTTAAACCTATGGATTGGTATGTCTCCAAAAGAGAATCAAGCGTGTGTACAGGGGCATAAATGCAGCAGTGATAGGATTGGAGAGGTTCGGTGAGCAAATGAAGACCCTTTGAAGTCATATTGCATGGTACCCATTACACGGGTCTCAACTCTCCAGGTTTAAGGTATTCTTCCTTCAGCTAAAACATGCATGTGGAACCCAGAGTATGATCAACCATGTGAACGGGAGACGTGTTCAAATATGTCTCAGTTTTCGTACCCTGGTACTCGGGTGCGACATTCCAGACGCTTTACTAACACTCTCCCGACTTGGAGAGTCAGTGCCTTTAACCTCCTGTTTGGCCCAGTTTGCAATTTCTGCGGAAGATGAAGAGGAATAGCGAGAACCAATGAGAGGCTAGCTGGAGGTGTCTGAACGGGCAAATTTAACTCTCATTTCCACCAGGAAGAGGAATTAACCAAAGGCTCAGCGTGCCGTGCCGGAACCAGATTAGGGCCTGAAGACATCCTGCGGTGTTGCGGCCAGGTCACAAGAAAGCGAGTTGAAGAAAGGAGCTCAGGGGCACTGTAATTCACAAACCTGCAGAGTTATAAATGACAGCTATCGTCCAAAAATAGACTGAAGTAAGGCTGCCAAGAGGACTTGAAAGCGGGGCAGAATTGCAGGAAACCGATTTCAGGAGGTAGACTGGAATTGCATTGAAAGCATAGGAAAAGAGGCAGAACGTCCACAATGATGCACTTGGCCAAAAAGGGCGTATGCGTTTTTTCCTGAATATATTCAGGAAAAAACGCATACGCACTTTTTGGCCAACCAAGCAAGCTTGCAAAGGAAATCTGCACTACAATGAAGTCTCACTTCCCCCCGGTCAAAAGGGCCATCTGAAAAAAGTGTAAAATCCAGAAAGGCAGGACAGGCCATGGAGAACTGGGAGCCTTGTTATGCTGATGGGCGGGATGTAAATTGCCAACAGACACTTGGGAGAAGTGTATGGTGTTTCCTGAAACATCTAAAAAACAAAGCAACAGAGCCTAGGGCACTTCCACTTATGGTTCTATAGCTTAGGGAAATTAAAATCAAAAAGACACAGCCACCCCAAAGTTTGGGACGGCTCTGTTTACAAGAACCTCGTTTACACTACAAGTTCAACATCGCAGAAAGTGAAAAATGGATAAAGAAGTTGTGGTATTCACTTACAAAGCAATATCACTCAGCAATGAAATCTATGTC
Organism: Stenella coeruleoalba; assembly: GCF_951394435.1. Taxonomy (NCBI): domain Eukaryota; kingdom Metazoa; phylum Chordata; class Mammalia; order Artiodactyla; family Delphinidae; genus Stenella; species Stenella coeruleoalba. The sequence continues at coordinate 20,827 of NW_027646373.1, forward strand.
ATCAGGCCCTTAGCAGCACAATGAGTGGATTCAGGTATGATGATTCTAACTGAAATAAGTCACACAGAAAAAGAAACATCATAAGATATCAGTAATACACGGAATGGAAACTTGGCTACACATGAACTGAATTACAGAACAGAACAGGGTCTCAAATTTAGAAAACCAACTTATGCTTGCTTAAGGGTAAAGGTGAGTTGGGGTGCTGCATAAAACCAGAGATTGAAATGAGCACAGATAAAGTTCCTTAAGCCAAATATGGAATAGACAAGAGCTACTCCTTGCTCAACGAAATGGACTCAACACCGCATATTAAACGCCTAAGAATGTACCTGACTAGTAAGTATCTTAAAACCTATGGATTGCTATGTCTCTGAAAGAGAATCAAGCATGTGTACAGGGGCATAAACGCAGCAGTGATAGGATTGGAGAGGTTCGGTGAGCAAATTAGGACCCTTTGAAGTCATATTGCATGGTACCCATTACACGGGTCTTAACTCTCCAGGTTTAAGGTATTCTTCCTTCAGCTAAAACATGCATGTGGAACCCAAGTATGATCAACCATGTGAACGGGAGACGTGTTCAAATATGTCTCAGTTTTCCTCCCCTGGTACTCGGGTGCAACATTCCAGACGCTTTACTAACACTCTCCCCACTTGGAGAGTCAGCGCCTTTAACCTCCTGTTTGGCACAGTTTGCAATTTCTGCGGAAGATGAACAGGAATAGCGAGAACCAATGAGAGACTAGCTGGAGGTGTCTGGACGGGCAAATTTAACTCTCATTTCCCACCAAGAAGAGGAAATAACCAAAGGCTCAGCGTGCCGTGCCGGAACCAGATTAGGGCCTGAAGCCATCCTGCGGTGTTGCGGCCAGCTCACAAGAAAGCAAGTTGAAGAAAGGAGCTCAGGGGCACTGTAATTCACAAACCTGCAGAGTTATAAATGACAGCTATCGTCCAAAAATATACTGAAGTAAGGCTGCCAAGAGGACTTGAAAGCGGGGCAGAATTGCAGGAAACCGATTTCAGGAGGTAGACTGGAATTGCATTGAAAGCATAGGAAAAGAGGCAGAACGTCCACAATGATGCACTTGGCCAAAAAGGGCGTATGCGTTTTTTCCTGAATATATTCAGGAAAAAACGCATACGCCCTTTTTGGCCAACCAAGCAAGCTTGCAAAGGAAATCTGCACTACAATGAAGTCTCACTTCCCCCCGGTCAAAAGGGCCATCTGAAAAAAGTGTAAAATCCAGAAAGGCAGGACAGGCCATGGAGAAATGGGAGCCTTGTTATGCTGATGGGCGGGATGTAAATTGCCAACAACCACTCGGGAGAAGTGTATGGTGTTTCCTGAAACATCTAAAAAACAAAGCAACAGAACCTAGGGCACTTCCACTTATGGTCCTATAGCTTAGGGAAATTAAAATCAAAAAGACACAGCCACCCCAAAGTTTGGGACGCCTCTGTTTACAAGATCCTCGTTTACAGTACAAGTTCAACATCGCAGAAAGTGAAAAATGGATAAAGAAGTTGTGGTATTTACTTACAAAGCAATATCACTCAGCAATGAAATCTGTGTCATCAGGCCCTTAGCAGCACAATGAGTGGATTCAGGTATGATGATTCTAACTGAAATAAGTCACACAGAAAAAGAAACATCATAAGATATCAGTAATACACGGAATGTAAACTTGGCTACACAGGAACTGAATTACAGAACAGAACAGGGTCTCAAATTTAGAAAACCAACTGATGCTTGCTTAAGGGTAAAGGTGAGTTGGGGTGCTGCATAAAAGCAGAGATTGAAATGAGCACAGATAAAGTTCCTTAAGCCAAATATGGAATAGACAAGAGCTACTCCTTGCTCAACGAAATGGACTCAACACCCCATATTAAACGCCTAAGAATGTACCTGACTAGTAAGTATCTTAAAACCTATGGATTGCTATGTCTCCAAAAGAGAATCAAGCATGTGTACAGGGGCATAAACGCAGCAGTGATAGGATTGGAGAGGTTCGGTGAGCAAATGAAGACCCTTTGAAGTCATATTGCATGGTACCCATTACACGGGTCTTAACTCTCCAGGTTTAAGGTATTCTTCCTTCAGCTAAAACATGCATGTGGAACCCAAGTATGATCAACCATGTGAACGGGAGACGTGTTCAAATATGTCTCAGTTTTCCTCCCCTGGTACTCGGGTGCAACATTCCAGACGCTTTACTAACACTCTCCCCACTTGGAGAGTCAGCGCCTTTAACCTCCTGTTTGGCCCAGTTTGCAATTTCTGCGGAAGATCAACAGGAATAGCGAGAACCAATGAGAGACTAGCTGGAGGTGTCTGGACGGGCAAATTTAACTCTCATTTCCCACCAGGAAGAGGAAATAACCAAAGGCTCAGCGTGCCGTGCCGGAACCAGATTAGGGCCTGAAGCCATCCTGCAGTGTTGCGGCCAGGTCACAAGAAAGCGAGTTGAAGAAAGGAGCTCAGGGGCACTGTAATTCACAAACCTGCAGAGTTATAAATGACAGCTATCGTCCAAAAATAGACTGAAGTAAGGCTGCCAAGAGGACTTGAAAGTGGGGCAGAATTGCAGGAAACCGATTTCAGGAGGTAGACTGGAATTGCATTGAAAGCATAGGAAAAGAGGCAGAACGTCCACAATGATGCACTTGGCCAAAAAGGGCGTATGCGTTTTTTCCTGAATATATTCAGGAAAAAACGCATACGCCCTTTTTGGCCAACCAAGCAAGCTTGCAAAGGAAATCTGCACTACAATGAAGTCTCACTTCCCCCCGGTCAAAAGGGCCATCTGAAAAAAGGGTAAAATCCAGAAAGGCAGGACAGGCCATGGAGAACTGGGAGCCTTGTTATGCTGATGGGCGGGATGTAAATTGCCAACAACCACTCGGGAGAAGTGTATGGTGTTTCCTGAAACATCTAAAAAACAAAGCAACAGAACCTAGGGCACTTCCACTTATGGTCCTATAGCTTAGGGAAATTAAAATCAAAAAGACACAGCCACCCCAAAGTTTGGGACGCCTCTGTTTACAAGAACCTCGTTTACAGTACAAGTTCAACATCGCAGAAAGTGAAAAATGGATAAAGAAGTTGTGGTATTTACTTACAAAGCAATATCACTCAGCAATGAAATCTGTGTCATCAGGCCCTTAGCAGCACAATGAGTGGATTCAGGTATGATGATTCTAACTGAAATAAGTCACACAGAAAAAGAAACATCATAAGATATCAGTAATACACGGAATGTAAACTTGGCTACACAGGAACTGAATTACAGAACAGAACAGGGTCTCAAATTCAGAAAACCAACTGATGCTTGCTTAAGGGTAAAGGTGAGTTGGGGTGCTGCATAAAAGCAGAGATTGAAATGAGCACAGATAAAGTTCCTTAAGCCAAATATGGAATAGACAAGAGCTACTCCTTGCTCAACGAAATGGACTCAACACCCCATATTAAACGCCTAAGAATGTACCTGACTAGTAAGTATCTTAAAACCTATGGATTGCTATGTCTCCAAAAGAGAATCAAGCATGTGTACAGGGGCATAAACGCAGCAGTGATAGGATTGGAGAGGTTCGGTGAGCAAATGAAGACCCTTTGAAGTCATATTGCATGGTACCCATTACACGGGTCTTAACTCTCCAGGTTTAAGGTATTCTTCCTTCAGCTAAAACATGCATGTGGAACCCAAGTATGATCAACCATGTGAACGGGAGACGTGTTCAAATATGTCTCAGTTTTCCTCCCCTGGTACTCGGGTGCAACATTCCAGACGCTTTACTAACACTCTCCCCACTTGGAGAGTCAGCGCCTTTAACCTCCTGTTTGGCCCAGTTTGCAATTTCTGCGGAAGATCAACAGGAATAGCGAGAACCAATGAGAGACTAGCTGGAGGTGTCTGGACGGGCAAATTTAACTCTCATTTCCCACCAGGAAGAGGAAATAACCAAAGGCTCAGCGTGCCGTGCCGGAACCAGATTAGGGCCTGAAGCCATCCTGCAGTGTTGCGGCCAGGTCACAAGAAAGCGAGTTGAAGAAAGGAGCTCAGGGGCACTGTAATTCACAAACCTGCAGAGTTATAAATGACAGCTATCGTCCAAAAATAGACTGAAGTAAGGCTGCCAAGAGGACTTGAAAGTGGGGCAGAATTGCAGGAAACCGATTTCAGGAGGTAGACTGGAATTGCATTGAAAGCATAGGAAAAGAGGCAGAACGTCCACAATGATGCACTTGGCCAAAAAGGGCGTATGCGTTTTTTCCTGAATATATTCAGGAAAAAACGCATACGCCCTTTTTGGCCAACCAAGCAAGCTTGCAAAGGAAATCTGCACTACAATGAAGTCTCACTTCCCCCCGGTCAAAAGGGCCATCTGAAAAAAGGGTAAAATCCAGAAAGGCAGGACAGGCCATGGAGAACTGGGAGCCTTGTTATGCTGATGGGCGGGATGTAAATTGCCAACAACCACTCGGGAGAAGTGTATGGTGTTTCCTGAAACATCTAAAAAACAAAGCAACAGAACCTAGGGCACTTCCACTTATGGTCCTATAGCTTAGGGAAATTAAAATCAAAAAGACACAGCCACCCCAAAGTTTGGGACGCCTCTGTTTACAAGAACCTCGTTTACAGTACAAGTTCAACATCGCAGAAAGTGAAAAATGGATAAAGAAGTTGTGGTATTTACTTACAAAGCAATATCACTCAGCAATGAAATCTGTGTCATCAGGCCCTTAGCAGCACAATGAGTGGATTCAGGTATGATGATTCTAACTGAAATAAGTCACACAGAAAAAGAAACATCATAAGATATCAGTAATACACGGAATGTAAACTTGGCTACACAGGAACTGAATTACAGAACAGAACAGGGTCTCAAATTCAGAAAACCAACTTATGCTTGCTTAAGGGGAAAGGTGAGTTGGGGTGCTGCATAAAAGCAGAGATTGAAATGAGCACAGATAAAGTTCCTTAAGCCAAATATGGAATAGACAAGAGCTACTCCTTGCTCAACGAAATGGACTCAACACCCCATATTAAACGCCTAAGAATGTACCTGACTAGTAAGTATCTTAAAACCTATGGATTGCTATGTCTCCAAAAGAGAATCAAGCATGTGTACAGGGGCATAAACGCAGCAGTGATAGGATTGGAGAGGTTCGGTGAGCAAATGAAGACCCTTTGAAGTCATATTGCATGGTACCCATTACACGGGTCTTAACTCTCCAGGTTTAAGGTATTCTTCCTTCAGCTAAAACATGCATGTGGAACCCAAGTATGATCAACCATGTGAACGGGAGACGTGTTCAAATATGTCTCAGTTTTCGTACCCTGGTACTCGGGTGCAACATTCCAGACGCTTTACTAACACTCTCCCCACTTGGAGAGTCAGCGCCTTTAACCTCCTGTTTGGCCCAGTTTGCAATTTCTGCGGAAGATGAACAGGAATAGCGAGAACCAATGAGAGACTAGCTGGAGGTGTCTGGACGGGCAAATTTAACTCTCATTTCCCACCAGGAAGAGGAAATAACCAAAGGCTCAGCGTGCCGTGCCGGAACCAGATTAGGGCCTGAAGCCATCCTGCGGTGTTGCGGCCAGGTCACAAGAAAGCGAGTTGAAGAAAGGAGCTCAGGGGCACTGTAATTCACAAACCTGCAGAGTTATAAATGACAGCTATCGTCCAAAAATAGACTGAAGTAAGGCTGCCAAGAGGACTTGAAAGCGGGGCAGAATTGCAGGAAACCGATTTCAGGAGGTAGACTGGAATTGCATTGAAAGCATAGGAAAAGAGGCAGAACGTCCACAATGATGCACTTGGCCAAAAAGGGCGTATGCGTTTTTTCCTGAATATATTCAGGAAAAAACGCATACGCCCTTTTTGGCCAACCAAGCAAGCTTGCAAAGGAAATCTGCACTACAATGAAGTCTCACTTCCCCCCGGTCAAAAGGGCCATCTGAAAAAAGGGTAAAATCCAGAAAGGCAGGACAGGCCATGGAGAACTGGGAGCCTTGTTATGCTGATGGGTGGGATGTAAATTGCCAACAGACACTTGGGAGAAGTGTATGGTGTTTCCTGAAACATCTAAAAAACAAAGCAACAGAGCCTAGGGCACTTCCACTTATGGTTCTATAGCTTAGGGAAATTAAAATCAAAAAGACACAGCCACCCCAAAGTTTGGGACGGCTCTGTTTACAAGAACCTCGTTTACACTACAAGTTCAACATCGCAGAAAGTGAAAAATGGATAAAGAAGTTGTGGTATTCACTTACAAAGCAATATCACTCAGCAATGAAATCTATGTCATCAGGCCCTTAGCAGCACAATGAGTGGATTCAGGTATGATGATTCTAACTGAAATAAGTCACACAGAAAAAGAAACATCATAAGATATCAGTAATACACGGAATGGAAACTTGGCTACACAGGAACTGAATTACAGAACAGAACAGGGTCTCAAATTTAGAAAACCAACTTATGCTTGCTTAAGGTTAAAGGTGAGTTGGGGTGTTGCATAAAACCAGAGATTGAAATGAGCACAGATAAAGTTCCTTAAGCCAAATATGGAATAGACAAGAGCTACTCCTTGCTCAACGAAATGGACTCAACACCGCATATTAAACGCCTAAGAATGTACCTGACTAGTAAGTATCTTAAAACCTATGGATTGCTATGTCTCTGAAAGAGAATCAAGCATGTGTACAGGGGCATAAACGCAGCAGTGATAGGATTGGAGAGGTTCGGTGAGCAAATTAAGACCCTTTGAAGTCATATTGCATGGTACCCATTACACGGGTCTTAACTCTCCAGGTTTAAGGTATTCTTCCTTCAGCTAAAACATGCATGTGGAACCCAAGTATGATCAACCATGTGAACGGGAGACGTGTTCAAATATGTCTCAGTTTTCCTCCCCTGGTACTCTGGTGTAACATTCCAGACGCTTTACTAACACTCTCCCCACTTGGAGAGTCAGCGCCTTTAACCTCCTGTTTGGCACAGTTTGCAATTTCTGCGGAAGATGAACAGGAATAGCGAGAACCAATGAGAGACTAGCTGGAGGTGTCTGGACGGGCAAATTTAACTCTCATTTCCCACCAAGAAGAGGAAATAACCAAAGGCTCAGCGTGCCGTGCCGGAACCAGATTAGGGCCTGAAGCCATCCTGCGGTGTTGCGGCCAGCTCACAAGAAAGCAAGTTGAAGAAAGGAGCTCAGGGGCACTGTAATTCACAAACCTGCAGAGTTATAAATGACAGCTATCGTCCAAAAATATACTGAAGTAAGGCTGCCAAGAGGACTTGAAAGCGGGGCAGAATTGCAGGAAACCGATTTCAGGAGGTAGACTGGAATTGCATTGAAAGCATAGGAAAAGAGGCAGAACGTCCACAATGATGCACTTGGCCAAAAAGGGCGTATGCGTTTTTTCCTGAATATATTCAGGAAAAAACGCATACGCCCTTTTTGGCCAACCAAGCAAGCTTGCAAAGGAAATCTGCACTACAATGAAGTCTCACTTCCCCCCAGTCAAAAGGGCCATCTGAAAAAAGTGTAAAATCCAGAAAGGCAGGACAGGCCATGGAGAACTGGGAGCCTTGTTATGCTGATGGGCGGGATGTAAATTGCCAACAACCACTCGGGAGAAGTGTATGGTGTTTCCTGAAACATCTAAAAAACAAAGCAACAGAACCTAGGGCACTTCCACTTATGGTCCTATAGCTTAGGGAAATTAAAATCAAAAAGACACAGCCACCCCAAAGTTTGGGACGCCTCTGTTTACAAGAACCTCGTTTACAGTACAAGTTCAACATCGCAGAAAGTGAAAAATGGATAAAGAAGTTGTGGTATTTACTTACAAAGCAATATCACTCAGCAATGAAATCTGTGTCATCAGGCCCTTAGCAGCACAATGAGTGGATTCAGGTATGATGATTCTAACTGAAATAAGTCACACAGAAAAAGAAACATCATAAGATATCAGTAATACACGGAATGTAAACTTGGCTACACAGGAACTGAATTACAGAACAGAACAGGGTCTCAAATTTAGAAAACCAACTGATGCTTGCTTAAGGGTAAAGGTGAGTTGGGGTGCTGCATAAAAGCAGAGATTGAAATGAGCACAGATAAAGTTCCTTAAGCCAAATATGGAATAGACAAGAGCTACTCCTTGCTCAACGAAATGGACTCAACACCGCATATTAAACGCCTAAGAATGTACCTGACTAGTAAGTATCTTAAAACCTATGGATTGCTATGTCTCCAAAAGAGAATCAAGCATGTGTACAGGGGCATAAACGCAGCTGTGATAGGATTGGAGAGGTTCGGTGAGCAAATGAAGACCCTTTGAAGTCATATTGCATGGTACCCATTACACGGGTCTTAACTCTCCAGGTTTAAGGTATTCTTCCTTCAGCTAAAACATGCATGTGGAACCCAAGTATGATCAACCATGTGAACGGGAGACGTGTTCAAATATGTCTCAGTTTTCGTACCCTGGTACTCGGGTGCAACATTCCAGACGCTTTACTAACACTCTCCCCACTTGGAGAGTCAGCGCCTTTAACCTCCTGTTTGGCCCAGTTTGCAATTTCTGCGGAAGATCAACAGGAATAGCGAGAACCAATGAGAGACTAGCTGGAGGTGTCTGGACGGGCAAATTTAACTCTCATTTCCCACCAGGAAGAGGAAATAACCAAAGGCTCAGCGTGCCGTGCCAGAACCAGATTAGGGCCTGAAGACATCCTGCGGTGTTGCGGCCAGGTCACAAGAAAGCGAGTTGAAGAAAGGAGCTCAGGGGCACTGTAATTCACAAACCTGCAGAGTTATAAATGACAGCTATCGTCCAAAAATAGACTGAAGTAAGGCTGCCAAGAGGACTTGAAAGCGGGGCAGAATTGCAGGAAACCGATTTCAGGAGGTAGACTGGAATTGCATTGAAAGCATAGGAAAAGAGGCAGAACGTCCACAATGATGCACTTGGCCAAAAAGGGCGTATGCGTTTTTTCCTGAATATATTCAGGAAAAAACGCATACGCCCTTTTTGGCCAACCAAGCAAGCTTGCAAAGGAAATCTGCACTACAATGAAGTCTCACTTCCCCCCGGTCAAAAGGGCCATCTGAAAAAAGTGTAAAATCCAGAAAGGCAGGACAGGCCATGGAGAACTGGGAGCCTTGTTATGCTGATGGGCGGGATGTAAATTGCCAACAACCACTCGGGAGAAGTGTATGGTGTTTCCTGAAACATCTAAAAAACAAAGCAACAGAACCTAGGGCACTTCCACTTATGGTCCTATAGCTTAGGGAAATTAAAATCAAAAAGACACAGCCACCCCAAAGTTTGGGACGCCTCTGTTTACAAGAACCTCGTTTACAGTACAAGTTCAACATCGCAGAAAGTGAAAAATGGATAAAGAAGTTGTGGTATTTACTTACAAAGCAATATCACTCAGCAATGAAATCTGTGTCATCAGGCCCTTAGCAGCACAATGAGTGGATTCAGGTATGATGATTCTAACTGAAATAAGTCACACAGAAAAAGAAACATCATAAGATATCAGTAATACACGGAATGTAAACTTGGCTACACAGGAACTGAATTACAGAACAGAACAGGGTCTCAAATTCAGAAAACCAACTTATGCTTGCTTAAGGGGAAAGGTGAGTTGGGGTGCTGCATAAAAGCAGAGATTGAAATGAGCACAGATAAAGTTCCTTAAGCCAAATATGGAATAGACAAGAGCTACTCCTTGCTCAACGAAATGGACTCAACACCCCATATTAAACGCCTAAGAATGTACCTGACTAGTAAGTATCTTAAAACCTATGGATTGCTATGTCTCCGAAAGAGAATCAAGCATGTGTACAGGGGCATAAACGCAGCAGTGATAGGATTGGAGAGGTTCGGTGAGCAAATTAAGACCCTTTGAAGTCATATTGCATGGTACCCATTACACGGGTCTTAACTCTCCAGGTTTAAGGTATTCTTCCTTCAGCTAAAACATGCATGTGGAACCCAAGTATGATCAACCATGTGAACGGGAGACGTGTTCAAATATGTCTCAGTTTTCCTCCCCTGGTACTCGGGTGCAACATTCCAGACGCTTTACTAACACTCTCCCCACTTGGAGAGTCAGCGCCTTTAACCTCCTGTTTGGCCCAGTTTGCAATTTCTGCGGAAGATCAACAGGAATAGCGAGAACCAATGAGAGACTAGCTGGAGGTGTCTGGACGGGCAAATTTAACTCTCATTTCCCACCAGGAAGAGAAAATAACCAAAGGCTCAGCGTGCCGTGCCGGAACCAGATTAGGGCCTGAAGCCATCCTGCGGTGTTGCGGCCAGGTCACAAGAAAGCGAGTTGAAGAAAGGAGCTCAGGGGCACTGTAATTCACAAACCTGCAGAGTTATAAATGACAGCTATCGTCCAAAAATAGACTGAAGTAAGGCTGCCAAGAGGACTTGAAAGCGGGGCAGAATTGCAGGAAACCGATTTCAGGAGGTAGACTGGAATTGCATTGAAAGCATAGGAAAAGAGGCAGAACGTCCACAATGATGCACTTGGCCAAAAAGGGCGTATGCGTTTTTTCCTGAATATATTCAGGAAAAAACGCATACGCCCTTTTTGGCCAACCAAGCAAGCTTGCAAAGGAAATCTGCACTACAATGAAGTCTCACTTCCCCCCGGTCAAAAGGGCCATCTGAAAAAAGGGTAAAATCCAGAAAGGCAGGACAGGCCATGGAGAACTGGGAGCCTTGTTATGCTGATGGGCGGGATGTAAATTGCCAACAACCACTCGGGAGAAGTGTATGGTGTTTCCTGAAACATCTAAAAAACAAAGCAACAGAACCTAGGGCACTTCCACTTATGGTCCTATAGCTTAGGGAAATTAAAATCAAAAAGACACAGCCACCCCAAAGTTTGGGACGCCTCTGTTTACAAGAACCTCGTTTACAGTACAAGTTCAACATCGCAGAAAGTGAAAAATGGATAAAGAAGTTGTGGTATTTACTTACAAAGCAATATCACTCAGCAATGAAATCTGTGTCATCAGGCCCTTAGCAGCACAATGAGTGGATTCAGGTATGATGATTCTAACTGAAATAAGTCACACAGAAAAAGAAACATCATAAGATATCAGTAATACACGGAATGAAAACTTGGCTACACAGGAACTGAATTACAGAACAGAACAGGGTCTCAAATTTAGAAAACCAACTGATGCTTGCTTAAGGGTAAAGGTGAGTTGGGGTGCTGCATAAAAGCAGAGATTGAAATGAGCACAGATAAAGTTCCTTAAGCCAAATATGGAATAGACAAGAGCTACTCCTTGCTCAACGAAATGGACTCAACACCCCATATTAAACGCCTAAGAATGTACCTGACTAGTAAGTATCTTAAAACCTATGGATTGCTATGTCTCCAAAAGAGAATCAAGCATGTGTACAGGGGCATAAACGCAGCAGTGATAGGATTGGAGAGGTTCGGTGAGCAAATTAAGACCCTTTGAAGTCATATTGCATGGTACCCATTACACGGGTCTTAACTCTCCAGGTTTAAGGTATTCTTCCTTCAGCTAAAACATGCATGTGGAACCCAAGTATGATCAACCATGTGAACGGGAGACGTGTTCAAATATGTCTCAGTTTTCCTCCCCTGGTACTCGGGTGCAACATTCCAGACGCTTTACTAACACTCTCCCCACTTGGAGAGTCAGCGCCTTTAACCTCCTGTTTGGCCCAGTTTGCAATTTCTGTGGAAGATGAACAGGAATAGCGAGAACCAATGAGAGACTAGCTGGAGGTGTCTGGACGGGCAAATTTAACTCTCATTTCCCACCAGGAAGAGGAAATAACCAAAGGCTCAGCGTGCCGTGCCGGAACCAGATTAGGGCCTGAAGCCATCCTGCGGTGTTGCGGCCAGGTCACAAGAAAGCGAGTTGAAGAAAGGAGCTCAGGGGCACTGTAATTCACAAACCTGCAGAGTTATAAATGACAGCTATCGTCCAAAAATAGACTGAAGTAAGGCTGCCAAGAGGACTTGAAAGCGGGGCAGAATTGCAGGAAACCGATTTCAGGAGGTAGACTGGAATTGCATTGAAAGCATAGGAAAAGAGGCAGAACGTCCACAATGATGCACTTGGCCAAAAAGGGCGTATGCATTTTCTACTGAATATATTCAGGAAAAACGCATACGCCCTTTTTGGCCAACCAAGCAAACTTGCAAAGGAAATCTGCACTACAATGAAGTCTCACTTCCCCCCAGTCAAAAGGGCCATCTGAAAAAAGTGTAAAATCCAGAAAGGCAGGACAGGCCATGGAGAACTGGGAGCCTTGTTATGCTGATGGGCGGGATGTAAATTGCCAACAGACACTTGGGAGAAGTGTATGGTGTTTCCTGAAACATCTAAAAAACAAAGCAACAGTGCCTAGGGCACTTCCACTTATGGTCCTATAGCTTAGGGAAATTAAAATCAAAAAGACACAGCCACCCCAAAGTTTGGAACGGCTCTGTTTACAAGAACCTCGTTTACAGTACAAGTTCAACATCGCAGAAAGTGAAAAATGGATAAAGAAGTTGTGGTATTTACTTACAAAGCAATATCACTCAGCAATGAAATCTGTGTCATCAGGCCCTTAGCAGCACAATGAGTGGATTCAGGTATGATGATTCTAACTGAAATAAGTCACACAGAAAAAGAAACATCATAAGATATCACTAATACACGGAATGGAAACTTGGCTACACAGGAACTGCATTCCAAAACAGAACAGGGTCTCAAATTTAGAAAACCAACTTATGCTTGCTTAAGGGGAAAGGTGAGTTGGGGTGCTGCATAAAACCAGAGATTGAAATGAGCACAGATAAAGTTCCTTAAGCCAAATATGGAATAGACAAGAGCTACTCCTTGCTCAAAGAAACGGACTCAACACCGCATATTAAACGCCTAAGAATGTACCTGACTAGTAAGTATCTTACGACCTATGGATTGCTATGTCGCTGAAAGAGAATCAAGCATGTGTACAGGGACATAAACGCAGCAGTGATAGGATTGGAGAGGTTCGGTGAGCAAATGAAGACCCTTTGAAGTCATATTGCATGGTACCCATTACACGGGTCTTAACTCTCCAGGTTTAAGGTATTCTTCCTTCAGCTAAAACATGCATGTGGAACCCAAGTATGATCAACCATGTGAACGGGAGACGTGTTCAAATATGTCTCAGTTTTCGTACCCTGGTACTCGGGTGCAACATTCCAGACACTTTACTAACACTCTCCCGACTTGGAGAGTCAGTCCCTTTAACCTCCTGTTTGGCCCAGTTTGCAATTTCTGTGGAAGATGAACAGGAATAGCGAGAACCAATGAGAGACTAGCTGGAGGTGTCTGGATGGGCAAATTTAACTCTCATTTCCCACCAGGAAGAGGAATTAACCAAAGGCTCAGCGTGCCGTGCCAGAACCAGATTAGGGCCTGAAGACATCCTGCGGTGTTGCGGCCAGGTCACAAGAAAGCGAGTTGAAGAAAGGAGCTCAGGGGCACTGTAATTCACAAACCTGCAGAGTTATAAATGACAGCTATCGTCCAAAAATATACTGAAGTAAGGCTGCCAAGAGGACTTGAAAGCGGGGCAGAATTGCAGGAAACCGATTTCAGGAGGTAGACTGGAATTGCATTGAAAGCATAGGAAAAGAGGCAGAACGTCCACAATGATGCACTTGGCCAAAAAGGGCGTATGCGTTTTTTCCTGAATATATTCAGGAAGAAACGCATACGCCCTTTTTGGCCAACCAAGCAAACTTGCAAAGGAAATCTGCACTACAATGAAGTCTCACTTCCCTCCGGTCAAAAGGGCCATCTGAAAAAAGTGTAAAATCCAGAAAGGCAGGACAGGCCATGGAGAACTGGGAGCCTTGTTATGCTGATGGGCGGGATGTAAATTGCCAACAGACACTTGGGAGAAGTGTATGGTGTTTCCTGAAACATCTAAAAAACAAAGCAACAGAGCCTAGGGCACTTCCACTTATGGTTCTATAGCTTAGGGAAATTAAAATCAAAAAGACACAGCCACCCCAAAGTTTGGGACGCCTCTGTTTACAAGAACCTCGTTTACCGTACAAGTTCAATATCACAGAAATGAAAAATGGATAAAGAACCTGTGGTACTTACGTACAATGCAGTATCACTCAGCAATGAAATCTATGTCATCAGGCCCGTAGCAGCATAATGAGTGGATTCAGGTACGATGATTCTAACTGAAATAAGTCACACAGAAAAAGAAACATCATAAGATATCACTAATACACGGAATGTAAACTTGGCTACACAGGAACTGCATTCCAAAACAGAACAGGGTCTCAAATTTAGAAAACCAACTTATGCTTGCTTAAGGGGAAAGGTGAGTTGGGGTGCTGCATAAAACCAGAGATTGAAATGAGCACAGATAAAGTTCCTTAAGCCAAATATGGAATAGACAAGAGCTACTCCTTGCTCAACGAAATGGACTCAACACCGCATATTAAACGCCTAAGAATGTACCTGACTAGTAAGTATCTTAAAACCTATAGATTGCTATGTCTCCGAAAGAGAATCAAGCATGTGTACAGAGGCATAAACGCAGCAGTGATAGGATTTGAGAGGTTCGTGAGCAAATGAAGACCCTTTGAAGTCATATTGCATGTTACCCATTACACGGGTTTCAAATACCCAGGTTTAAGGTATTCTTCCTTCAGCTAAAACATGCATGTGGAACCTAGAGTATGATCAACCATGTGATCGGGAGACGTGTTCAAATATGTCTCAGTTTTTGTACCCTGGTCCTCGGGTGCAACATTCCAGACGCTTTACTAACACTCTCCCGACTTGGAGAGTCAGTCCCTTTAACCTCCTGTTTGGCCCAGTTTGCAATTTCTGTGGAAGATGAACAGGAATAGCGAGAACCAATGAGAGACTAGCTGGAGGTGTCTGGATGGGCAAATTTAACTCTCATTTCCCACCAGGAAGAGGAATTAACCAAAGGCTCAGCGTGCCGTGCCAGAACCAGATTAGGGCCTGAAGACATCCTGCGGTGTTGCGGCCAGGTCACAAGAAAGCGAGTTGAAGAAAGGAGCTCAGGGGCACTGTAATTCACAAACCTGCAGAGTTATAAATGACAGCTATCGTCCAAAAATATACTGAAGTAAGGCTGCCAAGAGGACTAGAAAGCGGGGCAGAATTGCACGAAACCGATTTCAGGAGGTAGACAGAAATTGCATTGAAAGCATAGGAAAAGAGGCAGAACGTCCACAATGATGCACTTGGCCAAAAAGGGCGTATGCGTTTTTTCCTGAATATATTCAGGAAGAAACGCATACGCCCTTTTTGGCCAACCAAGCAAACTTGCAAAGGAAATCTGCACTACAATGAAGTCTCACTTCCCTCCGGTCAAAAGGGCCATCTGAAAAAAGTGTAAAATCCAGAAAGGCAGGACAGGCCATGGAGAACTGGGAGCCTTGTTATGCTGATGGGCGGGATGTAAATTGCCAACAGACACTTGGGAGAAGTGTATGGTGTTTCCTGAAACATCTAAAAAACAAAGCAACAGAGCCTAGGGCACTTCCACTTATGGTTCTATAGCTTAGGGAAATTAAAATCAAAAGGACACAGCCACCCCAAAGTTTGGGACGCCTCTGTTTACAAGAACCTCGTTTACCGTACAAGTTCAATATCACAGAAATGAAAAATGGATAAAGAACCTGTGGTACTTACGTACAATGCAGTATCACTCAGCAATGAAATCTATGTCATCAGGCCCGTAGCAGCATAATGAGTGGATTCAGGTACGATGATTCTAACTGAAATAAGTCACACAGAAAAAGAAACATCATAAGATATCACTAATACACGGAATGTAAACTTGGCTACACAGGAACTGCATTCCAAAACAGAACAGGGTCTCAAATTTAGAAAACCAACTTATGCTTGCTTAAGGTGAAAGGTGAGTTGGGGTGCTGCATAAAACCAGAGATTGAAATGAGCACAGATAAAGTTCCTTAAGCCAAATATGGAATAGACAAGAGCTACTCCTTGCTCAACGAAATGGACTCAACACCGCATATTAAACGCCTAAGAATGTACCTGACTAGTAAGTATCTTAAAACCTATAGATTGCTATGTCTCCGAAAGAGAATCAAGAATGTGTACAGAGGCATAAACGCAGCAGTGATAGGATTTGAGAGGTTCGTGAGCAAATGAAGACCCTTTGAAGTCATATTGCATGTTACCCATTACACGGGTTTCAAATACCCAGGTTTAAGGTATTCTTCCTTCAGCTAAAACATGCATGTGGAACCTAGAGTATGATCAACCATGTGATCGGGAGACGTGTTCAAATATGTCTCAGTTTTTGTACCCTGGTCCTCGGGTGCAACATTCCAGACGCTTTACTAACACTCTCCCGACTTGGAGAGTCAGTCCCTTTAACCTCCTGTTTGGCCCAGTTTGCAATTTCTGCGGAAGATGAACAGGAATAGCGAGAACCAATGAGAGACTAGCTGGAGGTGTCTGGACGGGCAAATTTAACTCTCATTTCCCACCAGGAAGAGGAAATAACCAAAGGCTCAGCATGCCATACAGGAACCAGATTAGGGCCTGAAGCCATCCTGCGGTGTTGCGGCCAGCTCAAAAGAAAGCGAGATGAAGAAAGGAGCTCAGGGGCACTGTAATTCACAAACCTGCAGAGTTATAAATGACAGCTATCGTCCAAAAATAGACTGAAGTAAGGCTGCCAAGAGGACTTGAAAGCGGGGCAGAATTGCAGGAAACCGATTTCAGGAGGTAGACTGGAATTGCATTGAAAGCATAGGAAAAGAGGCAGAACGTCCACAATGATGCACTTGGCCAAAAAGGGCGTATGCGTTTTTTCCTGAATATATTCAGGAAAAAACGCATACGCCCTTTTTGGCCAACCAAGCAAGCTTGCAAAGGAAATCTGCACTACAATGAAGTCTCACTTCCCCCCGGTCAAAAGGGCCATCTGAAAAAAGGGTAAAATCCAGAAAGGCAGGACAGGCCATGGAGAACTGGGAGCCTTGTTATGCTGATGGGCGGGATGTAAATTGCCAACAACCACTCGGGAGAAGTGTATGGTGTTTCCTGAAACATCTAAAAAACAAAGCAACAGAACCTAGGGCACTTCCACTTATGGTCCTATAGCTTAGGGAAATTAAAATCAAAAAGACACAGCCACCCCAAAGTTTGGGACGCCTCTGTTTACAAGAACCTCGTTTACAGTACAAGTTCAACATCGCAGAAAGTGAAAAATGGATAAAGAAGTTGTGGTATTTACTTACAAAGCAATATCACTCAGCAATGAAATCTGTGTCATCAGGCCCTTAGCAGCACAATGAGTGGATTCAGGTATGATGATTCTAACTGAAATAAGTCACACAGAAAAAGAAACATCATAAGATATCAGTAATACACGGAATGTAAACTTGGCTACACAGGAACTGAATTACAGAACAGAACAGGGTCTCAAATTCAGAAAACCAACTTATGCTTGCTTAAGGGGAAAGGTGAGTTGGGGTGCTGCATAAAAGCAGAGATTGAAATGAGCACAGATAAAGTTCCTTAAGCCAAATATGGAATAGACAAGAGCTACTCCTTGCTCAACGAAATGGACTCAACACCCCATATTAAACGCCTAAGAATGTACCTGACTAGTAAGTATCTTAAAACCTATGGATTGCTATGTCTCCGAAAGAGAATCAAGCATGTGTACAGGGGCATAAACGCAGCAGTGATAGGATTGGAGAGGTTCGGTGAGCAAATGAAGACCCTTTGAAGTCATATTGCATGGTACCCATTACACGGGTCTTAACTCTCCAGGTTTAAGGTATTCTTCCTTCAGCTAAAACATGCATGTGGAACCCAAGTATGATCAACCATGTGAACGGGAGACGTGTTCAAATATGTCTCAGTTTTCCTCCCCTGGTACTCGGGTGCAACATTCCAGACGCTTTACTAACACTCTCCCCACTTGGAGAGTCAGCGCCTTTAACCTCCTGTTTGGCCCAGTTTGCAATTTCTGCGGAAGATGAACAGGAATAGCGAGAACCAATGAGAGACTAGCTGGAGGTGTCTGGACGGGCAAATTTAACTCTCATTTCCCACCAGGAAGAGGAAATAACCAAAGGCTCAGCGTGCCGTGCCGGAACCAGATTAGGGCCTGAAGCCATCCTGCGGTGTTGCGGCCAGGTCACAAGAAAGCGAGTTGAAGAAAGGAGCTCAGGGGCACTGTAATTCACAAACCTGCAGAGTTATAAATGACAGCTATCGTCCAAAAATAGACTGAAGTAAGGCTGCCAAGAGGACTTGAAAGCGGGGCAGAATTGCAGGAAACCGATTTCAGGAGGTAGACTGGAATTGCATTGAAAGCATAGGAAAAGAGGCAGAACGTCCACAATGATGCACTTGGCCAAAAAGGGCGTATGCGTTTTTTCCTGAATATATTCAGGAAAAAACGCATACGCCCTTTTTGGCCAACCAAGCAAGCTTGCAAAGGAAATCTGCACTACAATGAAGTCTCACTTCCCCCCGGTCAAAAGGGCCATCTGAAAAAAGTGTAAAATCCAGAAAGGCAGGACAGGCCATGGAGAACTGGGAGCCTTGTTATGCTGATGGGCGGGATGTAAATTGCCAACAACCACTCGGGAGAAGTGTATGGTGTTTCCTGAAACATCTAAAAAACAAAGCAACAGAACCTAGGGCACTTCCACTTATGGTCCTATAGCTTAGGGAAATTAAAATCAAAAAGACACAGCCACCCCAAAGTTTGGGACGCCTCTGTTTACAAGAAGCTCGTTTACAGTACAAGTTCAACATCGCAGAAAGTGAAAAATGGATAAAGAAGTTGTGGTATTTACTTACAAAGCAATATCACTCAGCAATGAAATCTGTGTCATCAGGCCCTTAGCAGCACAATGAGTGGATTCAGGTATGATGATTCTAACTGAAATAAGTCACACAGAAAAAGAAACATCATAAGATATCAGTAATACACGGAATGTAAACTTGGCTACACAGGAACTGAATTACAGAACAGAACAGGGTCTCAAATTTAGAAAACCAACTGATGCTTGCTTAAGGGTAAAGGTGAGTTGGGGTGCTGCATAAAAGCAGAGATTGAAATGAGCACAGATAAAGTTCCTTAAGCCAAATATGGAATAGCCAAGAGCTACTCCTTGCTCAACGAAATGGACTCAACACCCCATATTAAACGCCTAAGAATGTACCTGACTAGTAAGTATCTTACGACCTATGGATTGCTATGTCTCTGAAAGAGAATCAAGCATGTGTACAGGGACATAAACGCAGCAGTGATAGGATTGGAGAGGTTCGGTGAGCAAATGAAGACCCTTTGAAGTCATATTGCATGGTACCCATTACACGGGTCTTAACTCTCCAGGTTTAAGGTATTCTTCCTTCAGCTAAAACATGCATGTGGAACCCAAGTATGATCAACCATGTGAACGGGAGACGTGTTCAAATATGTCTCAGTTTTCGTACCCTGGTACTCGGGTGCAACATTCCAGACGCTTTACTAACACTCTCCCGACTTGGAGAGTCAGTCCCTTTAACCTCCTGTTTGGCCCAGTTTGCAATTTCTGTGGAAGATGAACAGGAATAGCGAGAACCAATGAGAGACTAGCTGGAGGTGTCTGGATGGGCAAATTTAACTCTCATTTCCCACCAGGAAGAGGAATTAACCAAAGGCTCAGCGTGCCGTGCCAGAACCAGATTAGGGCCTGAAGACATCCTGCGGTGTTGCGGCCAGGTCACAAGAAAGCGAGTTGAAGAAAGGAGCTCAGGGGCACTGTAATTCACAAACCTGCAGAGTTATAAATGACAGCTATCGTCCAAAAATAGACTGAGGTAAGGCTGCCAAGAGGACTTGAAAGCGGGGCAGAATTGCAGGAAACCGATTTCAGGAGGTAGACTGGAATTGCATTGAAAGCATAGGAAAAGAGGCAGAACGTCCACAATGATGCACTTGGCCAAAAAGGGCGTATGCGTTTTTTCCTGAATATATTCAGGAAGAAACGCATACGCCCTTTTTGGCCAACCAAGCAAACTTGAAAGGAAATCTGCACTACAATGAAGTCTCACTTCCCTCCGGTCAAAAGGGCCATCTGAAAAAAGTGTAAAATCCAGAAAGGCAGGACAGGCCATGGAGAACTGGGAGCCTTGTTATGCTGATGGGCGGGATGTAAATTGCCAACAGACACTTGGGAGAAGTGTATGGTGTTTCCTGAAACATCTAAAAAACAAAGCAACAGAGCCTAGGGCACTTCCACTTATGGTTCTATAGCTTAGGGAAATTAAAATCAAAAAGACACAGCCACCCCAAAGTTTGGGACGCCTCTGTTTACAAGAACCTCGTTTACCGTACAAGTTCAATATCACAGAAATGAAAAATGGATAAAGAACCTGTGGTACTTACGTACAATGCAGTATCACTCAGCAATGAAATCTATGTCATCAGGCCCGTAGCAGCATAATGAGTGGATTCAGGTACGATGATTCTAACTGAAATAAGTCACACAGAAAAAGAAACATCATAAGATATCACTAATACACGGAATGTAAACTTGGCTACACAGGAACTGCATTCCAAAACAGAACAGGGTCTCAAATTTAGAAAACCAACTTATGCTTGCTTAAGGGGAAAGGTGAGTTGGGGTGCTGCATAAAACCAGAGATTGAAATGAGCACAGATAAAGTTCCTTAAGCCAAATATGGAATAGACAAGAGCTACTCCTTGCTCAACGAAATGGACTCAACACCGCATATTAAACGCCTAAGAATGTACCTGACTAGTAAGTATCTTAAAACCTATAGATTGCTATGTCTCCCAAAGAGAATCAAGCATGTGTACAGAGGCATAAACGCAGCAGTGATAGGATTTGAGAGGTTCGTGAGCAAATGAAGACCCTTTGAAGTCATATTGCATGTTACCCATTACACGGGTTTCAAATACCCAGGTTTAAGGTATTCTTCCTTCAGCTAAAACATGCATGTGGAACCTAGAGTATGATCAACCATGTGATCGGGAGACGTGTTCAAATATGTCTCAGTTTTTGTACCCTGGTCCTCGGGTGCAACATTCCAGACGCTTTACTAACACTCTCCCGACTTGGAGAGTCAGTCCCTTTAACCTCCTGTTTGGCCCAGTTTGCAATTTCTGCGGAAGATGAACAGGAATAGCGAGAACCAATGAGAGACTAGCTGGAGGTGTCTGGACGGGCAAATTTAACTCTCATTTCCCACCAGGAAGAGGAAATAACCAAAGGCTCAGCATGCCATACAGGAACCAGATTAGGGCCTGAAGCCATCCTGCGGTGTTGCGGCCAGCTCAAAAGAAAGCGAGATGAAGAAAGGAGCTCAGGGGCACTGTAATTCACAAACCTGCAGAGTTATAAATGACAGCTATCGTCCAAAAATAGACTGAAGTAAGGCTGCCAAGAGGACTTGAAAGCGGGGCAGAATTGCAGGAAACCGATTTCAGGAGGTAGACTGGAATTGCATTGAAAGCATAGGAAAAGAGGCAGAACGTCCACAATGATGCACTTGGCCAAAAAGGGCGTATGCGTTTTTTCCTGAATATATTCAGGAAAAAACGCATACGCCCTTTTTGGCCAACCAAGCAAGCTTGCAAAGGAAATCTGCACTACAATGAAGTCTCACTTCCCCCCGGTCAAAAGGGCCATCTGAAAAAAGTGTAAAATCCAGAAAGGCAGGACAGGCCATGGAGAACTGGGAGCCTTGTTATGCTGATGGGCGGGATGTAAATTGCCAACAGACACTCCGGAGAAGTGTATGGTGTTTCCTGAAACATCTAAAAAACAAAGCAACAGAGCCTAGGGCACTTCCACTTATGGTCCTATAGCTTAGGGAAATTAAAATCAAAAAGACACAGCCACCCCAAACTTTGGGACGCCTCTGTTTACAAGAACCTCGTTTACCGTACAAGTTCAATATCACAGAAAGTGAAAAATGGATAAAGAACTTGTGGTACTTACGTACAATGCAGTATCACTCAGCAATGAAATCTATGTCATCAGGCCCGTAGCAGCATCATTAGTGGATTCAGGTATGATGATTCTAACTGAAATAAGTCACACAGAAAAAGAAACATCATAAGATATCAGTAATACACGGAATGTAAACTTGGCTACACAGGAACTGAATTACAGAACAGAACAGGGTCTCAAATTTAGAAAACCAACTTATGCTTGCTTAAGGGGAAAGGTGAGTTGGGGTGCTGCATAAAACCAGAGATTGAAATGAGCACAGATAAAGTTCCTTAAGCCAAATATGGAATAGACAAGAGCTACTCCTTGCTCAACGAAATGGACTCAACACCGCATATTAAACGCCTAAGAATGTACCTGACTAGTAAGTATCTTAAAACCTATGGATTGCTATGTCTCCGAAAGAGAAACAAGCATGTGTACAGGGGCATAAACGCAGCAGTGATAGGATTGGAGAGGTTCGGTGAGCAAATGAAGACCCTTTGAAGTCATATTGCATGGTACACATTCCACAGGTTTCAACTACCAAGGTTTAAGGTATTCTTCCTTCAGCTAAAACATGCATGTGGAACCTAGAGTATGATCAACCATGTGATCGGGAGACGTGTTCAAATATGTCTCAGTTTTCCTCCCCTGGTACTCGGGTGCAACATTCCAAACGCTTTACTTACACTCTCCCCACTTGGAGAGTCAGCGCCTTTAACCTCCTGTTTGGCACAGTTTGCAATTTCTGCGGAAGATGAATAGGAATAGCGAGAACCAATGAGAGACTAGCTGGAGGTGTCTGGACGGGCAAATTTAACTCTTATTTCCCACCAGGAAGAGGAAATAACCAGAGGGTCAGCGTGCCATGCCGGAACCAGATTAGGGCCTGAAGCCATCCTGCGGTGTTGCGGCCAGGTCACAAGAAAGCAAGTTGAAGAAAGGAGCTCAGGGGCACTGTAATTCACAAACCTGCAGAGTTATAA
The DNA here is from genome assembly GCF_951394435.1 of Stenella coeruleoalba. NCBI lineage: Eukaryota > Metazoa > Chordata > Mammalia > Artiodactyla > Delphinidae > Stenella > Stenella coeruleoalba. The sequence goes on from NW_027646373.1 coordinate 43,871, forward strand.
ATGACAGCTATCGTCCAAAAATAGACTGAAGTAAGGCTGCCAAGAGGACTTGAAAGCGGGGCAGAATTGCAGGAAACCGATTTCAGGAGGTAGACTGGAATTGCATTGAAAGCATAGGAAAAGAGGCAGAACGTCCACAATGATGCACTTGGCCAAAAAGGGCGTATGCGTTTTTCCCTGAATATATTCAGGAAAAAACGCATACGCCCTTTTTGGCCAACCAAGCAAGCTTGCAAAGGAAATCTGCACTACAATGAAGTCTCACTTCCTCCCGGTCAAAAGGGCCATCTGAAAAAAGTGTAAAATCCAGAAAGGCAGGACAGGCCATGGAGAACTGAGAGCCTTGTTATGCTGATGGGCGGGATGTAAATTGCCAACAGACACTCGGGAGAAGTGTATGGTGTTTCCTGAAACATCTAAAAAACAAAGCAACAGAGCCTAGGGCACTTCCACTTATGGTCCTATAGCTTAGGGAAATTAAAATAAAAAAGACACAGCCACCCCAAAGTTTGGGACGCCTCTGTTTACAAGAACCTCGTTTACCGTACAAGTTCAATATCACAGAAAGTGAAAAATGGATAAAGAACTTGTGGTACTTACGTACAATGCAGTATCACTCAGCAATGAAATCTATGTCATCAGGCCCGTAGCAGCATAATGAGTAGATTCAGGTACGATGATTCTAACTGAAATAAGTCACACAGAAAAAGAAACATCATAAGATATCAGTAATACACGGAATGTAAACTTGGCTACACAGGAACTGAATTACAGAACAGAACAGGTTCTCAAATTTAGAAAACCAACTTATGCTTGCTTAAGGGGAAAGGTGAGTTGGGGTGCTGCATAAAACCAGAGATTGAAATGAGAACAGATAAAGTTCCTTAAGCCAAATATGGAATAGACAAGAGCTACTCCTTGCTCAAAGAAATGGACTCAACACCGCATATTAAACGCCTAAGAATGTACCTGACTAGTAAGTATCTTAAAACCTATGGATTGCTATGTCTCCGAAAGAGAATCAAGCATGTGTACAGGGGCATAAACGCAGCAGTGATAGGATTGGAGAGGTTCGGTGAGCAAATGAAGACCCTTTGAAGTCATATTGCATGGTACCCATTCCACGGGTTTCAACTACCCAGCTTTTAGGTATTCTTCCTTCAGCTAAAACATGCATGTGGAACCCAGAGTATGATCAACCGTGTGATCGGGAGACGTGTTCAAATATGTCTCAGTTTTCCTCCCCTGGTACTCGGGTGCAACATTCCAGACGCTTTACTAACACTCTCCCCACTTGGAGAGTCAGCGCCTTTAACCTCCTGTTTGGCACAGTTTGCAATTTCTGCGGAAGATGAACAGGAATAGCGAGAACCAATGAGAGGCTAGCTGGAGGTGTCTGGACGGGCAAATTTAACTCTCATTTCCCACCAGGAAGAGGAATTAACCAAAGGCTCAGCATGCCGGGCCGGAACCAGATTAGGGCCTGAAGCCATCCTGCGGTGTTGCGGCCAGGTCACAAGAAAGCGAGTTGAAGAAAGGAGCTCAGGGGCACTGTAATTCACAAACCTGCAGAGTTATAAATGACAGCTATCGTCCAAAAATAGACTGAAGTAAGGCTGCCAAGAGGACTTGAAAGCGGGGCAGAATTGCAGGAAACCGATTTCAGGAGGTAGACTGGAATTGCATTGAAAGCATAGGAAAAGAGGCAGAACGTCCACAATGATGCACTTGGCCAAAAAGGGCGTATGCGTTTTTTCCTGAATATATTCAGGAAAAAACGCATACGCCCTTTTTGGCCAACCAAGCAAGCTTGCAAAGGAAATCTGCACTACAATGAAGTCTCACTTCCCCTCGGTCAAAAGGGCCATCTGAAAAAAGTGTAAAATCCAGAAAGGCAACAGGCCATTGAGAACTGGGAGCCTTGTTATGCTGAGGGGCGGGATGTAAATTGCCAACAGACACTTGGGAGAAGTGTATGGTGTTTCCTGAAACATCTAAAAAACAAAGCAACAGAGCCTAGGGCACTTCCACTTATGGTCCTATAGCTTAGGGAAATTAAAATCAAAAAGACACAGCCACCCCAAAGTTTGGAATGGCTCTGTTTACAAGAACCTCGTTTACAGTACAAGTTCAACATCGCAGAAAGTGAAAAATGGATAAAGAACTTGTGGTACTTACGTACAATGCAGTATCACTCAGCAATGAAATCTATGTCACCAGGCCCGTAGCAGCATAATGAGTAGATTCAGGTACGATGATTCTAACTGAAATAAGTCACACAGAAAAAGAAACATCATAAGATATCACTAATACACGGAATGTAAACTTGGCTACACAGGAACTGAATTCCAAAACAGAACAGGTTCTCAAATTTAGAAAACCAACTTATGCTTGCTTAAGGGGAAAGGTGAGTTGGGTTGCTGCATAAAACCAGAGATTGAAATGAGCACAGATAAAGTTCCTTAAGCCAAATATGGAATAGACAAGAGCTACTCCTTGCTCAACGAAATGGACTCAACACCGCATATTAAACGCCTAAGAATGTACCTGACTAGTAAGTATCTTAAAACCTATGGATTGCTATGTCTCCGAAAGAGAATCAAGCATGTGTACAGGGGCATAAAAGCAGCAGTGATAGGATTGGAGAGGTTCGGTGAGCAAATGAAGACCCTTTGAAGTCATATTGCATGGTACCCATTCTACGGGTTTCAACTACCCAGGTTTAAGGTATTCTTCCTTCAGCTAAAACATGCATGTGGAACCTAGAGTATGATCAACCATGTGATCGGGAGACGTGTTCAAATATGTCTCAGTTTTCCTCCCCTGGTACTCGGGTGCAACATTCCAGACGCTTTACTAACACTCTCCCCACTTGGAGAGTCAGTCCCTTTAACCTCCTGTTTGGCCCAGTTTGCAATTTCTGCGGAAGATGAACAGGAATAGCGAGAACCAATGAGAGGCTAGCTGGAGGTGTCTGGACGGGCAAATTTAACTCTCATTTCCCACCAGGAAGAGGAATTAACCAAAGGCTCAGCATGCCGGGCCGGAACCAGATTAGGGCCTGAAGCCATCCTGCGGTGTTGCGGCCAGGTCACAAGAAAACGAGTTGAAGACAGGAGCTCAGGGGCACTGTAATTCACAAACCTGCAGAGTTATAAATGACAGCTATCGTCCAAAAATAGACTGAAGTAAGGCTGCCAAGAGGACTTGAAAGCGGGGCAGAATTGCAGGAAACCGATTTCAGGAGGTAGACTGGAATTGCATTGAAAGCATAGGAAAAGAGGCAGAACGTCCACAATGATGCACTTGGCCAAAAAGGGCGTATGCGTTTTTTCCTGAATATATTCAGGAAAAAACGCATACGCCCTTTTTGGCCAACCAAGCAAGCTTGCAAAGGAAATCTGCACTACAATGAAGTCTCACTTCCCTCTGGTCAAAAGGGCCATCTGAAAAAAGGGTAAAATCCAGAAAGGCAACAGGCCATTGAGAACTGGGAGCCTTGTTATGCTGATGGGCGGGATGTAAATTGCCAACAGACACTTGGGAGAAGTGTATGGTGTTTCCTGAAACATCTAAAAAACAAAGCAACAGAGCCTAGGGCACTTCCACTTATGGTCCTATAGCTTAGGGAAATTAAAATCAAAAAGACACAGCCACCCCAAAGTTTGGAACGGCTCTGTTTACAAGAACCTCGTTTACAGTACAAGTTCAACATCGCAGAAAGTGAAAAATGGATAAAGAAGTTGTGGTATTCACTTACAAAGCAATATCACTCAGCAATGAAATCTATGTCATCAGGCCCTTAGCAGCACAATGAGTGGATTCAGGTATGATGATTCTAACTGAAATAAGTCACACAGAAAAAGAAACATCATAAGATATCAGTAATACACGGAATGTAAACTTGGCTACACAGGAACTGAATTACAGAACAGAACAGGGTCTCAAATTTAGAAAACCAACTTATGCTTGCTTAAGGGTAAAGGTGAGTTGGGGTGCTGCATAAAACCAGAGATTGAAATGAGCACAGATGAAGTTCCTTAGGCCAAATATGTAATAGACAAGAGCTACTCCTTGCTCAACGAAATGGACTCAACACCGCATATTAAACGCCTAAGAATGTACCTGACTAGTAAGTATCGTAAAACCTATGGATTGCTATGTCTCCGAAAGAGAATCAAGCATGTGTACAGGGGCATAAACGCAGCAGTGATAGGATTGGAGAGGTTCGGTGAGCAAATGAAGACCCTTTGAAGTCATATTGCATGGTACCCATTACACGGGTCTCAACTCTCCAGGTTTAAGGTATTCTTCCTTCAGCTAAAACATGCATGTGGAACCCAAGTATGATCAACCATGTGAACGGGAGACGTGTTCAAATATGTCTCAGTTTTCCTCCCCTGGTACTCGGGTGCAACATTCCAGACGCTTTACTAACACTCTCCCCACTTGGAGAGTCAGCGCCTTTAACCTCCTGTTTGGCGCAGTTTGCAATTTCTGTGGAAGATGAACAGGAATAGCGAGAACCAATGAGAGGCTAGCTGGAGGTGTCTGGACGGGCAAATTTAACTCTCATTTCCCACCAGGAAGAAGAATTAACCAAAGGCTCAGCATGCCGGGCCGGAACCAGATTAGGGCCTGAAGCCATCCTGCGGTGTTGCGGCCAGGTCACAAGAAAACGAGTTGAAGACAGGAGCTCAGGGGCACTGTAATTCACAAACCTGCAGAGTTATAAATGACAGCTATCGTCCAAAAATAGACTGAAGTAAGGCTGCCAAGAGGACTTGAAAGCGGGGCAGAATTGCAGGAAACCGATTTCAGGAGGTAGACTGGAATTGCATTGAAAGCATAGGAAAAGAGGCAGAACGTCCACAATGATGCACTTGGCCAAAAAGGGCTTGTTCGTTTTTTCCTGAATATATTCAGGAAAAAACGCATACGCCCTTTTTGGCCAACCAAGCAAGCTTGCAAAGGAAATCTGCACTACAATGAAGTCTCACTTCCCCTCGGTCAAAAGGGCCATCTGAAAAAAGTGTAAAATCCAGAAAGGCAACAGGCCATTGAGAACTGGGAGCCTTGTTATGCTGATGGGCGGGATGTAAATTGCCAACAGACACTTGGGAGAAGTGTATGGTGTTTCCTGAAACATCTAAAAAACAAAGCAATAGAGCCTAGGGCACTTCCACTTATGGTCCTATAGCTTAGGGAAATTAAAATCAAAAAGACACAGCCACCCCAAAGTTTGGAACGGCTCTGTTTACAAGAACCTCGTTTACAGTACAAGTTCAACATCGCAGAAAGTGAAAAATGGATAAAGAAGTTGTGGTATTCACTTACAAAGCAATATCACTCAGCAATGAAATCTATGTCATCAGGCCCTTAGCAGCACAATGAGTGGATTCAGGTATGATGATTCTAACTGAAATAAGTCACACAGAAAAAGAAACATCATAAGATATCAGTAATACACGGAATGGAAACTTGGCTACACAGGAACTGAATTACAGAACAGAACAGGGTCTCAAATTTAGAAAACCAACTTATGCTTGCTTAAGGGTAAAGGTGAGTGGGGGTGCTGCATAAAACCAGAGATTGAAATGAGCACAGATAAAGTTCCTTAAGTCAAATATGGAATAGACAAGAGCTACTCCTTGCTCAACAAAATGGACACAACACCGCATATTAAACGCCTAAGAATGTACCTGACTAGTAAGTATCGTAAAACCTATGGATTGCTATGTCTCCAAAAGAGAATCAAGCATGTGTACAGGGGCATAAACGCAGCAGTGATAGGATTGGAGAGGTTCGGTGAGCAAATGAAGACCGTTTGAAGTCATATTGCATGGTACCCATTACACGGGTCTCAACTCTCCAGGTTTAAGGTATTCTTCCTTCAGCTAAAACATGCATGTGGAACCCAGAGTATGATCAACCATGTGAACGGGAGACGTGTTCAAATATGTCTCAGTTTTCGTACCCTGGTACTCGGGTGCGACATTCCAGACGCTTTACTAACACTCTCCCGACTTGGAGAGTCAGTCCCTTTAACCTCCTGTTTGGCCCAGTTTGCAATTTCTGCGGAAGATGAACAGGAATAGCGAGAACCAATGAGAGGCTAGCTGGAGGTGTCTGGACGGGCAAATTTAACTCTCATTTCCCACCAGGAAGAGGAATTAACCAAAGGCTCAGCATGCCGGGCCGGAACCAGATTAGGGCCTGAAGCCATCCTGCGGTGTTGCGGCCAGGTCACAAGAAAGCGAGTTGAAGAAGGGAGCTCAGGGGCACTGTAATTCACAAACCTGCAGAGTTATAAATGACAGCTATCGTCCAAAAATAGACTGAAGTAAGGCTGCCAAGAGGACTTGAAAGTGGGGCAGAATTGCAGGAAACCGATTTCAGGAGGTAGACTGGAATTGCATTGAAAGCATAGGAAAAGAGGCAGAACGTCCACAATGATGCACTTGGCCAAAAAGGGCGTATGCGTTTTTTCCTGAATATATTCAGGAAAAAACGCATACGCCCTTTTTGGCCAACCAAGCAAGCTTGCAAAGGAAATCTGCACTACAATGAAGTCTCACTTCCCCTCGGTCAAAAGGGCCATCTGAAAAAAGTGTAAAATCCAGAAAGGCAACAGGCCATTGAGAACTGGGAGCCTTGTTATGCTGAGGGGCGGGATGTAAATTGCCAACAGACACTTGGGAGAAGTGTATGGTGTTTCCTGAAACATCTAAAAAACAAAGCAACAGAGCCTAGGGCACTTCCACTTATGGTCCTATAGCTTAGGGAAATTAAAATCAAAAAGACACAGCCACCCCAAAGTTTGGAATGGCTCTGTTTACAAGAACCTCGTTTACAGTACAAGTTCAACATCGCAGAAAGTGAAAAATGGATAAAGAACTTGTGGTACTTACGTACAATGCAGTATCACTCAGCAATGAAATCTATGTCATCAGGCCCGTAGCAGCATAATGAGTAGATTCAAGTACGATGATTCTAACTGAAATAAGTCACACAGAAAAAGAAACATCATAAGATATCACTAATACACGGAATGTAAACTTGGCTACACAGGAACTGAATTCCAAAACAGAACAGGTTCTCAAATTTAGAAAACCAACTTATGCTTGCTTAAGGGGAAAGGTGAGTTGGGTTGCTGCATAAAACCAGAGATTGAAATGAGCACAGATAAAGTTCCTTAAGCCAAATATGGAATAGACAAGAGCTACTCCTTGCTCAACGAAATGGACTCAACACCGCATATTAAACGCCTAAGAATGTACCTGACTAGTAAGTATCTTAAAACCTATGGATTGCTATGTCTCCGAAAGAGAATCAAGCATGTGTACAGGGGCATAAAAGCAGCAGTGATAGGATTGGAGAGGTTCGGTGAGCAAATGAAGACCCTTTGAAGTCATATTGCATGGTACCCATTCCACGGGTTTCAACTACCCAGGTTTAAGGTATTCTTCCTTCAGCTAAAACATGCATGTGGAACCTAGAGTATGATCAACCATGTGATCGGGAGACGTGTTCAAATATGTCTCAGTTTTCCTCCCCTGGTACTCGGGTGCAACATTCCAGACGCTTTACTAACACTCTCCCCACTTGGAGAGTCAGCGCCTTTAACCTCCTGTTTGGCCCAGTTTGCAATTTCTGCGGAAGATGAAGAGGAATAGCGAGAACCAATGAGAGGCTAGCTGGAGGTGTCTGGACGGGCAAATTTAACTCTCATTTCCCACCAGGAAGAGGAAATAACCAAAGGCTCAGCGTGCTGTACCGGAACCAGATTAGGGCCTGAAGCCATCCTGCGGTGTTGTTGCCAGCTCAAAAGAAAGCGAGTTGAAGAAAGGAGCTCACGGCACTGCAATTCACAAACCTGCAGAGTTATAAATGACAGCTATCGTCCAAAAATAGACTGAAGTAAGGCTGCCAAGAGGACTTGAAAGCGGGGCAGAATTGCAGGAAACCGATTTCAGGAGGTAGACTGGAATTGCATTGAAAGCATAGGAAAAGAGGCAGAACGTCCACAATGATGCACTTGGCCAAAAAGGGCGTATGCGTTTTTTCCTGAATATATTCAGGAAAAAACGCATACGCCCTTTTTGGCCAACCAAGCAAGCTTGCAAAGGAAATCTGCACTACAATGAAGTCTCACTTCCCCCTGGTCAAAAGGGTCATCTGAAAAAAGTGTAAAATCCAGAAAGGCAGGACAGGCCATGGAGAACTGGGAGCCTTGTTATGCTGATGGGCGGGATGTAAATTGCCAACAACCACTCGGGAGAAGTGTATGGTGTTTCCTGAAACATCTAAAAAACAAAGCAACAGAACCTAGGGCACTTCCACTTATGGTCCTATAGCTTAGGGAAATTAAAATCAAAAAGACACAGCCACCCCAAAGTTTGGAACGGCTCTGTTTACAAGAACCTCGTTTACAGTACAAGTTCAACATCGCAGAAAGTGAAAAATGGATAAAGAAGTTGTGGTATTTACTTACAAAGCAATATCACTCAGCAATGAAATCTGTGTCATCAGGCCCTTAGCAGCACAATGAGTGGATTCAGGTATGATGATTCTAACTGAAGTAAGTCACACAGAAAAAGAAACATCATAAGGTATCAGTAATACACGGAATGTAAACTTGGCTACACAGGAACTGAATTACAGAACAGAACAGGGTCTCAAATTTAGAAAACCAACTTATGCTTGCTTAAGGGTAAAGGTGAGTTGGGGTGCTGCATAAAACCAGAGATTGAAATGAGCACAGATAAAGTTCCTTAAGTCAAATATGGAATAGACAAGAGCTACTCCTTGCTCAACGAAATGGACTCAACACCACATATTAAACGCCTAAGAATGTACCTGAGTAGTAAGTATCTTAAAACCTATGGATTGCTATGTCTCCGAAAGAGAATCAAGCATGTGTACAGGGGCATAAACGCAGCAGTGATAGGATTGGAGAGGTTCGGTGAGCAAATGAAGACCCTTTGAAGTCATATTGCATGGTACCCATTACACGGGTCTTAACTCTCCAGGTTTAAGGTATTCTTCCTTCAGCTAAAACATGCATGTTGAACCCAAGTATGATCAACCATGTGAACGGGAGACGTGTTCAAATATGTCTCAGTTTTCCTCCCCTGGTACTCGGGTGCAACATTCCAGACGCTTTACTAACACTCTCCCCACTTGGAGAGTCAATGCCTTTAACCTCCTGTTTGGCCCAGTTTGCAATTTCTGTGGAAGATGAACAGAAATAGCGAGAACCAATGAGAGACTAGCTGGAGGTGTCTGGACGGGCAAATTTAACTCTCATTTCCCACCAGGAAGAGGAAATAACCAAAGGCTCAGCGTGCCGTCCCGGAACCAGATTAGGGCCTGAAGCCATCTTGCGGTGTTGCGGCCAGGTCACAAGAAAGCGAGTTGAAGAAAGGAGCTCAGGGGCACTGTAATTCACAAACCTGCAGAGTTATAAATGACAGCTATCGTCCAAAAATAGACTGAAGTAAGGCTGCCAAGAGGACTTGAAAGCGGGGCAGAATTGCAGGGAACCGATTTCAGGAGGTAGACTGGAATTGCATTGAAAGCATAGGAAAAGAGGCAGAACGTCCACAATGATGCACTTGGCCAAAAAGGGCGTATGCGTTTTTTCCTGAATATATTCAGGAAAAAACGCATACGCCCTTTTTGGCCAACCAAGCAAGCTTGCAAAGGAAATCTGCACTACAATGAAGTCTCACTTCCCCCCGGTCAAAAGGGCCATCTGAAAAAAGTGTAAAATCCAGAAAGGCAGGACAGGCCATGGAGAACTGGGAGCCTTGTTATGCTGATGGGCAGGATGTAAATTGCCAACAGACACTCGGGAGAAGTGTATGGTGTTTCCTGAAACATCTAAAAAACAAAGCAACAGAGCCTAGGGCACTTCCACTTATGGTCCTATAGCTTAGGGAAATTAAAATCAAAAAGACACAGCCACCCCAAAGTTTGGGACGCCTCTGTTTACAAGAACCTCGTTTACAGTACAAGTTCAACATTGCAGAAAGTGAAAAATGGATAAAGAACTTGTGGTACTTACGTACAATGCAGTATCACTCAGCAATGAAATCTATGTCATCAGGCCCGTAGCAGCATAATGAGTGGATTCAGGTACGATGATTCTAACTGAAATAAGTCACACAGAAAAAGAAACATCATAAGATATCACTAATACACGGAATGTAAACTTGGCTACACAGGAACTGCATTCCAAAACAGAACAGGGTCTCAAATTTAGAAAACCAACTTATGCTTGCTTAAGGGGAAAGGTGAGTTGGGGTGCTGCATAAAACCAGAGATTGAAATGAGCACAGATAAAGTTCCTTAAGCCAAATATGGAATAGACAAGAGCTACTCCTTGCTCAACGAAATGGACTCAAAACCCCATATTAAACCCCTAAGAATGTACCTGACTAGTAAGTATCTTAAAACCTATGGATTGCTATGTCTCCGAAAGAGAATCAAGCATGTGTACAGGGGCATAAACACAGCAGTGATATGATTGGAGAGGTTCGGTGATCAAATGAAGACCCTTTGAAGTCATATTGCATGGTACCCATTACACGGGTCTCAACTCTCCAGGTTTAAGATATTCTTCCTTCAGCTAAAACATGCATGTGGAACCTAGAGTATGATCAACCATGTGAATGGGAGACGTGTTCAAATATGTCTCAGTTTTCCTCCCCTGGTACTCGGGTGCAACATTCCAGACGCTTTACTAACACTCTCCCGACTTGGAGAGTCAGTCCCTTTAACCTCCTGTTTGGCCCAGTTTGCAATTTCTGCGGAAGATGAACAGGAATAGCGAGAACCAATGAGAGGCTAGCTGGAGGTGTCTGGACGGGCAAATTTAACTCTCATTTCCCGCCAGGAAGAGGAATTAACCAAAGGCTCAGCATGCCGGGCCGGAACCAGATTAGGGCCTGAAGCCATCCTGCGGTGTTGCGGCCAGGTCACAAGAAAGCAAGTTGAAGAAAGGAGCTCAGGGGCACTGTAATTCACAAACCTGCAGAGTTATAAATGACAGGTATCGTCCAAAAATAGACTGAAGTAAGGCTGCCAAGAGGACTTGAAAGCGGGGCAGAATTGCAGGAAACCGATTTCAGGAGGTAGACTGGAATTGCATTGAAAGCATAGGAAAAGAGGCAGAATGTCCACAATGATGCACTTGGCCAAAAAGGGCGTATGCGTTTTTTCCTGAATATATTCAGGAAAAAACGCATACGCCCTTTTTGGCCAACCAAGCAAGCTTGCAAAGGAAATCTGCACTACAATGAAGTCTCACTTCCCCCCGGTCAAAAGGGCCATCTGAAAAAAGTGTAAAATCCAGAAAGGCAGGACAGGCCATTGAGAACTGGGAGCCTTGTTATGCTGAGGGGCGGGATGTAAATTGCCAACTACCACCCGGGAGAAGTGTATGGTGTTTCCTGAAACATCTAAAAAAACAAAGCAACAGAACCTAGGGCACTTCCACTTATGGTCCTATAGCTTAGGGAAATTAAAATCAAAAAGACACAGCCACCCCAAAGTTTGGAACGGCTCTGTTTACAAGAACCTCGTTTACAGTACAAGTTCAACATCACAGAAAGTGAAAAATGGATAAAGAAGTTGTGGTATTTACTTACAAAGCAATATCACTCAGCAATGAAATCTGTGTCATCAGGCCCTTAGCAGCACAATGAATGGATTCAGGTATGATGATTCTAACTGAAATAAGTCACACAGAAAAAGAAACATCATAAGATATCAGTAATACACGGAATGTAAACTTGGCTACACAGGAACTGAATTACAGAACAGAACAGGTTCTCAAATTTAGAAAACCAACTTATGCTTGCTTAAGGGGAAAGGTGAGTTGGGGTGCTGCATAAAACCAGAGATTGAAATGAGCACAGATAAAGTTCCTTAAGCCAAATATGGAATAAACAAGAGCTACTCCTTGCTCAACGAAATGGACTCAACACCGCATATTAAACGCCTAAGAATGTACCTGACTAGTAAGTATCTTAAAACCTATAGATTGCTATGTCTCCGAAAGAGAATCAAGCATGTGTACAGGGGCATAAACGCAGCAGTGATAGGATTGGAGAGGTTCGATGAACAAATGAAGACCCTTTGAAGTCATATTGCATGGTACCCATTCCATGGGTTTCAACTACCCAGGTTTAAGGTATTCTTCCTTCAGCTAAAACATGCATGTGGAACCTAGAGTATGATCAACCATGTGATCGGGAGACGTGTTCAAATATGTCTCAGTTTTCCTCCCCTGGTACTCGGGTGCAACATTCCAGACGCTTTACTAACACTCTCGCCACTTGGAGAGTCAGTCCCTTTAACCTCCTGTTTGGCCCAGTTTGCAATTTCTGCGGAAGATGAACAGGAATAGCGAGAACCAATGAGAGACTAGCTGGAGGTGTCTGGACGGGCAAATTTAACTCTCATTTCCCACCAGGAAGAGGAATTAACCAAAGGCTCAGCGTGCCGTACCGGAACCAGATTAGGGCCTGAAGCCATCCTGCGGTGTTGCGGCCAGCTCAAAAGAAAGCGAGTTGAAGAAAGGAGCTCAGGGGCACTGAAATTCACAAACCTGCAGAGTTATAAATGACAGCTATCGTCCAAAAATAGACTGAAGTAAGGCTGCCAAGAGGACTTGAAAGCGGGGCAGAATTGCAGGAAACCGATTTCAGGATGTAGACTGGAATTGCATTGAAAGCATAGGAAAAGAGGCAGAACGTCCACAATGATGCACTTGGCCAAAAAGGGCGTATGCGTTTTTTCCTGAATATATTCAGGAAAAAACGCATACACCCTTTTTGGCCAACCAAGCAAGCTTGCAAAGGAAATCTGCACTGCAATGAAGTCTCACTTCCCCCCAGTCAAAAGGGCCATCTGAAAAAAGTGTAAAATCCAGAAAGGCAGGACAGGCCATGGAGAACTGGGAGCCTTGTTATGCTGATGGGCGGGATGTAAATTGCCAACAACCACTCGGGAGAAGTGTATGGTGTTTCCTGAAACATCTAAAAAACAAAGCAACAGAACCTAGGGCACTTCCACTTATGGTCCTATAGCTTAGGGAAATTAAAATCAAAAAGACACAGCCACCCCAAAGTTTGGAACGGCTCTGTTTACAAGAACCTCGTTTACAGTACAAGTTCAACATCGCAGAAAGTGAAAAATGGATAAAGAACTTGAGATACTTACGTACAATGCAGTATCACGCAGCAATGAAATCTATGTCATCAGGCCCGTAGCAGCATAATGAGTAGATTCAGGTACGATGATTGTAACTGAAATAAGTCACACAGAAAAAGAAACATCATAAGATATCAGTAATACACGGAATGTAAACTTGGCTACACAGGAACTGCATTCCAAAACAGAACAGGGTCTCAAATTTAGAAAACCAACTTATGCTTGCTTCAGAGGAATGGTGAGTTGGGTTGCTGCATAAAACCAGAGATTGAAATGAGCACAGATAAAGTTCCTTAAGCCAAATATGGAATAGACAAGAGCTACTCCTTGCTCAACGAAATGGACTCAACACCGCATATTAAACGCCTAAGAATGTACCTGACTAGTAAGTATCTTAAAACCTATGGATTGCTATGTCTCCGAAAGAGAATCAAGCATGTGGACAGGGGCATAAACGCAGCAGTGATAGGATTGGAGAGGTTCGGTGAGCAAATGAAGACCCTTTGAAGTCATATTGCATGGTACCCATTCCACGGGTTTCAACTACCCAGGTTTTAGGTATTCTTCCTTCACCTAAAACATGCATGTGGAACCCAGAGTATGATCAACCATGTGATCGGGAGACGTGTTCAAATATGTCTCAGTTTTCCTCCCCTGGTACTCGGGTGCAACATTCCAGACGCTTTACTAACACTCTCCCCACTTGGAGAGTCAGCGCCTTTAACCTCCTGTTTGGCCCAGTTTACAATTTCTGCGGAAGATGAACAGGAATAGCGAGAACCAATGAGAGGCTAGCTGGAGGTGTCTGGACGGGCAAATTTAACTCTCATTTCCCAACAGGAAGAGGAAATAACCAAAGGATCAGCGTGCCGTACCGGAGCCAGATTAGGGCCTGAAGCCATCCTGCGGTGTTGCGGCCAGCTCACAAGAAAGCGAGTTGAAGAAAGGAGCTCAGGGGCACTGAAATTCACAAACCTGCAGAGCTATAAATGACAGCTATCGTCCAAAAATAGACTGAAGTAAGGCTGCCAAGAGGACTTGAAAGCGGGGCAGAATTGCAGGAAACCGATTTCAGGAGGTAGACTGGAATTGCATTGAAAGCATAGGAAAAGAGGCAGAACGTCCACAATGATGCTCTTGGCCAAAAAGGGCGTATGCGTTTTTTCCTGAATATATTCAGGAAAAAACGCATACGCACTTTTTGGCCAACCAAGCAAGCTTGCAAAGGAAATCTGCACTGCAATGAAGTCTCACTTCCCCCCGGTCAAAAGGGCCATCTGAAAAAAGTGTAAAATCCACAAAGGCAGGACAGGCCATGGAGAACTGGGAGCCTTGTTATGCTGATGGGCGGGATGTAAATTGCCAACAACCACTCCGGAGAAGTGTATGGTGTCTCCTGAAACATCTAAAAAACAAAGCAACAGAACCTAGGGCACTTCCACTTATGGTCCTATAGCTTAGGGAAATTAAAATCAAAAAGACACAGCCACCCCAAAGTTTGGAACGGCTCTGTTTACAAGAACCTCGTTTACAGTACAAGTTTAACATCGCAGAAAGTGAAAAATGGATAAAGAAGTTGTGGTATTTACTTACAAAGCAATATCACTCAGCAATGAAATCTGTGTCATCAGGCCCTTAGCATCACAATGAGTGGATTCAGGTATGATGATTCTAACTGAAATAAGTCACACAGAAAAAGAAACATCATAAGATATCAGTAATACACGGAATGTAAACTTGGCTACACAGGAACTGAATTACAGAACAGAACAGGGTCTCAAATTTAGAAAACCAACTTATGCTTGCTTAAGGGTAAAGGTGAGTTGGGGTGCTGCATAAAACCAGAGATTGAAATGAGCACAGATAAAGTTCCTTAAGTCAAATATGGAATAGACAAGAGCTACTACTTGCTCAACGAAATGGACTCAACACCGCATATTAAACGCCTAAGAATGTACCCGACTAGTAAGTATCTTAAAACCTATAGATTGCTATGTCTCCGAAAGAGAATCAAGCATGTGTACAGGGGCATAAACGCAGCAGTGATAGGATTGGAGAGGTTCGGTGAGCAAATGAAGACCCTTTGAAGTCATATTGCATGGTACCCATTCCATGGGTTTCAACTAGCCAGGTTTTAGGTATTCTTCCTTCAGCTAAAACATGCATGTGGAACCCAGAGTATGATCAACCATGTGATCGGGAGACGTGTTCAAATATGTCTCAGTTTTCCTCCCCTGGTACTCGGGTGCAACATTCCAGACGCTTTACTAACACTCTCCCCACTTGGAGAGTCAGCGCCTTTAACCTCCTGTTTGGCCCAGTTTGCAATTTCTGCGGAAGATGAACAGGAATAGCGAGAACCAATGAGAGGCTAGCTGGAGGTGTCTGGACGGGCAAATTTAACTCTCATTTCCCACCAGGAGGAGGAAATAACCAAAGGCTCAGTGTGCCGTGCCAGAACCAGATTAGGGCCTGAAGCCATCCTGCGGTGTTGCGGCCAGGTCACAAGAAAGCAAGTTGAAGAAAGGAGCTCAGGGGCACTGTAATTCACAAACCTGCAGAGTTATAAATGACAGCTATCGTCCAAAAATAGACTGAAGTAAGGCTGCCAAGAGGACTTGAAAGCGGGGCAGAATTGCAGGAAACCGATTTCAGGAGGTAGACTGAAATTGCATTGAAAGCATAGGAAAAGAGGCAGAACGTCCACAATGATGCACTTGGCCAAAAAGGGCGTATGCGTTTTTTCCTGAATATATTCAGGAAAAAACGCATACGCCCTTTTTGGCCAACCAAGCAAGCTTGCAAAGGAAATCTGCACTGCAATGAAGTCTCACTTCCCCCCGGTCAAAAGGGCCATCTGAAAAAAGTGTAAAATCCAGAAAGGCAGGACAGGCCATGGAGAACTGGGAGCCTTGTTATGCTGATGGGCGGGATGTAAATTGCCAACAGACACTCGGGAGAAGTGTATGGTGTTTCCTGAAACATCTTAAAAACAAAGCAACAGAGCCTAGGGCACTGCCACTTATGGTCCTATAGGTTAGGGAAATTAAAATCAAAAAGACACAGCCACCCCAAAGTTTGGGACGCCTCTGTTTACAAGAACCTCGTTTACAGTACAAGTTCAACATCGCAGAAAGTGAAAAATGGATAAAGAAGTTGTGGTATTTACTTACAAAGCAATATCACTCAGCAATGAAATCTATGTCATCAGGCCCTTAGCATCACAATGAGTGGATTCAGGTATGATGATTCTAACTGAAGTAAGTCACACAGAAAAAGAAACATCATAAGATATCAGTAATACACGGAATGTAAACTTGGCTACACAGGAACTGAATTACAGAACAGAACAGGGTCTCAAATTTAGAAAACCAACTTATGCTTGCTTAAGGGTAAAGGTGAGTTGGGGTGCTGCATAAAACCATAGATTGAAATGAGCACAGATAAAGTTCCTTAAGTCAAATATGGAATAGACAAGAGCTACTCCTTGCTCAACGAAAGGGACTCAACACCGCATATTAAACGCCTAAGAATGTACCTGACTAGTAAGTATCGTAAAACCTATAGATTGCTATGTCTCCGAAAGAGAATCAAGCATGTGTACAGGGGCATAAACGCAGCAGTGATAGGATTGGAGAGGTTCGGTGAGCAAATGAAGACCCTTTGAAGTCATATTGCATGGTACCCATTACACGGGTCTCAACTCTCCAGTTTTAAGGTATTCTTCCTTCAGCTAAAACATGCATGTGGAACCCAAGTATGATCAACCATGTGAATGGGAGACGTGTTCAAATATGTCTCAGTTTTCGTACCCTGGTACTCGGGTGCAACATTCCAGACGCTTTACTAACACTCTCCCCACTTGGAGAGTCAGCGCCTTTAACCTCCTGTTTGGCCCGGTTTGCAATTTCTGCGGAAGATGAACAGGAATAGCGAGAACCAATGAGAGGCTAGCTGGAGGTGTCTGGACGGGCAAATTTAACTCTCATTTCCCACCAGGAAGAGGAAATAACCAAAGGCTCAGCGTGCCGTACCGGAACCAGATTAGGGCCTGAAGCCATCCTGCGGTGTGCGGCCAGCTCAAAAGAAAGCGAGTTGAAGAAAGGAGCTCAGGGGCACTGTAATTCACAAACCTGCAGAGTTATAAATGACAGCTATCGTCCAAAAATAGACTGAAGTAAGGCTGCCAAGAGGACTTGAAAGCGGGGCAGAATTGCAGGAAACCGATTTCAGGAGGTAGACTGGAATTGCATTGAAAGCATAGGAAAAGAGGCAGAACGTCCACAATGATGCACTTGGCCAAAAAGGGCGTATGCGTTTTTTCCTGAATATATTCAGGAAAAAATGCATACGCCCTTTTTGGCCAACCAAGCAAGCTTGCAAAGGAAATCTGCACTACAATGAAGTCTCACTTCCCCCCGGTCAAAAGGGCCATCTGAAAAAAGTGTAAAATCCAGAAAGGCAGGACAGGCCATGGAGAACTGGGAGCCTTGTTATGCTGATGGGCGGGATGTAAATTGCCAACAACCACTCGGGAGAAGTGTATGGTGTTTCCTGAAACATCTAAAAAACAAAGCAACAGAACCTAGGGCACTTCCACTTATGGTCCTATAGCTTAGGGAAATTAAAATCAAAAAGACACAGCCACCCCAAAGTTTGGAACGGCTCTGTTTACAAGAACCTCGTTTACAGTACAAGTTCAACATCGCAGAAAGTGAAAAATGGATAAAGAAGTTGTGGTTTTACTTACAAAGCAATATCACTCAGCAATGAAATCTGTGTCATCAGGCCCTTAGCAGCACAATGAGTGGATTCAGGTATGATGATTCTAACTGAAGTAAGTCACACAGAAAAAGAAACATCATAAGATATCAGTAATACACGGAATGTAATCTTGGCTACACAGGAAATGAATTACAGAACAGAACAGGGTCTCAAATTTAGAAAACCAACTTATGCTTGCTTAAGGGTAAAGGTGAGTTGGGGTGCTGTATAAAACCAGAGATTGAAATGAGCACAGATAAAGTTCCTTAAGTCAAATATGGAATAGACAAGAGCTACTCCTTTCTCAACGAAATGCACTCAACATCGCATATTAAACGCCTAAGAATGTACCTGACTAGTAAGTATCTTAAAACCTATGGATTGCTATGTCTCCAAAAGAGAATCAAGCATGTGTACAGGGGCATAAACGCAGCAGTGATAGGATTGGAGAGGTTCGGTGAGCAAATGAAGACCCTTTGAAGTCATATTGCATGGTACCCATTCCACGGGTTTCAACTACCCAGGTTTAAGGTATTCTTCCTTCAGCTAAAACATGCATGTGGAACCTAGAGTATGATCAACCATGTGATCGGGAGACGTGTTCAAATATGTCTCAGTTTTCCTCCCCTGGTACTCGGGTGCAACATTCCAGACGCTTACTAACACTCTCCCCACTTGGAGAGTCAGTCCCTTTAACCTCCTGTTTGGCCCAGTTTGCAATTTCTGCGGAAGATGAACAGGAATAGCGAGAATCAATGAGAGACTACCTGGAGGTGTCTGGATGGGCAAATTTAACTCTCATTTCCCACCAGGAAGAGGAATTAACCAAAGGCTCAGCAGCCGTGCCAGAACCAGATTAGGGCCTGAAGACATCCTGCGGTGTTGCGGCCAGCTCACAAGAAAGCGAGTTGAAGAAAGGAGCTCAGGGGCACTGTAATTCACAAACCTGCAGAGTTATAAATGACAGCTATCGTCCAAAAATAGACTGAAGTAAGGCTGCCAAGAGGACTTGAAAGCCGCGCAGAATTGCAGGAAACCGATTTCAGGAGGTAGACTGGAATTGCATTGAAAGCATAGGAAAAGAGGCAGAACGTCCACAATGATGCACTTGGCCAAAAAGGGCGTATGCGTTTTTTCCTGAATATATTCAGGAAAAAACGCATACGCCCTTTTTGGCCAACCAAGCAAGTTTGCAAAGGAAATCTGCACTACAATGAAGTCTCACTTCCCCCCCGGTCAAAAGGGCCATCTGAAAAAAGTGTAAAATCCAGAAAGGCAGGACAGGCCATGGAGAACTGGGAGCCTTGTTATGCTGATGGGCGGGATGTAAATTGCCAACAGACACTCGGGAGAAGTGTATGGTGTTTCCTGAAACATCTAAAAAACAAAGCAACAGAGCCTAGGGCACTTCCACTTATGGTCCTATAGCTTAGGGAAATTAAAATCAAAAAGACACAGCCACCCCAAAGTTTGGGACGCCTCCGTTTACAAGAACCTCGTTTACCGTACAAGTTCAATATCACAGAAAGTGAAAAATGGATAAAGAACTTGTGGTACTTACGTACAATGCAGTATCACTCAGCAATGAAATCTATGTCATCAGGCCCGTAGCAGCATAATGAGTGGATTCAGGTACGATGATTCTAACTGAAATAAGTCACACAGAAAAAGAAACATCATAAGATATCAGTAATACACGGAATGGAAACTTGGCTACACAGGAACTGCATTCCAAAACAGAACAGGGTCTCAAATTTAGAAAACCAACTTATGCTTGCTTAAGGGTAAAGGTGAGTTGGGGTGCTGCATAAAACCAGAGATTGAAATGAGCACAGATAAAGTTCCTTAAGCCAAATATGGAATAGACAAGAGCTACTCCTTGCTCAACGAAATGGACTCAACACCGCATATTAAACGCCTAAGAATGTACCTGACTAGTAAGTATCTTAAAACCTATGGATTGCTATGTCTCCGAAAGAGAATCAAGCATGTGTACAGGGGCATAAACGCAGCAGTGATAGGATTGGAGAGGTTCGGTGAGCAAATGAAGACCCTTTGAAGTCATATTGCATGGTTGCCATTCCATGGGTTTCAACTACCCAGGTTTTAGGTATTCTTCCTTCAGCTAAAACATGCATGTGGAACCTAGAGTATGATCAACCATGTGATCGGGAGACGTGTTCAAATATGTCTCAGTTTTCGTACCCTGGTACTCGGGTGCAACATTCCAGACGCTTTACTAACACTCTCCCCACTTGGAGAGTCAGTCCCTTTAACCTCCTGTTTGGCCCAGTTTGCAATTTCTGCGGAAGATGAACAGGAATAGCGAGAACCAATGAGAGACTAGCTGGAGGTGTCTGGACGGGCAAATTTAACTATCATTTCCCACCAGGAAGAGGAATTAACCAAAGGCTCAGCGTGCCGTGCCGGAACCAGATTAGGGCCTGAAGCCATCCTGCGGTGTTGCGGCCAGCTCACAAGAAAGCGAGTTGAAGAAAGGAGCTCAGGGGCACTGTAATTCACAAACCTGCAGAGTTATAAATGACAGCTATCGTCCAAAAATAGACTGAAGTAAGGCTGCCAAGAGGACTTGAAAGCGGGGCAGAATTGCAGGAAACCGATTTCAGGAGGTAGACTGGAATTGCATTGAAATCATAGGAAAAGAGGCAGAACGTCCACAATGATGCACTTGGCCAAAAAGGGCGTATGCGTTTTTTCCTGAATATATTCAGGAAAAAACGCATACGCCCTTTTTGGCCAACCAAGCAAGCTTGCAAAGGAAATCTGCACTACAATGAAGTCTCACTTCCCCCCGGTCAAAGGGGCCATCTGAAAAAAGTGTAAAATCCAGAAAGGCAGGACAGGCCATGGAGAACTGGGAGCCTTGTTATGCTGATGGGTGGGATGTAAGTTGCCAACAGACACTTGGGAGAAGTGTATGGTGTTTCCTGAAACATCTAAAAAACAAAGCAACAGAGCCTAGGGCACTTCCACTTATGGTCCTATAGCTTAGGGAAATTAAAATCAAAAAGACACAGCCACCCCAAAGTTTGGGATGACTCTATTTACAAGAACCTCGTTTACAGTACAAGTTCAACATCGCAGAAAATGAAAAATGGATAAAGAAGCTGTGGTATTTACTTACAAAGCAATAACACTCAGCAATGAAATCTATGTCATCAGGCGCTTAGCAGCACAATGAGTGGATTCAGGTATGATGATTCTAACTGAAATAAGTCACACAGAAAAAGAAACATCATAAGATATCAGTAATACACGGAATGTAAACTTGGCTACACAGGAACTGAATTACAGAACAGAACAGGGTCTCAAATTTAGAAAACCAACTGATGCTTGCTTAAGGGTAAAGGTGAGTTGGGGTGCTGCATAAAACCAGAGATTGAAATGAGCACAGATAAAGTTCCTTAAGCCAAATATGGAATAGACAAGAGCTACTCCTTGCTCAACGAAATGGACTCAACACCGCATATTAAACGCCTAAGAATGTACCTGACTAGTAAGTATCTTAAAACCTATGGATTGCTATGTCTCCGAAAGAGAATCAAGCATGTGTACAGGGGCATAAACGCAGCAGTGATAGGATTGGAGAGGTTCGGTGAGCAAATGAAGACCCTTTGAAGTCATATTGCATGGTACCCATTCCACGGGTCTCAACTCTCCAGGTTTAAGGGATTCTTCCTTCAGCTAAAACATGCATGTGGAACCCAGAGTATGATCAACCGTGTGATCGGGAGCCGTGTTCCAATATGTCTCATTTCTCGTCCCCTGGTACTCGGGTGCAACATTCCAGACGCTTTACTAACACTCTCCCGACTTGGAGAGTCAGTGCCTTTAACCTCCTGTTTGGCCCAGTTTGCAATTTCTGCGGAAGATGAACAGGAATAGGGAGAACCAATGAGAGTAGCTGGAGGTGTCTGGACGGACAAATTTAACTCTCATTTCCCACCAGGAAGAGGAATTAACCAAAGGCTCAGCGTGCCGTGCCAGAACCATATAAGGGCCTGAAGCAATCCTGCGGTGTTGCGGCCAGCTCACAAGAAAGCGAGTTTAAGAAAGGAGCTCAGGGGCACTGTAATTCACAAACCTGCAGAGTTATAAATGACAGCTATCGTCCAAAAATAGACTGAAGTAAGGCTGCCAAGAGGACTTGAAAGCGGGGCAGAATTGCAGGAAATCGATTTCAGGAGGTAGACTGGAATTGCATTGAAAGCATAGGAAAAGAGGCAGAACGTCCACAATGATGCACTTGGCCAAAAAGGGCGTATGCGTTTTTTCCTGAATATATTCAGGAAAAAACGCATACGCCCTTTTTGGCCCACCAAGCAAGCTTGCAAAGGAAATCTGCACTACAATGAAGTCTCACTTCCCCCCGGTCAAAAGGGCCATCTGAAAAAAGTGTAAAATCCAGAAAGGCAGGACAGGCCATGGAGAACTGGGAGCCTTGTTATGCTGATGGGCGGGATGTAAATTGCCAACAGACACTGGGGAGATGTGTATGGTGTTTCCTGAAACATCTAAAAAACAAAGCAACAGAGCCTAGGGCACTTCCACTTATGGTCCTATAGCTTAGGGAAATTAAAATCAAAAAGACACAGCCACCCCAAAATTTGGGACGGCTCTGTTTACAGGAACCTCTTCTGCAGCACAAGTTAAATATGCCAGAGAGCAAATAATGCATAAAGAAGTTGCGGTACTTACGTACAATAGAATACCTCTCAGCAATGAAAACTATGTCACCAGGCCTGTACCAGCATAATGAGTGGATTGAGGCACGGTGATTCTAAATGAAAAAAGTCACACAGAAAAAGAAACATCATAAGGTATCACTAATACATGGAATGAGAACTTGGCTACACATGAACTGAATTACCAAATAGAACAGGGTCTCATGTTTAGAAAACCAACTTATGCTTGCTTAAGGGGGAAGGTGAGTTGGGGTGCTGCATAAAACCAGAGTTTGAAATTAGCACAGATACCGTTCCATAAGCCACATATGTAATAGCCAAGACCTACCCCTTGCTCAACAAAATGGACTCAACAATGAGGTATCACCTCACATCTGATTGAATGCACATCATCAGAAAATCTACAAACAAAAAATGCTGGAAAGGGTGTGGAGAAAAGGAACCCTCTTCCACTATTGTTGGGAATATAAATTGATACAGTCACTATGGAGAACAATATGGAGTTTCTTAAGAAACTAACAGTAGAATTACCATATGATACAGCAATCCCAGTTCTGGACATATACCCAGACAAAACCATAAATCAGAAAGAGACATTCACCGCAATGTTCATTGCCTCACTCTTTACAATATCGAGGTAATGAAAGCAACCTAAATGCCCACAGACAGACGAATGCATAAAGCTGTGGTACATATATAAAATGGAATATTACTAAGCCATGAAAAGGAATGAAATTGGGTCATTTGTAGAGACGTCGATGGATCTAGAGACTGTCATACAGAGTGAAGTAAGTCAGAAAGAGGAAAACAAATCTTGTATATTCATGCATATATGTGGAACCTAGAAAAACTGTACAGATTAACCATTTTGCAAGGCATAAATAGAGCAACAGATGTAGACAACAAACGTATGGACAACAAGGGGGGAAGCTCTTGGGGGGGTGGTGGTGGGAGGAGTTGAGAGACTGGGATTGGCATGTATACATTTATATGTATAAAATAGATAACCAATAAGAACCTGCTGTATAAAAATATAAAATAAAATTCAAAATTAAAAAGAAATAAAATTTAAAAAATAAAACAGAAAAAACAATTATTCCCTGCACATACATGTATTTATATGAATAAATTATTTCCATGCTTATATCTGTAAATACAAAAAAGAGGAATAAAATCTACCTTGAACCAAAAACGAAAAAGAGAAAAAAACACAGAACCCACCAGTTACACAGAGGAAAACCGTATCAGGGCACTTGCTCCAGTTGTAAACAATTCTGAAGTTGGTCAGTGGTGGGGAATCGTCTCCCATTCAGCCAGCAGCCCCCACGCAACAAGCGTCCTCATTGCAAAGCTGGGGCACCGTGCCGAGGCATCTGTGAGTAAACGTGAGCTGAGCCCCAGGCCAGTTGCTGCTGAACTATTCCCACCCGTCCCAGGTAAAACACCTGAATATATACAAGGACTTGAAAGCCTAGAGGAAGGGCCATAGAGCCACACGAGTGACAGCATGCCGGCCGACTTGGTGCCTGCAGGCCAGCCAGGATGGTCCTGGCCCTGGGTGCTCTTCTGGAAGATTTCCATTTCCCTGCCTGAGATACCCGTCCTGTCCCTGCCCCCACTGCTTTTTTCCTTCCTCACCTCTGCCCAGGGAGAAATTCCAGCAGCTGGTATGGGTGACACATCCTCTTCTTTAGCAGGTGGCAGCCTGGCAACTGCTGCAGAAAGTCCAGCAGAGCCCCACTCATACTGGGCCACCCACAAAGCCGTGGCCTCTCACTCCCTCCCACCAGCCCAGCCCCGAGACTGCTGACAGGGCAGAGAAAATGGCGTCAGGCACGGCTGCAGGGGCTCTTGCTGCCTGGAGTGGTATTTATATTGATCTCAACCCAGGCACACCTGGGGAGGGCTGGCCGGCACGGTAAGGCTGCCCAGGTCAGCCAATCATCACCCCTCAGGGGCTCACAGTTGCAGAAAATGGAACTTGCTGAACCGGCCAGGTCCAAGGAACAGGTGTGGGCTCCTGAGAGTCAGGATAGACAAGGGGCTGCAGCTTTGGCTTGTTTTCTAATCATTTTATCTGGCCCATGAGTGGGAGACAACTTCAAGAAAACCCTCTCCTAATGAGAGGAACCCAGGAGTCAGGGAGAGGAGGGGTGGGTGGTGGTTGGAGACAGAGGCCTGGTGCCCCGGGTGCAGTGGAAGTCTCTGGAAGACCAGGTGGAGGGAGGCCTCACGGAGTGATGCCCAGGGTCACAGACCTGTCGCAGCTGCTGTTTGTTAGTTCAAGTCCTGCTCTGAGGTGCTCTGTGTCAGCTCTGAGCGACAGGTGAGCTGGGGGTGCTCTGCAATGAGGGCTATGTGCACGGTTCCTGTGTGCCCAGCCCTGCCACGGTACCTGCAAGGGTAGCTCTGTATCCTGGGAGGGGCCTGACCACGAGAGCGCCGTGGGCTGGGGTGGGGGTGGGGTACCTGCCCAGGTGAGCTCCATATTCTGGGATTGGTCTGACCACGAGAGCCCCATGGGCTGCTGGGGACCTGGTAAAGGATGTCAGGACAGTCAGTGAAGCCACCGAGGATATACCTCCAGTTGCTCCTAATTCCTACACCCTGCTGGTCATTCTACCAACCACCAGGACATGGTATTCTGTATTAGTCTTCAATGATGCCTTCTTTTGTATTCCATTAGTCCCAGAGTCACAAGAAATTTTGGCTTGTGAGTGGCAGGACTCAACATACAACTAAAACAATACTTCCGGGCCGTCTTGCCCCAAGGGTGCAAAAATTCCCACACCATCTTTGGGGAAAGCTTAGCTAAAGACCTAAAAGTTCTACCTCTGGAAAAGGAAACCCTCCTTCAGTACGCAGATGACATTCTGATCGCCAGCCCTACTAAGGAGGCCTCTGAACTATCAAGCCAATAAAGGATAGAAGTTGTCCAAGAAAAAGCTCAAATATCACAGACTGCGGTGATCTGCCTGGGCTTCATTCTCACAGAAGGTCAGAGAAGCCCATCCCAGGAAAGGGAAGAAACCATTTTCAGCCTTACCCCTTTCTAAAACTAGAAGACAGCTTAGGGGTTCCTGGGGAGGCCAGGGTTTGCTGCTTCTGGATCCCTAACTACAGTCTACTAGCTGGGCCTCTATATGAAACACTGAAAGGAAAAGATGATGATCCTTTTGAATAGAATCCAGAAGTGGCCTTTCAAGAATGGAAAGAGCAGTCAATTCAGACCCTTGCCCTGGAACTCCCTAATTTAGCTAAACCCTTTGACCTTTACATTCCCGGTGAAAGGTGAATCGCCATTGGAGAATTAGTGCAAAAACTGGGACCACTTGAAATGGAACAATGCAAGAATGCCATCCAGGTAGGATAAACTACGGTCACCAAGGGGCTTGGCCCACTGCCACATCTGGCCAAGATACTGGCGGTATCTAAAAACCTGGAAATCAGCAGCCCAAAAGGCCACCTCCCTCCTAAGGGAAAAGGACCCCACGTGGTGATCCTAACCACCAACCATGCCCTGAAGTTGCAGGGTTCGCTCCGTGGGCACACCAACCTCGAGTGAGGAGGCCCTCCAACTCCAACATCCAGAGAGATAACCGGGGGCAACAGGGCACCATGACGACTCGTGTGAACATCACTTGACCTGGAGTTTCTCTCATAAAACAACAAGAGTGTGTCCCAAAAGAGTAGACTACTGCTTGCAGGACTTACTGCACCCAGAGGGGAGCTAATAATCTTGGCGGGGGAACCGTATATCACACTGTCACCATAGAAAAGCATACAGACACCATGATGATGGTGGCCAATAAGACCGGCTGGACTCCTGTTTACTTCAAAAGGCTGTTGACTCAGTGGCCATCATGGTCCTTGATCACCACTGACCCTGGACTGTCTGGGAGTTGAGTGGCCAGGGCTCTGACACCTGGTGCTGTTTGTACGTTAATTCAGGGGCCTAATTGAAGAAAGCGCAGACTACTGGTCAGAGCATCTAGGCTGGCAGAAACGGTCAGCCTAAGGTGGCCGAACAAATGTGGGGCGGGGTGAAACCGGCCCCCACAGCGTCTCTGCACATCTCTTTCCTGGACCCTTAAAGGTCATTAGAATCTATAACACTTCCAATGCTGGTGCTCAGGTGGACGAGCAGGGAGGCAGGGGGCCTGGAGACAATCAATGTCACCTGGAGGCTGCTGGGGAGAAGCTCTGACCCTCGCCACCAGGTATGAGGGCTCCCAACTCAGCACTCAGCAGTTACAGAAGAAGGGTCTGCACCCTCAGCACTCCAAGAATGAGGAACGGGACAAAAGACAGAGGAGGGGTTTGTCCCCAGCAAAGCCCATTAAAAATCCCTGGGAGATAAAAATAGAATCTGGGCAATAAAGTCAAGTCTAACCTTTTTTATCCTTTGTGCTTTGTCTAATTTCATGTGCTCCTAGGGTCCCGCATGCAGAGGTTCCACACCTGGCACTTCAGACCAGATTTCCTAGTGCAGAATGGCTGGGACGACACCTCAGATCCTGGGACCCAGTGCAGACTCCGCGATATAGAGCCTGAGCTGCAGCCAACCTGGCCCTCGAGAGCTCCGCCCCCTCCCTCCCACTGACTCTGACAGGATCTCTACACAGCAGCCCAGCCCACAGCCCACGGGGTAGTGCATGCTCTCACCTCTCCATTCTCTGATCAAAATATAAAGTTTCCTTTGCTTGTGAACCAAACTCAGTCTCGATCTGTTGGCCCCAATGACACTGGGCAGGGGGACACTTGTTGGGGTCCACTCTGGAGGATCAGTAACAGAAATTGAGACTATTGTAACCTCAATGAACAGATGTGTGAGCCAAACTGTAGTTAACATAGAACAGTGTATAAGGCTCAGGTAAAATAAGATGTTTCTAACACTTCCATTTGATATTTCCATCACTTTATTATAAGCAAGTTCAGTGAAAGGGTTTGTCTTATTTGTCAGGTCAATATTAGAGAAACGAAGTGATTTCTTTCCAAGGATGTACATCTAATAATCTTGGTTAAAGCTTCAATCTTGTTTTAAATGCTTTTCCATTGAAAATGATACCTCTCTTTCAGCTCCCCCATTTCTGAGAAGTATAAAATCTTATAATTTATTATTACCAAAGGGGAAAGGTGGGAGGAGGGATAAATTAACAGTTTGGGATTAACACATACACACTGCTATGTATAAAATAGATCATCAACAAGGAACTACTGTATAGCACAGGGAACTACACTCAACATTTTGCAATAACCTATAAGGGGAAATAATCTGAAAAAGAATAGATATTTTTATTGACATCATCTATCAATGACAGTTAAAGTGTAACCTAAGGGAAGCTGGTGGTGAGTGCTTCTGACCCTGAAGACTTCAATCATCTAAAGTTTGGACTCTGCCTACTTCCCAAGGCCCTTAATGAACATATGTGTAGCCGTAGCTTAAAAACTTCCCCAGTTTGGGTTTCGGGGAGACACTGATTTTGAAAAAGCCCTGGTGTTCTCCTTACATGAATGGGACTCTTCCTACTGCTAAAACATGTCTGTCACACCCAGAGGATGGTATACCGTCTGATCGGGAAGAGTTTGGAAAAGGCATCTCATCTCCTCATCTCCTGGTGCTCGGGTTCACCCCTCCAGCGTCTTTACTAACAGTCTCCCCACTTGGAGATGTCAGCACTGTCAACATCCTGTTGCGTACAGTTTGGAATTTGTCCAGAGGATGAAGCGGAAGGATGAGGAACAATGAGAGACAAGTCCTAGGTGTTCAGACAGGCACATGTCACTCTAATTTCCAATCAGGAAGACGAATTGACCAAAGGCTAGGGTTGCCCATGGAAACAGTATAGGGCTTGAGGAAATCCCGCTGCTTTGTGGCCAGTTCCCATAAACACAAGTTGAACAATGGAACTCAGGGGCAGTAAAATTCACGAAACTGCAGAGTTGAAAATATCCATCACTGAAAAATGTCTTGAGGAAAGTCAGAGAAAAGGACTTGTAAGCAAGGGAGAATGGCAGGAAAGGGATTTGAGGAGGTAGAAAGGACTCGCCATTAAGCACAAGAAAAGGAGCTGAACATTGCCAACATTGCAGTTGGCCAAAAAGGGTGTATGCGTTTTTTTCTGTATATATTCAAGAAAAGGGCATACACTTTTTTAGCCAACCAAACAGGTGGGCACTGGAAGTCAATACTACAAAAGATATCACTTCGCATCAGTCAGAAGAGCCATCCTCATAAAGCGTAAACAACAGAAATGCAGGACAGGGCAACGAGAAGAGGGAGCCCTGTGAGACTTATAGTGGAAATGTATATTGCCAACGGCCATTCTGGAGAAGTGTATTGTG
Source organism: Stenella coeruleoalba (assembly GCF_951394435.1). Lineage (NCBI taxonomy): Eukaryota > Metazoa > Chordata > Mammalia > Artiodactyla > Delphinidae > Stenella > Stenella coeruleoalba. The sequence continues at coordinate 72,907 of NW_027646373.1, forward strand.
TTTACTAAAGCATCTAAAAAATGAGCTACAGAGCATAGGGCACTTGCACTCATGGGCGTATATCTTGGGAAAAACAAAAATCGAGAGGACACAGGCACCCCAATGTTTACCCACTCTCTGTTTAAAAGATCCTCGACTAGGATATAACTTAAATGTCTCTGGAGGGAAAAAATGGATAGAGATGTGGTACTTATGTAGAGTGGAATATTATTCAGCCTGGAAATCAATGAAATATGGCCAGTTGTAACAACTCCGGAGGAGTTACATATGATCTTTCTAAGTGACATAATTCAAAAAGAAAAAGACACATATCATAAGATATCACTTAAAGGTGGAATCCAAAATGGCTACACATGAAATAAATTACAAAACAAAAACATAGTCAAATATGTAGAAAACACGCATAAGGCTGCTAAACGGGAAAGGTGGGGAGGGGTGAGACATCATCCAGGAGGTTGAAATTAGCAAAGATACCATTCCAAATACCAAACTGATAATCAACAAGGCCTACACGGTAGCTAAAAGAACTGCACTCAGCACACTCAAGTCACCGGAAAAGAATATATATGACTGGTAAGAATCTGAAAAAGAATTTACTGATGTCTCTCTGTACGTGAATCAAGTGGATGTACAGCAGCAAGAAACAGAGCTTTGAAAATCAGCTGTAACCAATATAGTAATAAATTGAAAAAAATAAACGACAGAGAGACAGAGAAAACCTCTTACAACTTTTCCTCAGGGACGGTGATGCAACATGGATTGAACACATCTAGACCCACAGCAGGATGAGACATAAGGCTGGAAACTGTTTGCGCTAAGAGAAATGTGAGGTTGGGTGAGGAAATGCACACCCTTTAAAGTAATACTACCTGGTGCCCATTCAATGGGTCCCAAATCTGCAGGTTCAAGGGATCTTCCTACAGCTAAAACATGCATGGAAAACCCAGAGGACTGTACACCATGTGATCGGGAGATGTGTCTAAAATGCAGCTCATTTATCCTCTCCTGGTGCTCCTGTTCACCATTCCAGCCACGTTACTTAGAATCTCCCCACTTGGAGAATCAGCACATTTCAACTTCTGTTTCACACATTTTGCAAATTGTGAGGAGGATGAACGGGAAGAGGGGGAACCAATGAGAGAATAGTTGTAGGGGTTTGGACGGGCACATATCACTCTAATTTCCCATTAAGAATAAGAATTGAAAAAAGGCTCAGCCCGCCTCGCCGGAGCCAAAATAGGGCCTGAAGCAATCCTGCGGGTTTGAGGCCAGCTCACAAAAGAGCAACTTAAAAAATGGAGCTCAGGGTCACTGCAATTCACAAACCTGCAGAGTTATAAATGAAAACTAACGTCCAAAAATATGTTGAGGTAAGGCAAAGAAGAGGATCTGAATGCAAGACAGAATTGCAAGAAACAGATTTCAAGAGATAGATTGGACTCGTCTTTAAAGCACATGAAAAGCGGCAGAATTTCGACAATGATGCAGTTGGCCCAAAAGGGCGTATGCGTTTTTTCCTGATTATATCCAGGAAAAAACGCATACGCACTTTATGGACAACGAAGCAAGCAAGCAATGCAAATGTGCACAACAAAGAAGTCTCATTTCCCACCGGTCAAAAGGGCCATCCTAAAAAATTGTAAAAACCAGAAATGCAGGACAGGCCATGGAGAACAGGGAGCCTTTATACGCTGATGGGCAGTGTGTGAACTGCCGAGAGCCACTCTGGAGAAGTGTATGGTGGTTCCTAAATCATCTAAAAAACAGAGCTACAGAGCATAGGACACTTCCAATCATGGGAGTATATCTAGGGAAGTCTAAAAATCAACAAGACACAAGCACACCACAGTTTAGGGCTACTCTGTTTACAAGAACCTCAACTTCAGTACACCTTAAATATCCCAGGAAAGAGAACAATGGATAAAGAAGATGTGGTACTTATGTACAATGGAATATCTCTTCACCATGAAATCAATGTAATAAGGCTAGTAGAAGGATAAAGAGTGGATTTAGGTCCGATAATACTACTTGAAATAAGTCAAACAGAAAAAGAAACATATCATAAGATATCACCTATAGAGGGAGGGTAAATATGGCTGCACAAGAAATGAATTACAGAACAGAACAGTGTCTCACATTTAGAAAACACACTTATGTCAGCTTAAGGGGAAAGGAGAGGTGGGGTGATGCATAAAACCAGAGTTTGAAATTAGCACAGATACCATTCAATAAACCAAATAGATATTAGACAAGATCTACACCTTGCTCAATGAACTGGCCTCAACACACCCTATACACCGCAGAGAAATATATCTGAGTAATAAGAATCTTAAAACCCATGTATTGATATATCTCCATAAGGGAATCAAGTGTGTGCAGAGCGGCACAAACACAGCAGTGAAAATGAGCTAAACCCCATTATAGAAATAAATTTTAAAAACAAAATGCAGAAACAATGAAAGAGAGAAAAATTCTTACAAAATTTGCTCAGGGGCTGTGATGCAACCTGGATTGACCACATATAAACCCACAGCTGGATAAGACATAAGGCTGGACACTTGGGGGTGAGAGGATTGGTGAGCTTTGGTGAGCAACTGCCAAAAGTTTAATGCAATACTTCATGCTACTCATTCCAAGGGTCCCAACACTCCAGGTTGAAGGGAATCTTCCTACAGCTAAACCATGCTTGGGAAACCCAGCGACTGGTATACCATATGATCGGGAAAGGTTTCTAAAACGCACCTCATTTTTCCTCTCCTGGGACTCCAGATCGACATTCCAGCCACTTTACTAAAAACATCCCCTCATGGAGAGTCAATGCCTTTAAGTTCTGGTATCGCACAGTCTGCAGTTAGTGCGGAGGATGAATGGGAATAGGGGGAACCAGTGAGAAACTAGCTGTAGCGGTTTCAATGGGCACATGTCACTCTAATTTCACATCAGTAAGAAGAATTAACCAAAGGCACAGCAAGGTGCCCCAGAAGAAGAATAGGGCCTGAAGGAATCCTGTGGTTATGAGGCAAGATCACAAAAATAAGAGCTAAAAAATGGAGCTAAGGGCCACTGCAAGTCAAAAACCTGCAGAGTTATAAAGGCCAACTATTTTCAAAAAATATATTGAGGTAAGGCTATGAAGTGGCAATGAAATGAAGGCAGAATTGCAGAAAAACCAATTTCAGGAGGTAGACTGGAAATGCACTGAAAACATATGAAGAAAGTCAGAACCTCGACAATGATGCACTTGGCCAAAAAGGGCGTATGCGTTTTTCCCTGAATATATTCAGGGAAAAACGCATACGCCCTTTTTGGCCAACCAAGCAAGCTTGCAAAGGAAATCTGCACTACAATGAAGTCTCACTTCCCCCCGGTCAAAAGGGCCATCTGAAAAAAGTGTAAAATCCAGAAAGGCAGGACAGGCCATGGAGAACTGGGAGCCTTGTTATGCTGATGGGTGGGATGTAAATTGCCAACAGACACTCGGGAGAAGTGTATGGTGTTTCCTGAAACATCTAAAAAACAAAGCAACAGAGCCTAGGGCACTTCCACTTATGGTCCTATAGCTTAGGGAAATTAAAATCAAAAAGACACAGCCACCCGAAAGTTTGGGACGGCTCTGTTTACAAGAACCTCGTTTACGGTACAAGTTCAATATCGCAGAAAGCGAAAAATGGATAAAGCATTTGTGGTACTTACGTACAATGCAATATCACTCAGCAATGAAATCTATGTCATCAGGCCCGAAGCAGCATAATGAGTGGATTCAGGTATGATGATTCTAACTGAAATAAGTCACAGAGAAAAAGAAACATCATAAGATATCACTAATACACGGAATGTAAACTTGGCTACACAGGAACTGGATTACAAAAGAGAACAGGGTTTCAAATTTAAAAAACGAACTTATGATTGCTTAAGGGGAAAGGTGAGTTGGGGTGCTGCATAAAACCAGAGATTGAAACGAGCACAGATAAAGTTCCTTAAGCCAAATATGTAATAGACAAGAGCTACTCCTTGCTACACGAAATGGACTCAACACCCCATATTAAACGCCTAAGAATGTACCTGACTAGTAAGTATCTTAAAACCTATGGATTGCTATGTCTCTGAAAGAGAATCAAGCGTGTGTACAGGGGAATAAACGCAGCAATGATAGGATTGGAGAGCTTCGGTGAGCAAATGAAGACCCTTTGAAGTCATATTGCATGGTACCCATTCCACGGGTCTCAACTCTCCAGGTTTAAGGGATTCTTCCTTCAGCTAAAACATGCATGTGGAACCCAGAATATGATCCACCCTAAACCTTCCCCGAAGCCTTACCCTCACCCGTTCCCTAGTCCTAAACCGTACGCTAACACTAACCCATGCCCTCACACGTACGCTCACCCTAAACCGTTTACGTAACCGCACCTGGACCCTAAACCGTACTCAAACCCTAACCCTAACCCTAGCCCGAACCCTAACCCTAAACCTTCCCCGAAGCCTTCCCCTCACACGTCCCCTAATCCTAACCCTTACGCTAACACTAACCCGTGCCCTCACACGCACGCTCCCCCTAAACCATTGTCGTACCCTCACCTGGACCCTAAACCGTCCCCGTCCCCTAACCCTAACACTAGCCCAAACCCTAACCGTAAAACTTCCCAGAAGCCTGACCCTCACCCGTTCCCTAATCCTAACCCGTACACTAACACTAACATGTGCCCTCACACGTACGCTCCCCCTAAACCGTTGTCGTACCCTCATCTGGACCCTAAACCGTACCCTTCCCTTAAGACTAATTATAGCCCGATCCCTAACCCTAACCCTTCCCCGAAGCCTTACCCTCACCCGTCCCCTAATCCTAACCCGTATGGTAACACTAACCCATGCCCTCACACGTACGCTCCCCCTAACCCGTCGTCGTACCCTCACCTGGACCCTAAACCGTCCCCGTCCCCTAACCCTAACCCTAGCCCGAACCCTAACCCTAACCCTTCCCCTAATCCTCACCCTCACCCGTGCCCTAATCCTAACCCGTACGCTAACACTAACCCGTGCTCTCACACGTACGCTCCCCCTAAACCGTTGTCGTACCCTCAACTGGACGCTAAACCGTCCCCTTCCCCTAACCCTAACCCTAGCCCAAACACTAACCCTAAGACTTCCCCGAAGCCTACCCCTCATCCGTCCCCTAATCCTAACCCGTACGCTCACACTAACCCGTGCCCTCACACATACGCTCCCCCTAAACCGTTGTCATACCCTCACTTGGACCCTAAACCGTCCCCATCCCCAAACCCTAACCCTAGCCGGAACCCTAACCCTAACCCTTCCCAGGAGCCTTCCCCTCACCCGTCCCCTAATCCGAACCCGTACGCTAACACTAACCCGTGCCCTACACGTACGCTCCCCGTGAACCATTGTCGTACCCTCACCTGGACCCTAAACCGTCCCCGTACCCTAACCCTAACCCTAGCCCGAACCCTAAACATAACCCTTCCCGAAGCCTTCCCCTCATCCGTCCCCTATTCCTAAGCCGTACGCTAACACTAACCCGTGCCCTCACAGGTACGCTCCCCCTAAAATGTTGTCGTACACTCACTTGGACCCTAAACTGTCCCCGTCCCCTAACCCTAACCCTAGCCCGAACCGTAACCCTAACTCTTCCCCGAAACCTTCCCCTCACCCGTCCCCTAATCCTAAGCCGTATGCTAACACTAACCCGTTCCCTCACAACTACGCTCCCCCTAAACGGTTGTCGTACCCTCACCTGGAACCTAAACCGTCCCCGTCCCCTAACCCGAGCCCTAGCTGGAAACCTAACCCTAACCCTTCCCCGAAGCCTTACCCTCACCCGTCCCCTAATCCTAACCCGTATGGTAACACTAACCCATGCCCTCACACGTACGCTCCCCCTAACCCGTCGTCGTACCCTCACCTGGACCCTAAACCGTCCCCGTCCCCTAACCCTAACCCTAGCCCGAACCCTAACCCTAACCCTTCCCCTAATCCTCACCCTCACCCGTGCCCTAATCCTAACCCGTACGCTAACACTAACCCGTGCTCTCACACGTACGCTCCCCCTAAACCGTTGTCGTACCCTCAACTGGACGCTAAACCGTCCCCTTCCCCTAACCCTAACCCTAGCCCAAACACTAACCCTAAGACTTCCCCGAAGCCTACCCCTCATCCGTCCCCTAATCCTAACCCGTACGCTCACACTAACCCGTGCCCTCACACGTACGCTCCCCCTAAACCGTTGCCGTACCCTCATCTGGACCCTAAACCGTCCCCGTCCCCTACCCCTAACCCTAGACCGAACCCTAACCCTAACCCTTCCCCGAAGCCTTCCCCTCACACGTCCCCTAATCCTAACCTGTACGCTAACACTAACCCATGACCTCACACGTACGATCCCCCTGAAACGTTGTCATAACCTCACCTGGACCCTAAACCGTCCCCGTCCCCTAACCCTAACTCTAGCCCGAACCCTAACCCTAAACCTTCCCCGAAGCCTTCCCCTCACACGTCCCCTAATCCTAACCCTTACGCTAACACTAACCCGTGCCCTCACACGCACGCTCCCCCTAAACCATTGTCGTACCCTCACCTGGACCCTAAACCGTCCCCGTCCCCTAACCCTAACACTAGCCCAAACCCTAACCGTAAAACTTCCCAGAAGCCTGACCCTCACCCGTTCCCTAATCCTAACCCGTACACTAACACTAACACGTGCCCTCACACGTACGCTCCCCCTAAACCGTTGTCGTACCCTCATCTGGACCCTAAACCGTACCCTTCCCTTAAGACTAATTATAGCCCGATCCCTAACCCTAACCCTTCCCCGAAGCCTTACCCTCACCCGTCCCCTAATCCTAACCCGTATGGTAACACTAACCCATGCCCTCACACGTACGCTCCCCCTAACCCGTCGTCGTACCCTCACCTGGACCCTAAACCGTCCCCGTCCCCTAACCCTAACCCTAGCCCGAACCCTAACCCTAACCCTTCCCCTAATCCTCACCCTCACCCGTGCCCTAATCCTAACCCGTACGCTAACACTAACCCGTGCTCTCACACGTACGCTCCCCCTAAACCGTTGTCGTACCCTCAACTGGACGCTAAACCGTCCCCTTCCCCTAACCCTAACCCTAGCCCAAACACTAACCCTAAGACTTCCCCGAAGCCTACCCCTCATCCGTCCCCTAATCCTAACCCGTACGCTCACACTAACCCGTGCCCTCACACATACGCTCCCCCTAAACCGTTGTCATACCCTCACTTGGACCCTAAACCGTCCCCATCCCCAAACCCTAACCCTAGCCGGAACCCTAACCCTAACCCTTCCCAGGAGCCTTCCCCTCACCCGTCCCCTAATCCGAACCCGTACGCTAACACTAACCCGTGCCCTACACGTACGCTCCCCGTGAACCATTGTCGTACCCTCACCTGGACCCTAAACCGTCCCCGTACCCTAACCCTAACCCTAGCCCGAACCCTAAACATAACCCTTCCCGAAGCCTTCCCCTCATCCGTCCCCTATTCCTAAGCCGTACGCTAACACTAACCCGTGCCCTCACAGGTACGCTCCCCCTAAAATGTTGTCGTACACTCACTTGGACCCTAAACTGTCCCCGTCCCCTAACCCTAACCCTAGCCCGAACCGTAACCCTAACTCTTCCCCGAACCCTTCCCCTCACCCGTCCCCTAATCCTAAGCCGTATGCTAACACTAACCCGTTCCCTCACAAGTACGCTCCCCCTAAACGGTTGTCGTACCCTCACCTGGAACCTAAACCGTCCCCGTCCCCTAACCCGAGCCCTAGCTGGAAACCTAACCCTAACACTTCCCCGAAGCCTGACCCTCACCCGTCCCCTAATCCTAACCCGTACGCTAACACTAATCCGCGCCCTCACACGTACGCTCCACCTAAAGCGTTGTCGTACCCTCACCTGGACCCTAAACCGTCCCCTAACCCTAACCCTAACCCTAGCACGAACCCTAACCCTAACCCTTCCCCGAAGCCTGACCCTCACCCGTTCCCTAATCCTAACCCGTACGCTAACGCTAACCCGCGCCCTCACACATACACTCCCCCTAAAGCGTTGTCGTACCCTCACCTGGACCCTAAACCGTCCCCGTCCCCTAACCCTAGCCCGAACCCTAACCCTGACCCTTCCCCGAAGCCTGACCCTCACCCGTCCCCTAATCCTAACCCGTACGCTAACACTAACCCGCGCCCTCACACGAACACTCCCCCTAAAGCGTTGTCGTACCCTCACCTGGACCCTAAACCGTCCCCGACCTTAACCCTAACCCTAGCCCGAACCCTAACCCTAACTCTTCCCCGAAGCCTGACCTTCACCCGTCCGCTAATCCTAACCGGTACGCTAACACTAACCCACGCCCTCACACGTACGCTCCCCCTAAAGCGTTGTCGTACCCTCCCCTGGACCCTAAACTGTCCCCTAGCCCTAACCCTAACCCTAGTCCGAACCCTAACCCTAACCCTTCCCCGAAGCCTGACCCTCACCCGTCCCCTAATCCTAACCCGTACGCTAACACTAACCCCCGCCCTCACACGTACGCTCCCCCTAAAGCGTTGTCGTACCCTCACCTGGACCCTAAACCGTCCCCGACCTTAACCCTAACCCTAGCACGAACCCTAACCCTAAACCTTCCCCGAAGCCTGACCCTCACCCGTCCCCTAATCCTAACCGGTAAGCTAACACTAACCGACGCCCTCACACGCACGCTCCCCCTAAAGCGTTGTCGTACCCTCCCCTGGAACCTAAACCGTCCCCTAACCCTAACCCTAACCCTAGCTCGAACCCTAACCCTAACCCTTCCCCGAAGCCTGACCCTCACCCGTCCCCTAATCCTAACCCGTACGCTAACACTAACCCGCGCCCTCACAGGTTCGCTCCCCCTAAAGCGTTGTCGTACCCTCACCTGGAATCTAAACCGTCCCCGTCCCCTAACCCTAACCCTAGCCTGAACACTAACCCTAACCCTTCCCCGAAGCCTAACCCTCACCCGTCCCCTAATCCTAACCCGTACGCTAACACTAACCCGCACCCTCACACGTACGCTCCCCCTAAAGCGTTGTCGTACCCTCACCTGGACCCTAAACCGTCCCCGTCTCCTAACCCTAACTCTAGCCCGAACCCTAACCCTAACCCTTCCCCGAAGCCTGACCCTCACACGTCCCCTAATCCTAACCCGTACGCTAACCCGAACACGCGCCCTCACACGTACGGTCCCCCTAAAGCATTGTCGTACCGTCCCCTGGAACCTACACCGTCCCCGTCCCCTAACCCTAACCCTAGCCCGAACCCTAACCCTAACCCTTCTCCGAAGCCTGACCCTCACCCGTCCCATAATCCTAACCCGTACGCTGACACTAACCGGCGCCCTCACACGTACGCTCCCCCTAAAGCGTTGTCGTACCCTCACCTGGACCCTAAACCGTCCCCGTCCCCTAACCCTAACCCTAGCCCGAACCCTACCCTAACCCTTCCCCGAAGCCTGACCCTCACCCGTCCCCTAATCCTAACCCGTACGCTAACACTAACCCGCTCCCTCACATGAACGCTCCCACTAAAGCATTGTCGTACCCTCACCTGGACCCTAAACCGTCCCCGTCCCCTAACCCTAGCCCGAACCCTAACCCTACCCCTTCCCCGAAGCCTGACCCTCACCCGTCCCCTAATCCTAACCCGTACGATAACACTAACCGGCGCCCTCACACGTACGCTCCCCCTAAAGCGCTGTCGTACCCTCATCTGGACCATAAACCGTCAATGTCCCCTAAACCTAAAACTTGCCCGAATCCTAACCCTAACCCTTCCCCGAAGCCTGACCCTCACCCGTCCCCTAATCCTAACCCGTACGCTAACGCTAACCCGCGCCCTCACACGTACGCACCCCCTAAAGCGTTGTCGTACCCTCCCCTGGACCCGAAACCGTCCCCGTCCCCTAACCCTAACCCTAGCCCGAACCCCAGCCCTAACCCTTCCCCGAAGCCTGACCCTCACCCGTCCCCTAATCCTAACCCGTATGCTAACACTAACCCGCGCCCTCACAAGTACGCTTCCCCTAAAGCGTTGTCGTACCCTCCCCTGGACCCTAAACCGTCCCCGTCCACGAACCCTAACCCTAGCCCGAACGATAACCCTAACCCTTCCCCGAAGCCTGACCCTCACTCATCCCCTAATCCTAACCCGTACGCTAACACTAACCCGCGCCCTCACACGTACGCTTCCCGTAAAGCGTTGTCGTACCCTCCCCTGGACCCTAAACCGTCCCCGTCCCCTAACCCTAACCCTAGCCCGAACGCTAACCCTAACCCTCCCCCGAAGCCTGACCCTCACCCGTCCCCTAATCCTAACCCGTACGCGAACACCTACCCGCGCCCTCACACGTACGCTCCCCCGTAAGCGTTGTCATACCCTCACCTGGACCCTAAACTTTCCCCGTCCCCTAACCCTAACCCTAGCCCGAACTCTAACCCTAACCCTTCCCCGAATCCTGACCCTCACCCGTCCCCAAATCCTAACCCGTACGCTAACACTAACCCGCAGCCTCACACGTACGCTCCCCCTAAAGTGATGTCGTACCCTCCCCTGGACACTAAACAGTCCCCGTCCCCTAACCCTAGCCCGAACCCTAACACTAACCCTTCCCCGAAGCCTGACCCTCACCCGTCCCGTAACCCTAACCCGTATGCTAACACTAACCCGCGCCCTCACACGTACGTTCCCCCTAAAGCGTTGTTGTACCCTCACCTGGACCATAAACCGTCGCCCTCCCCTAACCCTAACCCTAGACCGAACCCTAACCCTAACCCTTCCCCGAAGCCTTCCCCTCTTCCGTCCCCTAATCCTAACCCGTTCGCTAACACAAACCCGTGCCCTCATACGTACGCTCACCTAAACCGTTGTCGTAACCTCACCTGGACCCTAAACCGTCCCTGTCCCCTAACCGTAACCCTAGCCCGAACCCTAAACCTAACACTTCCCCGAAGACTTCTCCTCACCCGTCCCCTAATCCTAAGCCGTACCCTAACACTAAAATTTGCCCTCACATGTACGCTCCACCTAAACCGTTGTCGTACCCTCACCTAGACCCTAAAGCGTCCCAGTCTCCTAACCCTAACCCGAGCCCGAACCCTAACCCTAACCCTTCCCTGAAGCCTTCCCCTCACCCGTCCCCATCCTAACCCGTACTCTAACACTAACCCGTGCCCTCACATGTACGCTCCCCCTAAACCATTGTCGTACCCTCACCTGGACCCTAAACTTTCCCCGTTCCCTAAACCTAACCCTAGCCCAAACCCTAACCCGAACACTTCCCCGAAGACTTCCCCTCACCCGTCCCCTATTTGTAAGCCGTACGCTAACACTAACCTGTGCCCTCACACCTACGCTCCCCCTGAACCGTTGTCGTACCCTCACCTGGACCCTAAACCGTCCCCGTCCCCTAACCCTAACCCTAGCCCGAACCCTAACCCTAACCCTTCCCCGAAGCCTGACCCTCACCCGTCCCCTAATCCTAACCCGTACGCTAACACTAACCCGCGCCCTCACACGCACGCTCCCCCTAAAGCGTTGCCGTACCCTCACCTGGACCCTAAACAGTCCCCGTCCCCTAACCCTAACCCTAGCCCGAACCCTAACCCTAACACTTCCCCGTAGCCTGACCCTCACCCGTCCCCTAATCCTAACCCGTACGCTAACACTAATCTGCGCCCTCACACGCACGCTCCCCCTAAAACGTTACCGTACCCTCACCTGGACCCTAAACCGTCCCCGTCCCCTAACCCTAACCCTAGCCCGAACCCTAACCCTAACCCTTCCCCGAAGCCTGACCCTCACCCGTCACCTAATCCTAACCCGTACGCTCACACTAACCCGCGCCCTCACACGCACGATCCCCCTAAAGCGTTGCCGTACCCTCACCTGGACCCTAAACCGTCCCCGTCCCCTAACAATAACCCTAGCCCGAACCCTAACCCTAACCCTTCCCCGAAGCCTGACCCTCACCCGTCCCCTAATCCTAACCCGTACGCTCACACTAACCCGCACCCTCACACACACGCTCCCCCTAAAGCGTTGCCGTACCCTCACCTGGACCCTAAACCGTCCCCGTCCCCTAACCCTAACCCTAGCCCGAACCCTAACCCTAACCCTTCCCCGTAGCCTGACCCTCACCCGTCCCCTAATCCTAACCCGTACACTAACACTAACCCGCGCCCTCACACGCACGCTCCCCCTAAAGCGTTGCCATACCCTCACCTGTACCCTAAACCGTCCCCGTCCCCTAACCCTAACCCTAGCCCGAACCCTAACCCTAACCCTTCCCCGAAGCCTGACCCTCACCCGTCCCCTAATCCTAACCCGTACGCTCACATTAACCCGCGCCCTCACACGCACGCTCCCCCTAAAGCGTTGCCGTACCCTCACCTGGACCCTAAACCGTCCCCGTCCCTTAACCCTAACCCTAGCCCGAACCCTAACCCTAACCCTTCCCGAAGCCTGACCCTCACCCGTCCCCTAATCCTAACCCGTACGCTAACACTAACCCGCGCCCTCACACGCACGCTCCCCCTAAAGCGTTGCCGTACCCTCACCTGGACCCTAAACCGTCCCCGTCCCCTAACCCTAACCCTAGCCCGAACCCTAACCCTAACCCTTCCCCGAAGCCTGACCCTCACCCGTCCCCTAATCCTAACCCGTACGCTAACACTAACCCACACCCTCACACGCACGCTCCCCCTAAAGCGTTGCCGTACCCTCACCTGGACCCTAAACCGTCCCCGTCCCCTAACCCTAACCCTAGCTCGAACCCGAATCCTAACCCTTCCCTGAAGCCTGACCCTCACCCGTCCCCTAATCCTAACCCGTACGCTCACACTAACCCGCGCCCTCACACGCACGCTCCCCCTAAAGCATTGCCGTACCCTCACCTGGACCCTAAACCGTCCCCATCCCCTAACCCTAACCCTAGCCCGAACCCAGCCCTAACCCTTCCCCGAAGCCTGACCCTCACCCGTCCCCTAATCCTAACCCGTACGCTAACACTAACCCGCGCCCTCACACGCACGCTCCCCCTAAAGCGTTGCCGTACCCTCACCTGGACCCTAAACCGTCCCCGTCCCCTAACCCTAACCCTAGCCCGAACCCTAACCCTAACCCTTCCCCGAAGCCTGACCCTCACCCGTCCCCTAATCCTAACCCGTACGCTAACACTAACCCGCGCCCTCACACGCACGCTCCCCCTAAAGCGTCGTCGTACCTTCACCTGGACCCTCAACCGTCCCCGTCCCCTAGCCCTAACCCTAGCCCGAACCCTAACCCTAACCCTTCCCCGAAGCCTGACCCTCACCCGTCCCCTAATCCTAACCCGTACGCTAACACTAACCCGCGCCCTCACACGCACGCTCCCCCTAAAGCGTTGCCGTACCCTCACCTGGACGCTAAACCGTCCCCATCCCCTAACCCTAACCCTAGCCCGAACCCTAACCCTAACCCTTCCCCGAAGCCTGACCCTCACCCGTCCCCTAATCCTAACCCGTACGCTAACACTAACCCGTGCCCTCACACGCACGCTCCCCCTAAAGCGTTGCCGTACCCTCACCTGGACTCTAAACCGTCCCCGTCCCCTAACCCTAACCCTAGCCCGAACCCTAACCCTAACCCTTCCCCGAAGCCTGACCCTCACCCGTCCCCTAATCCTAACCCGTACGCTAACACTATCCCGCGCCCTCAAACGCACGCTCCCCCTAAAGCGTTGCCGTACCCTCACCTGGACCCTAAACTGTCCCCGTCCCCTAAACCTTACACTAGCCCTAACCCTAACCCTAACACCTCCCCGAAGCCTGACCCTCACCCGTGCCTTAATCCTAACCCGTACGCTAACACTAACCCGCGCCCTCACACGTACGCTCCCCCTAAAGCGTTGCCGTACCCTCACCTGGACCCTAAACCGTCCCCGTCCCCTAACCCTAACCCTAGCCCGAACCCTAACCCTAACCCTTCCCCGAAGCCTGACCCTCACCCGTCCCCTAATCCTAACCCGTACGCTAACACTAACCCACGCCCTCACACGCACGCTCCCCCTAAAGCGTTGCCGTTCCCTCACCTGGACCCTAAACCGTCCCAGTCCCCTAACCCTAAACGTAGGCTGAACCCTAACCCTAACCCTTCGCCAAAGCCTGACCCTCAACCGTCCCCTAATCCTAACACGTACGCTCACACTAACCCGCGCCCTCACACGCACGCTCCCCCTAAAGCGTTGCCGTACCCTCACCTGGACCCTAAACCGTCCCCGTCCCCTAACCCTAACCCTAGCCCAAACCCTAGCCCTAACCTTTCCCCGAAGCCTGACCCTCACCAGTCCCCTAATCCTAACCCGTACGCTCACACTAACCCGCGCCCTCACACGCACGCTCCCCCTAAAGCATTGCCGTACCCTCACCTGGACCCTAAACCGTCCCCGTCCCCTAACCCTAACCATAGACCGAACCCTAACCCTAACCCTTCCCCGAAGCCTGACCCTCACCCGTCCCCTAATCCTAACCCGTACGCTCACACTAACCCGCGCCCTCACACACACGCTCCCCCTAAAGCGTTGCCGTACCCTCACCTGGACCCTAAACCGTCCCCGTCCCCTAACCCTAACCATAGACCGAACCCTAACCCTAACACTTCCCCGAAGCCTGACACTCACCCGTCCCCTAATCCTAAACCGTACGCTTACACTAACGCGCGCCCTCACACGCACGCTCCCCCTAAAGCATTGCCGTACCCTCACCTGGACCCTAAGCCGTCCCCGTCCCCTAACCCTAACCCTAGCCCGAACCCTAACCCTAACCCTTCCCCGAAGCCTGACCCTCACCCGTCCCCTAATCCTAACCCGTACGCTAACACTAACCCCCCCCTCACATGCACGCTCCCCCTAAAGCGTTGCCGTACCCTCACCTGGACCCTAAACCGTCCCCGTCCCCTAACCCTAACCCTAGCCCGAACCCTAACCCTAAAACTTCCCCGAAGCCTGACCCTCACCCGTCCCCTAATCCTAACCCGTACGCTCAAACTAACCCACGCCCTCACACGCACGCTCCCCCTAAAGCTTTGCCGTACCTTCACCTGGACCCTAAACCCTCCCCGTCTCCTAACCCTAACCCTAGCCCGAACCCTAACCCTAACCCTTCCCCGAAGCCTGAACCTCACCCGACCCCTAATCCTAACCCGTACGCTAACACTAACCCGCGCCCTCACATGCATGCTACCCCTAAAGTATTGCCGTACCCTCAGCTGGACCCTAAACCGTCCCCGTCCCCCAACCCTAACCCTAGCCCGAACCCTAAACCTAACTCTTCCCCGAAGCCTGACCCTCACCCGTCCCCTAATCCTAACCCGTACGCTAACACTAACCCGCGCCCTCACACGCACACTCCCCCTAAAGCGATGCCGTACTCTCACCTGGACCCTAAACCGTTCCCGTCCCCTAACCCTAACCTTAGCCCGAATCCTAACCCTAATCCTTCCCCGAAGCCTGACCCTCACCCGTCCCCTAATCCTAACCCGTACGCTAACACTAACCCGCGCCCTCACATGCATGCTCCCCCTAAAGTGTTGCCGTACCCTCAACTGGACCCTAAACCGTCCCCGTCCCCTAACCCTAACTCTAGCCCGAACCCTAACCCTGACCCTTCCCCGAAGCCTGACCCTCACCCGTCCCCTAATCCTATCCCGTACGCTAACACTAACCAGCGCCCTCACACGCACGCTCCCCCTAAAGCGTTGCCGTACCCTCACCTGGACCCTAAACCGTCCCGGTCCCCTAACCCTAACCCTAGCCCGAACCCTAACCCTGACCCTTCCCCAAAGCCTGACCCTCACACGTCCCCTAATCCTAACCCGTACGCTAACACTTACCCGCGCCCTCACACGCACGCTCCTCCTAAATCGTTGCCGTACCCTCACCTGGACCCTAAACCGTCCCCGTCCCCTAACCCTAACCCAAGCCCGAACCCTAACCCTGACCCTTTCCCGAAGCCTGACCCTCACCTGTCCCCTAATCCTAACCCGTACGCTAACACTAACCCGCGCCCTCACACGCACGCTCCCCCTAAAGCGTTGCCGTACCCTCACCTGGACCCTAAACCGTCCCCGTCCCCTAACCCTAACCCTAGCCCGAACCCTAACCCTGACCCTTCCCCGAAGCCTGACCCTCACACGTCCCCTAATCCTAACCCGTACACTAACACTAACACGCGCCCTCACACACACGCTCCCCCTAAATCGTTGCCGTACCCTCAGCTGGACCCTAAACCGTCCCCGTCCCCTAACCCTAACCCTAGCCCGAACCCTAACCCTGACCCTTCCCCGAAGCCTGACCCTCACACGTCCCCTAATCCTAACCCGTACGCTAACACTAACGCGCGCCCTCACACGCACGCTCCCCCTAAAGCGTTGCCGTACCCTCACCTGGCCCCTAAACCGTCCCCGTCCCCTAACCCTAACCCTAGCCCGAACCCTAACCCTAACCCTTCCCCGAAGCCTGACCCTCACCCGTCCCCTAATCCTAAGCCGTACGCTAACACTAACCCGCGCCCTCACACGCACGCTCCCCCTAAAGCATTGCCGTACCCTCACCTGGACCCTAAACCGTCCCCGTCTGCTAACCCTAACCCTAGCCTGAACCCTAACCCTAAACCTTCCCCGAAGCCTGACCCTCACCCGTCCCCTAATCCTAAGCCGTACGCTAACACTAACCCGCACCCTCACACGCACGCTCCCCCTAAAGCGTTGCCGTACCCTCACCTGGACCCTAAACCGTCCCCGTCCCCTAACCCTAACCCAGGCCGAACCCTAACACTAACCCTTCCCCGAAGCCTGACCCTCACCCGTCCCCTAATCCTAACCCGGACGCTAACACTAACCCGCGCCCTCACACGCACGCTCCCCCTAAAGCGTTGCCGTACCCTCACCTGGACCCTAAACCGTCCCCGTCCCCTAACCCTAACCCTAGCCCGAACCCTAACCCTAACCCTTCCCCGAAGCCTGACACTCACACGTCCCCTAATCCTAACCCGTATGCTAACACTAACCCGCGCCCTCACACGCACGCTCCCCCTAAAGCGTTGCCGTACCCTCACCTGGACCCTAAACCGTCCCCGTCCCCTAACCCTAACCCTAGACCGAACCCTAACCCTAACCCTTCCCCGAAGCCTGACACTCACACGTCCCCTAATCCTAACCCGTACGCTAACACTAACCCGCGCCCTCACACGCACGCTCCCCCTAAAGCGTTGCCGTACCCTCACCTGGACCCTAAACCGTCCCCGTCCCCTAACCCTAACCCTAGCCCGAACCCTAACCCTAACCCTTCCCCGAAGCCTGACCCTCACCCGTCCCCTAATCCTAACCCGTACGCTAAAACTAACCCGCGCCCTCACACGCACGCTCCCCCTAAAGCGTTGCCGTACCCTCACCTGGACCCTAAACTGTCCCCGTCCCCTAACCCTAACCCTATCCCGAACCCTAACCCTAACCCTTCCCCGAAGCCTGACCCTCACCCGTCCCCTAATCCTAACCCGTACGCTCACACTAACCCGCGCCCTCACACGCACGCTCCCCCTAAAACGTTGCCGTACCCTCACCTGGACCCGAAACCGTCCCCGTCCCCTAACCCTAACCCTAGCCCGAACCCTAACCCTAACCCTTCCCCGAAGCCTGACCCTCACCCGTCCCCTAATCCTAACCCGTACGCTAACACTAACCCGCGCCCTCACACGCACGCTCCCCCTAAAGCGTTGCCGTACCCTCACCTGGACCCGAAACCGTCCCCGTCCCCTAACCCTAACCCTAGCCCGAACCCTAACCCTAACCCTTCCCCGAAGCCTGACCCTCACCCGTCCCCTAATCCTAAGCCGTACGCTAACACTAACCCGCGCCCTCACACGCACGCTCCCCCTAAAGCGTTGCCGTACCCTCACCTGGACCCTAAACCGTCCCCGTCCCCTAACCCTAACCCTAGCCCGAACCCTAACACTAACCCTTCCCCGAAGCCTGACCCTCACCCGTCCCCTAATCCTAACCCGTATGCTAACACTAACCCGCGCCCTCACACGCACGCTCCCCCTAAAGCGTTGCCGTACCCTCACCTGGACCCTAAACCTTGCCCGTCCCCTAACCCTAACCCTAGACCGAACCCTAACCCTAACCCTTCCCCGAAGCCTGACCCTCACCCGTCCCCTAATCCTAAGCCGAACGCTAACACTAACCCACGCCCTCACACGCACGCTCCCCCTAAAGCGTTGCCGTACCCTCACCTGGACCCTAAACCGTCCCCGTCCCCTAACCCTAACCCTAGCCCGAACCCTAACCCTAACCCTTCCCCGAAGCCTGACCCTCACCCGTCCCCTAATCCTAAGCCGTACGCTAACACTAACCCGCGCCCTCACACGCACGCTCCCCCTAAAGCGTTGCCGTACCCTCACCTGGACCCTAAACCGTCCCCGTCCCCTAACCCTAACCCTAGCCCGAACCCTAACCCTAACCATTCCCCGAAGCCTGACCCTCACCCGTCCCCTAATCCTAACCCGTACGCTAACACTAATACGCGCCCTCACACGAACGCTCCCCCTAAAGCGTTGCCGTACCCTCACCTGGACCCGAAACCGTCCCCGTCCCCTAACCCTAACCCTAGCCCGAACCCTACCCCTAACCCTTCCCCGAAGCCTGACCCTCACCCGTCCCGTAATCCTAAGCCGTATGCTAACACTAACGCGCGCCCTCACACGCACGCTCCCCCTAAAGCGTGGCCGTACCCTCACCTGGACCCTAAACCGTCCCCGTCCGCTAACCCTAACCCTAGCCCGAACCCTAACCCTAACCCTTCCCCGAAGCCTGACCCTCACACGTCCCCTAATCCTAACCCGTACACTAACACTAACACGCGCCCTCACACACACGCTCCCCCTAAATCGTTGCCGTACCCTCAGCTGGACCCTAAACCGTCCCCGTCCCCTAACCCTAACCCTAGCCCGAACCCTAACCCTGACCCTTCCCCGAAGCCTGACCCTCACACGTCCCCTAATCCTAACCCGTACGCTAACACTAACCCGCGCCCTCACACGCACGCTCCCCCTAAAGCGTTGCCGAACCCTCAGCTGGACCCTAATCCGTTCCCGTCCCCTAACCCTAACCGTAGCCCGAACTCTAACACTAACCCTTCCCCGAAGCCTGACCCTCACCCGTCCCCTAATCCTAACCCGTACGCTAACACTAACCCGTGTCCTCACACGCACGCTCCCCCTAAAGCGTTGCCGTACCCTCACCTGGACCCTAAACCGTCCCCGTCCCCTAACCCTAACCGTAGCCCGAACCCTAACCCTAACCCTTCCCCGAAGCCTGACCCTCACACGTCCCCTAATCCTAACCCGTACGCTAACACTAACCCGCGCCCCCACACGCACGCTCCCCCTAAAGCGTTGCCGTACCCTCACCTGGACCCTAAACCGTCCCCGTCCCCTAACCCTAACCCTAGCCCGAACCCTAACCCTAACCCTTCCCCGAAGCCTGACCCTCACCCGTCCCCTAAATCTAACCCGTACGCTAACACTAACCCGCGCCCTCACACGCACGCTCCCCCTAAAGCGTTGCCGGACCCTCACCTGGACCCTAAACCGTCCCCGTCCCCTAACCCTAACCCTAGCCCGAACCCTAACCCTAACACTTCCCCGAAGCCTGACACTCACCCGTCCCCTAATCCTAACCCGTACGCTTACACTAACCCGCGCCCTCACATGCACGCTCCCCCTAAAACGTTGACGTACCCTCACCTGGACCCTAAACCGTCCCCATCCCCTAACCCTAACCCTAGCCCGAACCCTAACCCTGACCCTTCCCCGAAGCCTGACCCTCACCCGTGCCCTAATCCTAACCCGTACGCTAACACTAACCCGCGCCCTCACACGCACACTCCCCTTAAAGCGTTGCCGTACCCTCACCTGGACCCTAAACCGTCCCCGTCCCCTAACCCTAACCCTAGCCCGAACCCTAAACCTAACCCTTCCCCGAAGCCTGACCCTCACCCGTGCCCTAATCCTAACCCGTACGCTAACACTAACCCGCGCCCTCACACGCACGCTCCCCCTAAAGCGTTGCCGTACCCTCACCTGGACCCTAAACCGTCCCCGTCCCCTAACCCTAACAGTAGCCCGAACCCTAACCCTAACCCTTCCCCGAAGCCTGACCCTCACCCGTGCCCTAATCCTAACCCGTACGCTAACACTAACCCGTGCCCTCACA
Organism: Stenella coeruleoalba; assembly: GCF_951394435.1. NCBI lineage: Eukaryota > Metazoa > Chordata > Mammalia > Artiodactyla > Delphinidae > Stenella > Stenella coeruleoalba. Next base: position 93,207 of record NW_027646373.1, read on the forward strand.
CGCACGCTCCCCCTAAAGCGTTGCCGTACCCTAACCTGGACCCTAAACCGTCCCCGTCCCCTAACCCTAACCCTAGCCCGAACCCTAACCCTAACCCTTCCCCGAAGCCTGACCCTCACCCGTGCCCTAATACTAACCCGTACGCTAACACTAACCCGTGCCCTCACACGCACGCTCCCCCTAAAGCGTTGCCGTACCCTCACCTGGACCCGAAACCGTCCCCGTCCCCTAACCCTAACCCTAGCCCGAACCCTAACCCTAACCCTTCCCCGAAGCCTGACCCTCACCCGTCCCCTAATCCTAACCCGTACGCTAACACTAACCCGCGCCCTCACACGCACGCTCCCCCTAAAGTGTTGCCGTACCCTCACCTGGACCCGAAACCGTCCCCGTCCCCTAACCCTAACCCTAGCCCGAACCCTAACCCTAACCCTTCCCCGAAGCCTGACCCTCACCCGTCCCCTAATCCTAACCCGTACGCTAACACTAACCCGCGCCCTCACACGCACGCTCCCCCTAAAGCGTTGCCGTACCCTCACCTGGACCCTAAACCGTCCCCGTCCCCTAACCCTAACCCTAGCCCGAACCCTAACCCTAACCATTCCCCGAAGCCTGACCCTCACCCGTCCCCTAATCCTAAGCCGTACGCTAACACTAATGCGCGCCCTCACACGAACGCTCCCCCTAAAGCGTTGCCGTACCCTCACCTGGACCCGAAACCGTCCCCGTCCCCTAACCCTAACCCTAGCCCGAACCCTACCCCTAACCCTTCCCCGAAGCCTGACCCTCACCCGTCCCGTAATCCTAAGCCGTACGCTAACACTAACGCGCGCCCTCACACGCACGCTCCCCCTAAAGCGTGGCCGTACCCTCACCTGGACCCTAAACCGTCCCCGTCCGCTAACCCTAACCCTAGCCCGAACCCTAACCCTAACCCTTCCCCGAAGCCTGACCCTCACACGTCCCCTAATCCTAAGCCGTACGCTAACACTAACCCGCGCCCTCACACGCACGCTCCCCCTAAAGCGTTGCCGTACCCTCACCTGGACCCTAAACAGTCCCCGTCACCTAACCCTAACCCTAGCCCGAACCCTAACCCTAACCCTTCCCCGAAGCCTGACCCTCACCCGTCCCCTAATCCTAAGCCGTACGCTAACACTATCCCGCGCCCTCACACGCACGCTCCCCCTAAAACGTTGCCGTACCCTCACCTGGACCCTAAACCGTCCCCATCCCCTAACCCTAACCCTAGCCCGAACCCTAACCCTAACCCTTCCCCGAAGCCTGACCCTCACCCGTCCCCTAATCTTAACCCGTACGCTAACACTAACCCGCGCCCTCACACGCACGTTCCCCCTAAAGCGTTGCCGTACCCTCACCTGGACCCTAAACCGTCCCCGTCCCCTAACCCTAACCCTAGCCCGAACCCTAACCCTAACCCTTCCCCGAAGCCTGACCCTCACCCGTCCCCTAATCCTAAGCCGTACGCTAACACTATCCCGCGCCCTCACACGCACGCTCCCCCTAAAACGTTGCCGTACCCTCACCTGGACCCTAAATCGTCCCCGTCCCCTAACCCTAACCCTAGCCCGAACCCTAACCCTAACCCTTCCCCGAAGCCTGACCCTCACCCGTCCCCTAATCCTAAGCCGTACGCTAACACTAACGCGCGCCCTCACACGCACGCTCCCCCTAAAGCGTTGCCGTACCCTCACCTGGCCCCTAAACCGTCCCCGTCCCCTAACCCTAACCCTAGCCCGAACCCTAACCCTAACCCTTCCCCGAAGCCTGACCCTCACCCGTCCCCTAATCCTAAGCCGTACGCTAACACTAACCCGCGCCCTCACACGCACGCTCCCCCTAAAGCATTGCCGTACCCTCACCTGGACCCTAAACCGTCCCCGTCTGCTAACCCTAACCCTAGCCTGAACCCTAACCCTAAACCTTCCCCGAAGCCTGACCCTCACCCGTCCCCTAATCCTAAGCCGTACGCTAACACTAACCCGCACCCTCACACGCACGCTCCCCCTAAAGCGTTGCCGTACCCTCACCTGGACCCTAAACCGTCCCCGTCCCCTAACCCTAACCCAGGCCGAACCCTAACCCTAACCCTTCCCCGAAGCCTGACCCTCACCCGTCCCCTAATCCTAACCCGGACGCTAACACTAACCCGCGCCCTCACACGCACACTCCCCCTAAAGCGTTGCCGTACCCTCACCTGGACCCTAAACCGTCCCCGTCCCCTAACCCTAACCCTAGCCCGAACCCTAACCCTAACCCTTCCCCGAAGCCTGACACTCACACGTCCCCTAATCCTAACCCGTATGCTAACACTAACCCGCGCCCTCACACGCACGCTCCCCCTAAAGCGTTGCCGTACCCTCACCTGGACCCTAAACCGTCCCCGTCCCCTAACCCTAACCCTAGACCGAACCCTAACCCTAACCCTTCCCCGAAGCCTGACACTCACACGTCCCCTAATCCTAACCCGTACGCTAACACTAACCCGCGCCCTCACACGCACGCTCCCCCTAAAGCGTTGCCGTACCCTCACCTGGACCCTAAACCGTCCCCGTCCCCTAACCCTAACCCTAGCCCGAACCCTAACCCTAACCCTTCCCCGAAGCCTGACCCTCACCCGTCCCCTAATCCTAACCCGTACGCTAAAACTAACCCGCGCCCTCACACGCACGCTCCCCCTAAAGCGTTGCCGTACCCTCACCTGGACCCTAAACTGTCCCCGTCCCCTAACCCTAACCCTATCCCGAACCCTAACCCTAACCCTTCCCCGAAGCCTGACCCTCACCCGTCCCCTAATCCTAACCCGTACGCTCACACTAACCCGCGCCCTCACACGCACGCTCCCCCTAAAACGTTGCCGTACCCTCACCTGGACCCGAAACCGTCCCCGTCCCCTAACCCTAACCCTAGCCCGAACCCTAACCCTAACCCTTCCCCGAAGCCTGACCCTCACCCGTCCCCTAATCCTAACCCGTACGCTAACACTAACCCGCGCCCTCACACGCACGCTCCCCCTAAAGCGTTGCCGTACCCTCACCTGGACCCGAAACCGTCCCCGTCCCCTAACCCTAACCCTAGCCCGAACCCTAACCCTAACCCTTCCCCGAAGCCTGACCCTCACCCGTCCCCTAATCCTAAGCCGTACGCTAACACTAACCCGCGCCCTCACACGCACGCTCCCCCTAAAGCGTTGCCGTACCCTCACCTGGACCCTAAACCGTCCCCGTCCCCTAACCCTAACCCTAGCCCGAACCCTAACACTAACCCTTCCCCGAAGCCTGACCCTCACCCGTCCCCTAATCCTAACCCGTATGCTAACACTAACCCGCGCCCTCACACGCACGCTCCCCCTAAAGCGTTGCCGTACCCTCACCTGGACCCTAAACCTTGCCCGTCCCCTAACCCTAACCCTAGACCGAACCCTAACCCTAACCCTTCCCCGAAGCCTGACCCTCACCCGTCCCCTAATCCTAAGCCGAACGCTAACACTAACCCACGCCCTCACACGCACGCTCCCCCTAAAGCGTTGCCGTACCCTCACCTGGACCCTAAACCGTCCCCGTCCCCTAACCCTAACCCTAGCCCGAACCCTAACCCTAACCCTTCCCCGAAGCCTGACCCTCACCCGTCCCCTAATCCTAAGCCGTACGCTAACACTAACCCGCGCCCTCACACGCACGCTCCCCCTAAAGCGTTGCCGTACCCTCACCTGGACCCTAAACCGTCCCCGTCCCCTAACCCTAACCCTAGCCCGAACCCTAACCCTAACCATTCCCCGAAGCCTGACCCTCACCCGTCCCCTAATCCTAACCCGTACGCTAACACTAATACGCGCCCTCACACGAACGCTCCCCCTAAAGCGTTGCCGTACCCTCACCTGGACCCGAAACCGTCCCCGTCCCCTAACCCTAACCCTAGCCCGAACCCTACCCCTAACCCTTCCCCGAAGCCTGACCCTCACCCGTCCCGTAATCCTAAGCCGTATGCTAACACTAACGCGCGCCCTCACACGCACGCTCCCCCTAAAGCGTGGCCGTACCCTCACCTGGACCCTAAACCGTCCCCGTCCGCTAACCCTAACCCTAGCCCGAACCCTAACCCTAACCCTTCCCCGAAGCCTGACCCTCACCCGTCCCCTAATCCTAAGCCGTACGCTAACACTAACCCGCGCCCTCACACGCACGCTCCCCCTAAAGCGTTGCCGTACCCTCACCTGGACCCTAAACAGTCCCCGTCCCCTAACCCTAACCCTAGCCCGAACCCTAACCCTAACCCTTCCCCGAAGCCTGACCCTCACCCGTCCCCTAATCCTAACTCGTACTCTAACACTAACGTGCGCCCTCACACGCACGCTCCCCCTAAAGCGTTGCCGTACCCTCACCTGGACCCTAAACCGTCCCCGTCCACTAACCCTAACCCTAGCCCGAACCCTAACCCTAACCCTTCCCCGAAGCCTGACCCTCACCCGTCCCCTAATCCTAAGCCGTACGCTAACACTAACGAGCGCCCTCACATGCACGCTCCCCCTAAAGCGTTGCCGTACCCTCACCTGGACCCTAAACCGTCCCCGTCCCCTAACCCTAACCCTAGCCCGAACCCTAACCCTAACCCTTCCCCGAAGCCTGACCCTCACCCGTCCCCTAATCCTAAGCCGTACGCTAACACTATCCCGCGCCCTCACACGCACGCTCCCCCTAAAACGTTGCCGTACCCTCACCTGGACCCTAAACCGTCCCCGTCCCCTAACCCTAACCCTAGCCCGAACCCTAACCCTAACCCTTCCCCGAAGCCTGACCCTCACCCGTCCCCTAATCCTAAGCCGTACGCTAACACTAACGCGCGCCCTCACACGCACGCTCCCCCTAAAGCGTTGCCGTACCCTCACCTGGCCCCTAAACCGTCCCCGTCCCCTAACCCTAACCCTAGCCCGAACCCTAACCCTAACCCTTCCCCGAAGCCTGACCCTCACCCGTCCCCTAATCCTAAGCCGTACGCTAACACTAACCCGCGCCCTCACACGCACGCTCCCCCTAAAGCGTTGCCGTACCCTCACCTGGACCCTAAACCGTCCCCGTCTGCTAACCCTAACCCTAGCCCGAACCCTAACACTAACCCTTCCCCGAAGCCTGACCCTCACCCGTCCCCTAATCCTAAGCCGTACGCTAACACTAACCCGCACCCTCACACGCACGCTCCCCCTAAAGCGTTGCCGTACCCTCACCTGGACCCTAAACCGTCCCCGTCCCCTAACCCTAACCCTAGCCCGAACCCTAACCCTAACCCTTCCCCGAAGCCTGACCCTCACCCGTCCCCTAATCCTAACCCGGACGCTAACACTAACCCGCGCCCTCACACGCACGCTCCCCCTAAAGCGTTGCCGTACCCTCACCTGGACCCTAAACCGTCCCCGTCCCCTAACCCTAACCCTAACCCGAACCCTAACCCTAACCCTTCCCCGAAGCCTGACCCTCACCCGTCCCCTAATCTTAACCCGTACGCTAACACTAACCCGCGCCCTCACACGCACGTTCCCCCTAAAGCGTTGCCGTACCCTCACCTGGACCCTAAACCGTCCCCGTCCCCTAACCCTAACCCTAGCCCGAACCCTAACCCTAACCCTTCCCCGAAGCCTGACACTCACACGTCCCCTAATCCTAACCCGTACGCTAACACTAACGCGCGCCCTCACACGCACGCTCCCCCTAAAGCGTTGCCGTACCCTCACCTGGACCCTGAACCGTGCCCGTCCCCTAACCCTAACCATAGCCCGAACCCTAACCCTAACCCTTCCCCGAAGCCTGACCCTCACCCGTCCCCTAATCCTAAGCCGTACGCTAACACTAACCCGCGCCCTCACACGCACGCTCCCCCTAAAGCGTTGTCGTACCCTCACCTGGACCCTAAACCGTCCCCGTCCCCTAACCCTAACCCTAGCCCGAACCCTAACCCTAACCCTTCCCCGAAGCCTGACCCTCACCCGTCCCCTAATCCTAACCCGTACGCTCACACTAACCCGCGCCCTCACACGCACGCTCCCCCTAAAACGTTGCCGTACCCTCACCTGGACCCGAAACCGTCCCCGTCCCCTAACCCTAACCCTAGCCCGAACCCTAACCCTAACCCTTCCCCGAAGCCTGACCCTCACCCGTCCCCTAATCCTAACCCGTACGCTAACACTAACCCGCGCCCTCACACGCACGCTCCCCCTAAAGCGTTGCCGTACCCTCACCTGGACCCGAAACCGTCCCCGTCCCCTAATCCTAACCCTAGCCCGAACCCTAACCCTAACCCTTCCCCGAAGCCTGACCCTCACCCGTCCCCTAATCCTAAGCCGTACGCTAACACTAACCCGCGCCCTCACACGCACGCTCCCCCTAAAGCGTTGCCGTACCCTCACCTGGACCCTAAACCGTCCCCGTCCCCTAACCCTAACCCTAGCCCGAACCCTAACCCTAACCCTTCCCCGAAGCCTGACCCTCACTCGTCCCCTAATCCTAACCCGTATGCTAACACTAACCCGCGCCCTCACACGCACGCTCCCCCTAAAGCGTTGCCGTACCCTCACCTGGACCCTAAACCTTGCCCGTCCCCTAACCCTAACCCTAGACCGAACCCTAACCCTAACCCTTCCCCGAAGCCTGACCCTCACCCGTCCCCTAATCCTAAGCCGAACGCTAACACTAACCCGCGCCCTCACACGCACGCTCCCCCTAAAGCGTTGCCGTACCCTCACCTGGACCCTAAACCGTCCCCGTCCCCTAACCCTAACCCTAGCCCGAACCCTAACCCTAACCCTTCCCCGAAGCCTGACCCTCACCCGTCCCGTAATCCTAACCCGTACGCTAACACTAACCCACGCCCTCACACGCACGCTCCCCCTAAAGCGTTGCCGTACCCTCACCTGGACCCTAAACCGTCCCCGTCCCCTAACCCTAACCCTAGCCCGAACCCTAACCCTAACCCTTCCCCGAAGCCTGACCCTCACCCGTCCCCTAATCCTAACCCGTACGCTAACACTAACCCGCGCCCTCACACGCACGCTCCCCCTAAAGGGTTGCCGTACCCTCACCTGGACCCGAAACCGTCCCCGTCCCCTAACCCTAACCCTAGCCCGAACCCTAACCCTAACCCTTCCCCGAAGCCTGACCCTCACCCGTCCCCTAATCCTAACCCGTACGATAACACTAACCCGCGCCCTCACACGCATGCTCCCCCTAAAGCGTTGCCGTACCCTCACCTGGACCCGAAACCGTCCCCGTCCCCTAACCCTAACCCTAGCCCGAACCCTAACCCTAACACTTCCCCAAAGCCTGACACTCACCCGTCCCCTAATCCTAAGCCGTACGCTAATACTAACCCGCGCCCTCACACGCACGCTCCCCCTAAAGCGTTGCCGTACCCTCACCTGGACCCTAAACCGTCCCCGTCCCCTAACCCTAACCCTAGCCCGAACCCTAACCCTAACCCTTCCCCGAAGCCTGACCCTCACCCGTCCCCTAATCATAAGCCGTACGCTAACACTAACGCGCGCCCTCACACGCACGCTCCCCCTAAAGCGTTGCCGTACCCTCACCTGGACCCTAAACCGTCCCCGTCCCCTAACCCTAACCCTAGCCCGAACCCTAACCCTAACCCTTCCCCGAAGCCTGACCCTCACCCGTCCCCTAATCCTAAGCCGTACGCTAACACTAACGCGCGCCCTCACACGCACGCTCCCCCTAAAGCGTTGCCGTACCCTCACCTGGACCCTAAACCGTCCCCGTCCCCTAACCCTAACCCTAGCCCGAACCCTAACCCTAACCCTTCCCCGAAGCCTGACCCTCACCCGTCCCCTAATCCTAACCCGTATGCTAACACTAACCCGCGCCCTCACACGCACGCTCCCCCTAAAGCGTTGCCGTACCCTCACCTGGACCCTAAACCGTCCCCGTCCCCTAACCCTAACCCTAGCCCGAACCCTAACCCTAACCCTTCCCCGAAGCCTGACCCTCACCCGTCCCCTAATCCTAACCCGTACGCTCACACTAACCCGCGCCCTCACACGCACGCTCCCCCTAAAGCGTTGCCGTACCCTCACCTGGACCCGAAACCGTCCCCGTCCCCTAAACCTAACCCTAGCCCGAACCCTAACCCTAACACTTCCCCGAAGCCTGACCCTCACCCGTCCCCTAATCCTAACCCGTACGCTAACACTAACCCGCGCCCTGACACGCACGCTCCCCCTAAAGCGTTGCCGTACCCTCACCTGGACCCGAAACCGTCCCCGTCCCCTAACCCTAACCCTAGCCCGAACCCTAATCCTAACACTTCCCCGAAGCCTGACCCTCACCCGTCCCCTAATCCTAAGCCGTACGCTAACACTAACCCGCGCCCTCACACGCACGCTCCCCCTAAAGCGTTGCCGTACCCTCACCTGGACCCGAAACCGTCCCCGTCCCCTAACCCTAACCCTAGCCCGAACCCTAACCCTAACCCTTCCCCGAAGCCTGACCCTCACCCGTCCCCTAATCCTAACCCGTATGCTAACACTAACCCGCGCCCTCACACGCACGCTCCCCCTAAAGCGTTGCCGTACCCTCACCTGGACCCTAAACCTTGCCCGTCCCCTAACCCTAACCCTAGACCGAACCCTAACCCTAACCCTTCCCCGAAGCCTGACCCTCACCCGTCCCCTAATCCTAAGCCGAACGCTAACACTAACCCGCGCCCTCACACGCACGCTCCCCCTAAAGCGTTGCCGTACCCTCACCTGGACCCTAAACCGTCCCCGTCCCCTAACCCTAACCCTAGCCCGAACCCTAACCCTAACCCTTCCCCGAAGCCTGACCCTCACCCGTCCCGTAATCCTAACCCGTACGCTAACACTAACCCGCGCCCTCACACGCACGCTCCCCCTAAAGCGTTGCCGTACCCTCACCTGGACCCTAAACCGTCCCCGTCCCCTAACCCTAACCCTAGCCCGAACCCTAACCCTAACCCTTCCCCGAAGCCTGACCCTCACCCGTCCCCTAATCCTAACCCGTACGCTAACACTAACCCGCGCCCTCACACGCACGCTCCCCGTAAAGCGTTGCCGTACCCTCACCTGGACCCGAAACCGTCCCCGTCCCCTAACCCTAACCCTAGCCCGAACCCTAACCCTAACCCTTCCCCGAAGCCTGACCCTCACCCGTCCCCTAATCCTAACCCGTACGATAACACTAACCCGCGCCCTCACACGCACGCTCCCCCTAAAGCGTTGCCGTACCCTCACCTGGACCCGAAACCGTCCCCGTCCCCTAACCCTAACCCTAGCCCGAACCCTAACCCTAACCCTTCCCCGAAGCCTGACACTCACCCGTCCCCTAATCCTAAGCCGTACGCTAACACTAACCCGCGCCCTCACACGCACGCTCCCCCTAAAGCGTTGCCGTACCCTCACCTGGACCCTAAACCGTCCCCGTCCCCTAACCCTAACCCTAGCCCGAACCCTAACCCTAACCCTTCCCCGAAGCCTGACCCTCACCCGTCCCCTAATCCTAAGCCGTACGCTAACACTAACGCGCGCCCTCACACGCACGCTCCCCCTAAAGCGTTGCCGTACCCTCACCTGGACCCTAAACCGTCCCCGTCCCCTAACCCTAACCCTAGCCCGAACCCTAACCCTAACCCTTCCCCGAAGCCTGACCCTCACCCGTCCCCTAATCCTAAGCCGTACGCTAACACTAACGCGCGCCCTCACACGCACGCTCCCCCTAAAGCGTTGCCGTACCCTCACCTGGACCCTAAACCGTCCCCGTCCCCTAACCCTAACCCTAGCCCGAACCCTAACCCTAACCCTTCCCCGAAGCCTGACACTCACCCGTCCCCTAATCCTAAGCCGTACGCTAACACTAACCCGCGCCCTCACACGCACGCTCCCCCTAAAGCGTTGCCGTACCCTCACCTGGACCCTAAACCGTCCCCGTCCCCTAACCCTAACCCTAGCCCGAACCCTAAACCTAACCCTTCCCCGAAGCCTGACCCTCACCCGTCCCCTAATCCTAACCCGTACGCTAACACTAACCCGCGCCCTCACACGCACGCTCCCCCTAAAGCGTTGCCGTACCCTCACCTGGACCCTAAACCGTCCCCGTCCGTAACCCTAACCCTAGCCCGAACCCTAACCCTAACCCTTCCCCGAAGCCTGACCCTCACCCGTCCCCTAATCTTAACCCGTACGCTAACACTAACCCGCGCCCTCACACGCACGCTCCCCCTAAAGCGTTGCCGTACCCTCACCTGGACCCTAAACCGTCCCCGTCCCCTAACCCTAACCCTAGCCCGAACCCTAACCCTAACCCTTCCCCGAAGCCTGACCCTCACCCGTCCCCTAATCCTAACCCGTATGCTAACACTAACCCGCGCCCTCACACGCACGCTCCCCCTAAAGCGTTGCCGTACCCTCACCTGGACCCTAAACCGTCCCCGTCCCCTAACCCTAACCCTAGACCGAACCCTAACCCTAACCCTTCCCGAAGCCTGACCCTCACCCGTCCCCTAATCCTAAGCCGTACGCTAACACTAACCCACACCCTCACACGCACGCTCCCCCTAAAGCGTTGCCGTACCCTCACCTGGACCCTAAACCGTCCCCGTCCCCTAACCCTAACCCTAGCCCGAACCCTAACCCTAACCCTTCCCCGAAGCCTGACCCTCACCCGTCCCCTAATCCTAACCCGTACGCTAACACTAACCCGCGCCCTCACACGCACGCTCCCCCTAAAGCGTTGCCGTACCCTCACCTGGACCCGAAACCGTCCCCGTCCCCTAACCCTAACCCTAGCCCGAACCCTAACCCTAACCCTTCCCCGAAGCCTGACCCTCACCCGTCCCCTAATCCTAACCCGTACGCTAACACTAACCCGCGCCCTCACACGCACGCTCCCCCTAAAACGTTGCCGTACCCTCACCTGGACCCTAAACCGTCCCCGTCCCCTAACCCTAACCCTAGCCCGAACCCTAACCCTAACCCTTCCCCGAAGCCTGACCCTCACCCGTCCCCTAATCCTAAGCCGTACGCTAACACTAACCCGCGCCCTCACACGCACGCTCCCCCTAAAGCGTTGCCGTACCCTCACCTGGACCCTAAACCGTCCCCGTCCCCTAACCCTAACCCTAGCCCGAACCCTAACCCTAACCCTTCCCCGAAGCCTGACCCTCACCCGTCCCCTAATCCTAACCCGGACGCTAACACTAACCCGTGCCCTCACACGCACGCTCCCCCTAAAGCATTGCCGTACCCTCACCTGGACCCTAAACCGTCCCCGTCCCCTAACCCTAACCCTAGCCCGAACCCTAACCCTAACACTTCCCCGAAGCCTGACACTCACCCGTCCCCTAATCCTAACCCGTACGCTAACACTAACCCGCGCCCTCACACGCACGCTCCCCCTAAAGCGTTGCCGTACCCTCACCTGGACCCTAAACCGTCCCCGTCCCCTAACCCTAACCCTAGCCCGAACCCTAACCCTAACCCTTCCCCGAAGCCTGACCCTCACCCGTCCCCTAATCCTAACCCGTACGCTAACACTAACCCGCGCCCTCACACGCACGCTCCCCCTAAAACGTTGCCGTACCCTCAGCTGGACCCGAAACCGTCCCCGTCCCCTAACCCTAACCCTAGCCCGAATCCTAACCCTAACCCTTCCCCGAAGCCTGACCCTCACGCGTCCCCTAATCCTAACCCGTACGCTAACACTAACACGCGCCCTCACACGCACGCTCCCCCTAAAGCGTTGCCGTACCCTCACCTGGACCCGAAACCGTTCCCGTCCCCTAACCCTAACCCTAGCCCGAACCCTAACCCTAACCCTTCCCCGAAGCCTGACCCTCACCCGTCCCCTAATCCTAAGCCGTACGCTACCACTAACCCGCGCCCTCACACGCATGCTCCCCCTAAAGCGTTGCCGTACCCTCACCTGGACCCTAAACCGTCCCCGTCCCCTAACCCTAACCCTAGCCCGAACCCTAACCCTAACCCTTCCCCGAAGCCTGACCCTCACCCGTCCCCTAATCCTAACCCGTATGCTAACACTAACCCGCGCCCTCACACACACGCTCCCCCTAAAGCGTTGCCGTACCCTCACCTGGACCCTAAACCGTGCCCGTCCCCTAACCCTAACCCTAGACCGAACCCTAACCCTAACCCTTCCCCGAAGCCTGACCCTCACCCGTCCCCTAATCCTAAGCCGAACGCTAACACTAACCCGCGCCCTCACACGCACGCTCCCCCTAAAGCGTTGCCGTACCCTCACCTGGACCCTAAACCGTCCCCGTCCCCTAACCCTAACTCTAGCCAGAACCCTAACCCTAACCCTTCCCCGAAGCCTGACCCTCACCCGTCCCCTAATCCTAAACCGTACGCTAACACTAACGCGCGCCCTCACACGCACGCTCCCCCTAAAGCGTTGCCGTACCCTCACCTGGACCCTAAACCGTCCCCGTCCCCTAACCCTAACCTTAGCCCGAACCCTAACCCTAACCCTTCCCCGAAGCCTGACCCTCACCCGTCCCCTAATCCTAACCCGTACGCTAACACTAACCCGCGCCCTCACACGCACGCTCCCCCTAAAGCGTTGCCGTACCCTCACCTGGACCCGAAACCGTCCCCGTCCCCTAACCCTAACCCTAGCCCGAACCCTAATCCTAACCCTTCCCCGAAGCCTGACCCTCACCCGTCACCTAATCCTAAGCCGTACGCTAACACTAACGCGCGCCCTCACACGCACGCTCCCCCTAAAGCGTTGCCGTACCCTCCCCTGGACCCTAAACCGTCCCCGTCCCCTAACCCTAACCCTAGCCCGAACCCTAACCCTAACCCTTCCCCGAAGCCTGACCCTCACCCGTCCCCTAATCCTAAGCCGTACGCTAACACTAACCTGCGCCCTCACACGCACGCTCCCCCTAAAGCGTTGCCGTACCCTCACCTGGACCCTAAACCGTCCCCGTCCCCTAACCCTAACCCTAGCCCGAACCCTAACCCTAACCCTTCCCCGAAGCCTGACCCTCACCCGTCCCCTAATCCTAACCCGGACGCTAACACTAACCCGCAACCTCACACGCACGCTCCCCCTAAAGCGTTGCCGTACCCTCACCTGGACCCTAAACCGTCCCCGTCCCCTAACCCTAACCCTAGCCCGAACCCTAACCCTAACCCTTCCCCGAAGCCTGACCCTCACCCGTCCCCTAATACTAACTCGTACGCTAACACTAACCCACGCCCTCACACGCACGCTCCCCCTAAAGTGTTGCTGTACCCTCACCTGGACCCTAAACCGTCCCCGTCCCCTAACCTTAACCCTAGCCCGAACCCTAACCCTAACCCTTCCCCGAAGCCTGACTCTCACCCGTCCCCTAATCCTAACACGTAGGCTAACACTAACCCGCGCCCTCACACGCACGCTCCCCCTAAAGCGTTGCCGTACCCTCACATGGACCCGAAATCGTACCCGTCCCCTAACCCTAACCCTAGCCCGAACCCTAACCCTAACCCTTCCCCGAAGCCTGACCCTCACCCGTCCCCTAATCCTAACCCGTACGCTAACACTAACCCGCGCCCTCACACGCTCGCTCCCCCTAAAGCGTTGCGCTACCCTCACCTGGACCCTAAACCGTCCCCGTCCCCTAACCCTAACCCTAGCCCGAACCCTAACCCTAACCCTTCCCCGAAGCCTGACCCTCACCCGTCCCTTAATCCTAACCCGTACACTAACACTAACCCGCGCCCTCACACGCACGCTCCCCTAAAGGGTTGCCGTACACTCACCTGGACCCTAAACCGTCCCCGTCCCCTAACCCTAACCCTAGCCCGAACCCTAACCCTAACCCTTCCCCGAAGCCTGACCCTCACCCGGCCCCTAATCCTAACCCGTACGCTAACACTACCCCACGCCCTCACACGCACGCTCCCCCTAAAGCGTTTCCGTACCCTCACCTGGAAACTAAACGGTCCCCGTCACCTAACCCTAACCCTAGTCCGAACCCTAACCCTAACCCTTCCCCGAAGCATGACCCTCAACCGTCCCCTAATCCTAACCCGTACGCTAACACTAACCCGCACCCTCACACGCACGCTCCCCCTAAAGCGTTGCCGTACCCTCACCTGGACCCTAAACCGTCCCCGTCCCCGTACCCTAACCCTAACCCTAACCCGAACCCTAACCCTAACCCTTCCCCGAAGCCTGATCCTCACCCGTCCCCTAATCCTAACCCGTACGCTAACACTAACCCGCGCCCTCACACGCACGCTCCCCCTAAAGCGTTGCCGTACCCTCCCCTGGACCCTAAACCGTCCCCGTCCCCTAACCCTAAACCTAGCCCGAACCCTAACCCTAACCCTTCCCCGAAGCCTGACCCTCACACGTCCCCTAATCCTAAGCCTTACGCTAACACTAACCCGAGCCCTCACACGCACGCTCCCCCTAAAGCGTTGCCGTACCCTCACCTGGACCCTTAACCGTCTCCGTCCCCTAACGCTAACCCTAGCCCGAACCCTAACCCTAACCCTTCCCCGAAGCCTGACCCTCACCCGTCCCCTAATCCTAACCCGGACGCTAACACTAACCCGCGCCCTCACACGCACGCTCCCCCTAAAGCGTTGCCGTACCCTCACCTGGACCCTAAACCGTCCCCGTCCCCTAACCCTAACCCTAGTCCGAACCCTAACCCTAACCCTTCCCCGAAGCCTGACCCTCACCCGTCCCCTAATCTTAACCCGTACGCTAACACTAACCCGCGCCCTCACACGCACGCTCCCCCTAAAGCGTTGCCGTACCCTCACCTGTACCCTAAACCGTCCCCGTCCCCTAACCCTAACCCTAGACCGAACCCTAACCCTAACCCTTCCCCGAAGCCTGACCCTCACCCGTCCCCTAATCCTAAGCCGTACGCTAACACTAACCCGCGCCCTCACACGCACCCTCCCCCTAAAGCGTTGCCGTACCCTCACCTGGACCCTAAACCGTCCCCGTCCCCTAAACCTAACCCTAACCCTAGCCCGAACCCTAACCCTAACCCTTCCCCGAAGCCTGACCCTCACCCGTCCCCTAATCCTAACCCGTACGCTAACACTAACCCGCGCCCTCACACGCACGCTCCCCCTAAAGCGTTGCCGTACCCTCACCTGGACCCTAAACCGTCCCCGTCCCCTAAACCTAACCCTAGACCGAACCCTAACCCTAAACTTTCCCCGAAGCCTGACCCTCTCCCGTCCCCTAATCCTAACCCGTACGCTAACACTAACCCGCGCCCTCACACGCACGCTCCCCCTAAAGCGTTGCCGTACCCTCACCTGGACCCGAAACCGTCCCCGTCCCCTAACCCTAACCCTAGCCCGAACCCTAACCCTAACCCTTCCCCGAAGCCTGACCCTCACCCGTCCCCTAATCCTAAGCCGTACGCTAACACTAACCCGCGCCCTCACACGCACGCTCCCCCTAAAACGTTGCCGTACCCTCACCTGGACCCTAAACCGTCCCCGTCCCCTAACCCTAACCCTAGCCCGAACCCTAACCCTAACCCTTCCCCGAAGCCTGACCCTCACCCGTCCCCTAATCCTAAGCCGTACGCTAACACTAACCCGAGCCCTCACACGCACGCTCCCACTAAAGCGTTGCCGTACCCTCACCTGGACCCTAAACCGTCCCCGTCCCCTAACCCTAACCCTAGCCCGAACCCTAACCCTAACACTTCCCCGAAGCCTGACCCTCACCCGTCCCCTAATCCTAACCCGGACGCTAACACTAACCCGCGCCCTCACACGCACGCTCCCCCTAAAGCGTTGCCGTACCCTCACCTGGACCCTAAACCGTCCCCGTCCCCTAACCCTAACCCTAGCCCGAACCCTAACCCTAACCCTTCCCCGAAGCCTGACCCTCACCCGTCCCCTAATCTTAACCCGTACGGTAACACTAACCCGCGCCCTAACACGCACGCTCCCCCTAAAGCGTTGCCGTACCCTCCCCTGGACCCTAAACCGTCCCCGTCCCCTAACCCTAACCCTAGACCGAACCCTAACCCTAACCCTTCCCCGAAGCCTGACCCTCACCCGTCCCCTAATCCTAAGCCGTACGCTAACACTAACCCGCGCCCTCACACGCACGCTCCCCCTAAAGCGTTGCCGTACCCTCACCTGGACCCTAAACCGTCCCCGTCCCCTAACCCTAACCCTAGCCCGAACCCTAACCCTAACCCTTCCCCGAAGCCTGACCCTCACCCGTCCCCTAATCCTAACCCGTACGCTAACACTAACCCGCGCCCTCACACGCACGCTCCCCCTAAAGCGTTGCCGTACCCTCACCTGGACCCTAAACCGTCCCCGTCCCCTAACCCTAACCCTAGACCGAACCCTAACCCTAACCCTTCCCCGAAGCCTGACCATCACCCGTCCCCTAATCCTAAGCCATACGCTAACACTAACCCGCGCCCTCACACGCACGCTCCCCCTAAAGCGTTGCCGTACCCTCACCTGGACCCGAAACCGTCCCCGTCCCCTAACCCTAACCCTAGCCCGAACCCTAACCCTAACC
Organism: Stenella coeruleoalba; assembly: GCF_951394435.1. Lineage (NCBI taxonomy): Eukaryota > Metazoa > Chordata > Mammalia > Artiodactyla > Delphinidae > Stenella > Stenella coeruleoalba. The sequence continues at coordinate 109,775 of NW_027646373.1, forward strand.
CTTCCCCGAAGCCTGACCCTCACCCGTCCCCTAATCCTAAGCCATACGCTAACACTAACCCGCGCCCTCACACGCACGCTCCCCCTAAAACGTTGCCGTACCCTCACCTGGACCCTAAACCGTCCCCGTCCCCTAACCCTAACCCTAGCCCGAACCCTAACCCTAACCCTTCCCCGAAGCCTGACCCTCACCCGTCCCCTAATCCTAAGCCGTACGCTAACACTAACCTGCGCCCTCACACGCACGCTCCCCCTAAAGCGTTGCCGTACCCTCACATGGACCCGAAATCGTACCCGTCCCCTAACCCTAACCCTAGCCCGAACCCTAACCCTAACCCTTCCCCGAAGCCTGACCCTCACCCGTCCCCTAATCCTAACCCGTACGCTAACACTAACCCGCGCCCTCACACGCTCGCTCCCCCTAAAGCGTTGCGCTACCCTCACCTGGACCCTAAACCGTCCCCGTCCCCTAACCCTAACCCTAGCCCGAACCCTAACCCTAACCCTTCCCCGAAGCCTGACCCTCACCCGTCCCTTAATCCTAACCCGTACACTAACACTAACCCGCGCCCTCACACGCACGCTCCCCTAAAGGGTTGCCGTACACTCACCTGGACCCTAAACCGTCCCCGTCCCCTAACCCTAACCCTAGCCCGAACCCTAACCCTAACCCTTCCCCGAAGCCTGACCCTCACCCGGCCCCTAATCCTAACCCGTACGCTAACACTACCCCACGCCCTCACACGCACGCTCCCCCTAAAGCGTTTCCGTACCCTCACCTGGAAACTAAACGGTCCCCGTCACCTAACCCTAACCCTAGTCCGAACCCTAACCCTAACCCTTCCCCGAAGCATGACCCTCAACCGTCCCCTAATCCTAACCCGTACGCTAACACTAACCCGCACCCTCACACGCACGCTCCCCCTAAAGCGTTGCCGTACCCTCACCTGGACCCTAAACCGTCCCCGTCCCCGTACCCTAACCCTAACCCTAACCCGAACCCTAACCCTAACCCTTCCCCGAAGCCTGATCCTCACCCGTCCCCTAATCCTAACCCGTACGCTAACACTAACCCGCGCCCTCACACGCACGCTCCCCCTAAAGCGTTGCCGTACCCTCCCCTGGACCCTAAACCGTCCCCGTCCCCTAACCCTAAACCTAGCCCGAACCCTAACCCTAACCCTTCCCCGAAGCCTGACCCTCACACGTCCCCTAATCCTAAGCCTTACGCTAACACTAACCCGAGCCCTCACACGCACGCTCCCCCTAAAGCGTTGCCGTACCCTCACCTGGACCCTTAACCGTCTCCGTCCCCTAACGCTAACCCTAGCCCGAACCCTAACCCTAACCCTTCCCCGAAGCCTGACCCTCACCCGTCCCCTAATCCTAACCCGGACGCTAACACTAACCCGCGCCCTCACACGCACGCTCCCCCTAAAGCGTTGCCGTACCCTCACCTGGACCCTAAACCGTCCCCGTCCCCTAACCCTAACCCTAGTCCGAACCCTAACCCTAACCCTTCCCCGAAGCCTGACCCTCACCCGTCCCCTAATCTTAACCCGTACGCTAACACTAACCCGCGCCCTCACACGCACGCTCCCCCTAAAGCGTTGCCGTACCCTCACCTGTACCCTAAACCGTCCCCGTCCCCTAACCCTAACCCTAGACCGAACCCTAACCCTAACCCTTCCCCGAAGCCTGACCCTCACCCGTCCCCTAATCCTAAGCCGTACGCTAACACTAACCCGCGCCCTCACACGCACCCTCCCCCTAAAGCGTTGCCGTACCCTCACCTGGACCCTAAACCGTCCCCGTCCCCTAAACCTAACCCTAACCCTAGCCCGAACCCTAACCCTAACCCTTCCCCGAAGCCTGACCCTCACCCGTCCCCTAATCCTAACCCGTACGCTAACACTAACCCGCGCCCTCACACGCACGCTCCCCCTAAAGCGTTGCCGTACCCTCACCTGGACCCTAAACCGTCCCCGTCCCCTAAACCTAACCCTAGACCGAACCCTAACCCTAAACTTTCCCCGAAGCCTGACCCTCTCCCGTCCCCTAATCCTAACCCGTACGCTAACACTAACCCGCGCCCTCACACGCACGCTCCCCCTAAAGCGTTGCCGTACCCTCACCTGGACCCGAAACCGTCCCCGTCCCCTAACCCTAACCCTAGCCCGAACCCTAACCCTAACCCTTCCCCGAAGCCTGACCCTCACCCGTCCCCTAATCCTAAGCCGTACGCTAACACTAACCCGCGCCCTCACACGCACGCTCCCCCTAAAACGTTGCCGTACCCTCACCTGGACCCTAAACCGTCCCCGTCCCCTAACCCTAACCCTAGCCCGAACCCTAACCCTAACCCTTCCCCGAAGCCTGACCCTCACCCGTCCCCTAATCCTAAGCCGTACGCTAACACTAACCCGAGCCCTCACACGCACGCTCCCACTAAAGCGTTGCCGTACCCTCACCTGGACCCTAAACCGTCCCCGTCCCCTAACCCTAACCCTAGCCCGAACCCTAACCCTAACACTTCCCCGAAGCCTGACCCTCACCCGTCCCCTAATCCTAACCCGGACGCTAACACTAACCCGCGCCCTCACACGCACGCTCCCCCTAAAGCGTTGCCGTACCCTCACCTGGACCCTAAACCGTCCCCGTCCCCTAACCCTAACCCTAGCCCGAACCCTAACCCTAACCCTTCCCCGAAGCCTGACCCTCACCCGTCCCCTAATCTTAACCCGTACGGTAACACTAACCCGCGCCCTAACACGCACGCTCCCCCTAAAGCGTTGCCGTACCCTCCCCTGGACCCTAAACCGTCCCCGTCCCCTAACCCTAACCCTAGACCGAACCCTAACCCTAACCCTTCCCCGAAGCCTGACCCTCACCCGTCCCCTAATCCTAAGCCGTACGCTAACACTAACCCGCGCCCTCACACGCACGCTCCCCCTAAAGCGTTGCCGTACCCTCACCTGGACCCTAAACCGTCCCCGTCCCCTAACCCTAACCCTAGCCCGAACCCTAACCCTAACCCTTCCCCGAAGCCTGACCCTCACCCGTCCCCTAATCCTAACCCGTACGCTAACACTAACCCGCGCCCTCACACGCACGCTCCCCCTAAAGCGTTGCCGTACCCTCACCTGGACCCTAAACCGTCCCCGTCCCCTAACCCTAACCCTAGACCGAACCCTAACCCTAACCCTTCCCCGAAGCCTGACCATCACCCGTCCCCTAATCCTAAGCCATACGCTAACACTAACCCGCGCCCTCACACGCACGCTCCCCCTAAAGCGTTGCCGTACCCTCACCTGGACCCGAAACCGTCCCCGTCCCCTAACCCTAACCCTAGCCCGAACCCTAACCCTAACCCTTCCCCGAAGCCTGACCCTCACCCGTCCCCTAATCCTAAGCCGTACGCTAACACTAACCCGCGCCCTCACACGCACGCTCCCCCTAAAACGTTGCCGTACCCTCACCTGGACCCTAAACCGTCCCCGTCCCCTAACCCTAACCCTAGCCCGAACCCTAACCCTAACCCTTCCCCGAAGCCTGACCCTCACCCGTCCCCTAATCCTAAGCCGTACGCTAACACTAACCTGCGCCCTCACACGCACGCTCCCCCTAAAGCGTTGCCGTACCCTCACCTGGACCCTAAACCGTCCCCGTCCCCTAACCCTAACCCTAGCCCGAACCCTAACCCTAACACTTCCCCGAAGCCTGACCCTCACCCGTCCCCTAATCCTAACCCGGACGCTAACACTAACCCGCGCCCTAACACGCACGCTCCCCCTAAAGCGTTGCCGTACCCTCACCTGGACCCTAAACCTTCCCCGTCCCCTAACCCTAACCCTAGCCCGAACCCTAACCCTAACCCTTCCCCGAAGCCTGACCCTCACCCGTCCCCTAATACTAACTCGTACGCTAACACTAACCCACGCCCTCACACGCACGCTCCCCCTAAAGTGTTGCCGTACCCTCACCTGGACCCCAAACCGTCCCCGTCCCCTAACCTTAACCCTAGCCCGAACCCTAACCCTAACCCTTACCCGAAGCCTGACCCTCACCCGTCCCCTGATCCTAACCCGTACGCTAACACTAACCTGCGCCCTCACACGCACGCTCCCCCTAAAGCGTTGCCGTACCCTCACCTGGACCCTAAACCGTCCCCGTCCCCTAACCCTAACCCTAGCCCGAACCCTAACCCTAACCCTTCCCCGAAGCCTGACTCTCACCCGTCCCCTATTCCTAACACGTAGGCTAACACTAACCCGCGCCCTCACACGCACGCTCCCCCTAAAGCGTTGCCGTACCCTCACCTGGACCCGAAATCGTACCCGTCCCCTAACCCTAACCCTAGCCCGAACCCTAACCCTAACCCTTCCCCGAAGCCTGACCCTCACCCGTCCCCTAATCCTAACCCGTACGCTAACACTAACCCGCGCCCTCACACGCACGCTCCCCCTAAAGCGTTGCGCTACCCTCACCTGGACCCTAAACCGTCCCCGTCCCCTAACCCTAACCCTAGCCCGAACCCTAACCCTAACCCTTCCCCGAAGCCTGACCCTCACCCGTCCCCTAATCCTAACCCGTACGCTGACACTAACCCGCGCCCTCACACGCACGCTCCCCCTAAAGCGTTGCCGTACCCTCACCTGGTCCCTAAACTGTCCCCGTCCCCTAACCCTAACCCTAGCCCGAACCCTAACCCTAACCCTTCCCCGAAGCCTGACCCTCACCCGTCCCCTAATCCTAACCCGTACGCTAACACTAACCCGCGCCCTCACACGCACGCTCCCCCTAAAGCGTTGCCGTACCCTCACCTGGACCCTAAACCGTCCCTATCCCCTAACCCTAACCCTAGCCCGAACCCTAACCCTAACCCTTTCCCGAAGCCTGACCCTAACCCGTCCCCTAATCCTAAGCCGTACGCTAACACTAACGCGTGCCCTCTCACGCACGCTCCCCCTAAAGCGTTGCCGTACCCTCACCTGGACCCTAAACCGTCCCCGTCCCCTAACCCTAACCCTAGCCCGAGCCCTAACCCTAACCCTTCCCCGAAGCCTGACCCTCACCCGTACCCTAATCCTAAGCCGTACGCTAACACTAACGCGCGCCCTCACACGCACGCTCCCCCTAAAGCGTTGCCGTACCCTCACCTGGACCCTAAACTGTCCCCGTCCCCTAACCCTAACCCTAGCCCGAACACTAACCCTAACCCTTCCCCGAAGCCTGACCCTCACCCGTCCCCTAATCCTAAGCTGTACGCTAACACTAACGCGCGCCCTCACACGCACGCTCCCCCTAAAGCGTTGCCGTACCCTCACCTGGACCCTAAACCCTCCCCGTCCGCTAACCCTAACCCTAGCCCGAACCCTAACCCTAACCCTTCCCCGAAGCCTGACCCTCACCCGTCACCTAATCCTAACCCGTACGCTAACACTAACCCGGGCCCTCACACGCACGCTCCCCCTAAAGCATTGCCGTACCCTCACCTGGACCCTAAACCGTCCCCGTCCCCTAACCCTAACCCTAGCCCGAACCCTAACCCTAACCCTTCCCCGAAGCCTGACCCTCACCCGTCCCCTAATCCTAACCCGTACGCTAACACTAACCCGCGCCCTCACAGGCACGCTCCCCCTAAAGTGTTGCCGTACCCTCACCTGGACCCTAAACCGTCCCCGTCCCCTAACCCTAACCCTAGCCCGAACCCTAACCCTAACCCTTCCCCGAAGCCTGACCCTCACCCGTCCCCTAATCCTAACCCGTACGCTAACACTATCCCGTGCCCTCACACGCACGCTCCCCCTAAAACGTTGCCGTACCCTCACCTGGACCCTAAACCGTCCCCGTCCCCTAACCCTAACCCTAGCCCGAACCCTAACCCTAACCCTTCCCCGAAGCCTGACCTTCACCCGGCCCTAATCCTAACCCGTACGCTAACACTAACCCGCGCCCTCACACGCACGCTCCCCATAAAGCGTTGTCGTACCCTCACCTGGTCCCTAAACCGTCCCCGTCCCCTAACCCTAACCCTAGACCGAACCCTAACCCTAACCCTTCCCCGAAGCCTGACCCTCACCCGTCCCCTAATCCTAACCCGTACGCTAACACTAACCCGCACCCTCACACGCACGCTCCCCCTAAAGCTTTGCCGTACCCTCACCTGGACCCTAAACCGTCCCCGTCCCCGTACCCTAACCCTAACCCTAACCCGAACCCTAACCCTAACCCTTCCCCGAAGCCTGATCCTCACCCGTCCCCTAATCCTAACCCGTACGCTAACACTAACCCGCGCCCTCACACGCACGCTCCCCCTAAATCGTTGCCGTACCCTCCCCTGGACCCTAAACCGTCCCCGTCCCCTAACCCTAAACCTAGCCCGAACCCTAACCCTAACCCTTCCCCGAAGCCTGACCCTCACACGTCCCCTAATTCTAAGCCGTACGCTAACACTAACCCGAGCCCTCACACGCACGCTCCCCCTAAAGCGTTGCCGTACCCTCACCTGGACCCTAAACCGTCCCCGTCCCCTAACCCTAACCCTAGCCCGAACCCTAACCCTAACCCTTCCCCGAAGCCTGACCCTCACCCGTCCCCTAATCCTAACCCGGACGCTAACACTAACCCGCAACCTCACACGCACGCTCCCCCTAAAGCGTTGCCGTACCCTCACCTGGACCCTAAACCGTCCCCGTCCCCTAACCCTAACCCTAGCCCGAACCCTAACCCTAACCCTTCCCCGAAGCCTGACCCTCACCCGTCCCCTAATACTAACTCGTACGCTAACACTAACCCACGCCCTCACACGCACGCTCCCCCTAAAGTGTTGCTGTACCCTCACCTGGACCCTAAACCGTCCCCGTCCCCTAACCTTAACCCTAGCCCGAACCCTAACCCTAACCCTTCCCCGAAGAATGACCCTCACCCGTCCCCTGATCCTAACCCGTACGCTAACACTAACCTGCGCCCTCACACGCACGCTCCCCCTAAAGCGTTGCCGTACCCTCACCTGGACCCGAAACCGTCCCCGTCCCCTAACCCTAACCCTAGCCCGAACCCTAACCCTAACCCTTCCCCGAAGCCTGACTCTCACCCGTCCCCTAATCCTAACACGTAGGCTAACACTAACCCGCGCCCTCACACGCACGCTCCCCCTAAAGCGTTGCCGTACCCTCACATGGACCCGAAATCGTACCCGTCCCCTAACCCTAACCCTAGCCCGAACCCTAACCCTAACCCTTCCCCGAAGCCTGACCCTCACCCGTCCCCTAATCCTAACCCGTACGCTAACACTAACCCGCGCCCTCACACGCACGCTCCCCCTAAAGCGTTGCGCTACCCTCACCTGGACCCTAAACCGTCCCCGTCCCCTAACCCTAACCCTAGCCCGAACCCTAACCCTAACCCTTCCCCGAAGCCTGACCCTCACCCGTCCCTTAATCCTAACCCGTACACTAACACTAACCCGCGCCCTCACACGCACGCTCCCCTAAAGGGTTGCCGTACACTCACCTGGACCCTAAACCGTCCCCGTCCCCTAACCCTAACCCTAGCCCGAACCCTAACCCTAACCCTTCCCCGAAGCCTGACCCTCACCCGGCCCCTAATCCTAACCCGTACGCTAACACTACCCCACGCCCTCACACGCACGCTCCCCCTAAAGCGTTTCCGTACCCTCACCTGGAAACTAAACGGTCCCCGTCACCTAACCCTAACCCTAGTCCGAACCCTAACCCTAACCCTTCCCCGAAGCATGACCCTCAACCGTCCCCTAATCCTAACCCGTACGCTAACACTAACCCGCACCCTCACACGCACGCTCCCCCTAAAGCGTTGCCGTACCCTCACCTGGACCCTAAACCGTCCCCGTCCCCGTACCCTAACCCTAACCCTAACCCGAACCCTAACCCTAACCCTTCCCCGAAGCCTGATCCTCACCCGTCCCCTAATCCTAACCCGTACGCTAACACTAACCCGCGCCCTCACACGCACGCTCCCCCTAAAGCGTTGCCGTACCCTCCCCTGGACCCTAAACCGTCCCCGTCCCCTAACCCTAAACCTAGCCCGAACCCTAACCCTAACCCTTCCCCGAAGCCTGACCCTCACACGTCCCCTAATCCTAAGCCTTACGCTAACACTAACCCGAGCCCTCACACGCACGCTCCCCCTAAAGCGTTGCCGTACCCTCACCTGGACCCTTAACCGTCTCCGTCCCCTAACGCTAACCCTAGCCCGAACCCTAACCCTAACCCTTCCCCGAAGCCTGACCCTCACCCGTCCCCTAATCCTAACCCGGACGCTAACACTAACCCGCGCCCTCACACGCACGCTCCCCCTAAAGCGTTGCCGTACCCTCACCTGGACCCTAAACCGTCCCCGTCCCCTAACCCTAACCCTAGTCCGAACCCTAACCCTAACCCTTCCCCGAAGCCTGACCCTCACCCGTCCCCTAATCTTAACCCGTACGCTAACACTAACCCGCGCCCTCACACGCACGCTCCCCCTAAAGCGTTGCCGTACCCTCACCTGTACCCTAAACCGTCCCCGTCCCCTAACCCTAACCCTAGACCGAACCCTAACCCTAACCCTTCCCCGAAGCCTGACCCTCACCCGTCCCCTAATCCTAAGCCGTACGCTAACACTAACCCGCGCCCTCACACGCACCCTCCCCCTAAAGCGTTGCCGTACCCTCACCTGGACCCTAAACCGTCCCCGTCCCCTAAACCTAACCCTAACCCTAGCCCGAACCCTAACCCTAACCCTTCCCCGAAGCCTGACCCTCACCCGTCCCCTAATCCTAACCCGTACGCTAACACTAACCCGCGCCCTCACACGCACGCTCCCCCTAAAGCGTTGCCGTACCCTCACCTGGACCCTAAACCGTCCCCGTCCCCTAAACCTAACCCTAGACCGAACCCTAACCCTAAACTTTCCCCGAAGCCTGACCCTCTCCCGTCCCCTAATCCTAACCCGTACGCTAACACTAACCCGCGCCCTCACACGCACGCTCCCCCTAAAGCGTTGCCGTACCCTCACCTGGACCCGAAACCGTCCCCGTCCCCTAACCCTAACCCTAGCCCGAACCCTAACCCTAACCCTTCCCCGAAGCCTGACCCTCACCCGTCCCCTAATCCTAAGCCGTACGCTAACACTAACCCGCGCCCTCACACGCACGCTCCCCCTAAAACGTTGCCGTACCCTCACCTGGACCCTAAACCGTCCCCGTCCCCTAACCCTAACCCTAGCCCGAACCCTAACCCTAACCCTTCCCCGAAGCCTGACCCTCACCCGTCCCCTAATCCTAAGCCGTACGCTAACACTAACCCGAGCCCTCACACGCACGCTCCCACTAAAGCGTTGCCGTACCCTCACCTGGACCCTAAACCGTCCCCGTCCCCTAACCCTAACCCTAGCCCGAACCCTAACCCTAACACTTCCCCGAAGCCTGACCCTCACCCGTCCCCTAATCCTAACCCGGACGCTAACACTAACCCGCGCCCTCACACGCACGCTCCCCCTAAAGCGTTGCCGTACCCTCACCTGGACCCTAAACCGTCCCCGTCCCCTAACCCTAACCCTAGCCCGAACCCTAACCCTAACCCTTCCCCGAAGCCTGACCCTCACCCGTCCCCTAATCTTAACCCGTACGGTAACACTAACCCGCGCCCTAACACGCACGCTCCCCCTAAAGCGTTGCCGTACCCTCCCCTGGACCCTAAACCGTCCCCGTCCCCTAACCCTAACCCTAGACCGAACCCTAACCCTAACCCTTCCCCGAAGCCTGACCCTCACCCGTCCCCTAATCCTAAGCCGTACGCTAACACTAACCCGCGCCCTCACACGCACGCTCCCCCTAAAGCGTTGCCGTACCCTCACCTGGACCCTAAACCGTCCCCGTCCCCTAACCCTAACCCTAGCCCGAACCCTAACCCTAACCCTTCCCCGAAGCCTGACCCTCACCCGTCCCCTAATCCTAACCCGTACGCTAACACTAACCCGCGCCCTCACACGCACGCTCCCCCTAAAGCGTTGCCGTACCCTCACCTGGACCCTAAACCGTCCCCGTCCCCTAACCCTAACCCTAGACCGAACCCTAACCCTAACCCTTCCCCGAAGCCTGACCATCACCCGTCCCCTAATCCTAAGCCATACGCTAACACTAACCCGCGCCCTCACACGCACGCTCCCCCTAAAGCGTTGCCGTACCCTCACCTGGACCCGAAACCGTCCCTGTCCCCTAACCCTAACCCTAGCCCGAACCCTAACCCTAACCCTTCCCCGAAGCCTGACCCTCACCCGTCCCCTAATCCTAAGCCGTACGCTAACACTAACCCGCGCCCTCACACGCACGCTCCCCCTAAAACGTTGCCGTACCCTCACCTGGACCCTAAACCGTCCCCGTCCCCTAACCCTAACCCTAGCCCGAACCCTAACCCTAACCCTTCCCCGAAGCCTGACCCTCACCCGTCCCCTAATCCTAAGCCGTACGCTAACACTAACCTGCGCCCTCACACGCACGCTCCCCCTAAAGCGTTGCCGTACCCTCACCTGGACCCTAAACCGTCCCCGTCCCCTAACCCTAACCCTAGCCCGAACCCTAACCCTAACACTTCCCCGAAGCCTGACCCTCACCCGTCCCCTAATCCTAACCCGGACGCTAACACTAACCCGCGCCCTAACACGCACGCTCCCCCTAAAGCGTTGCCGTACCCTCACCTGGACCCTAAACCTTCCCCGTCCCCTAACCCTAACCCTAGCCCGAACCCTAACCCTAACCCTTCCCCGAAGCCTGACCCTCACCCGTCCCCTAATACTAACTCGTACGCTAACACTAACCCACGCCCTCACACGCACGCTCCCCCTAAAGTGTTGCCGTACCCTCACCTGGACCCCAAACCGTCCCCGTCCCCTAACCTTAACCCTAGCCCGAACCCTAACCCTAACCCTTACCCGAAGCCTGACCCTCACCCGTCCCCTGATCCTAACCCGTACGCTAACACTAACCTGCGCCCTCACACGCACGCTCCCCCTAAAGCGTTGCCGTACCCTCACCTGGACCCTAAACCGTCCCCGTCCCCTAACCCTAACCCTAGCCCGAACCCTAACCCTAACCCTTCCCCGAAGCCTGACTCTCACCCGTCCCCTATTCCTAACACGTAGGCTAACACTAACCCGCGCCCTCACACGCACGCTCCCCCTAAAGCGTTGCCGTACCCTCACCTGGACCCGAAATCGTACCCGTCCCCTAACCCTAACCCTAGCCCGAACCCTAACCCTAACCCTTCCCCGAAGCCTGACCCTCACCCGTCCCCTAATCCTAACCCGTACGCTAACACTAACCCGCGCCCTCACACGCACGCTCCCCCTAAAGCGTTGCGCTACCCTCACCTGGACCCTAAACCGTCCCCGTCCCCTAACCCTAACCCTAGCCCGAACCCTAACCCTAACCCTTCCCCGAAGCCTGACCCTCACCCGTCCCCTAATCCTAACCCGTACGCTGACACTAACCCGCGCCCTCACACGCACGCTCCCCCTAAAGCGTTGCCGTACCCTCACCTGGTCCCTAAACTGTCCCCGTCCCCTAACCCTAACCCTAGCCCGAACCCTAACCCTAACCCTTCCCCGAAGCCTGACCCTCACCCGTCCCCTAATCCTAACCCGTACGCTAACACTAACCCGCGCCCTCACACGCACGCTCCCCCTAAAGCGTTGCCGTACCCTCACCTGGACCCTAAACCGTCCCTATCCCCTAACCCTAACCCTAGCCCGAACCCTAACCCTAACCCTTTCCCGAAGCCTGACCCTAACCCGTCCCCTAATCCTAAGCCGTACGCTAACACTAACGCGTGCCCTCTCACGCACGCTCCCCCTAAAGCGTTGCCGTACCCTCACCTGGACCCTAAACCGTCCCCGTCCCCTAACCCTAACCCTAGCCCGAGCCCTAACCCTAACCCTTCCCCGAAGCCTGACCCTCACCCGTACCCTAATCCTAAGCCGTACGCTAACACTAACGCGCGCCCTCACACGCACGCTCCCCCTAAAGCGTTGCCGTACCCTCACCTGGACCCTAAACTGTCCCCGTCCCCTAACCCTAACCCTAGCCCGAACACTAACCCTAACCCTTCCCCGAAGCCTGACCCTCACCCGTCCCCTAATCCTAAGCTGTACGCTAACACTAACGCGCGCCCTCACACGCACGCTCCCCCTAAAGCGTTGCCGTACCCTCACCTGGACCCTAAACCCTCCCCGTCCGCTAACCCTAACCCTAGCCCGAACCCTAACCCTAACCCTTCCCCGAAGCCTGACCCTCACCCGTCACCTAATCCTAACCCGTACGCTAACACTAACCCGGGCCCTCACACGCACGCTCCCCCTAAAGCATTGCCGTACCCTCACCTGGACCCTAAACCGTCCCCGTCCCCTAACCCTAACCCTAGCCCGAACCCTAACCCTAACCCTTCCCCGAAGCCTGACCCTCACCCGTCCCCTAATCCTAACCCGTACGCTAACACTAACCCGCGCCCTCACAGGCACGCTCCCCCTAAAGTGTTGCCGTACCCTCACCTGGACCCTAAACCGTCCCCGTCCCCTAACCCTAACCCTAGCCCGAACCCTAACCCTAACCCTTCCCCGAAGCCTGACCCTCACCCGTCCCCTAATCCTAACCCGTACGCTAACACTATCCCGTGCCCTCACACGCACGCTCCCCCTAAAACGTTGCCGTACCCTCACCTGGACCCTAAACCGTCCCCGTCCCCTAACCCTAACCCTAGCCCGAACCCTAACCCTAACCCTTCCCCGAAGCCTGACCTTCACCCGGCCCTAATCCTAACCCGTACGCTAACACTAACCCGCGCCCTCACACGCACGCTCCCCATAAAGCGTTGTCGTACCCTCACCTGGTCCCTAAACCGTCCCCGTCCCCTAACCCTAACCCTAGACCGAACCCTAACCCTAACCCTTCCCCGAAGCCTGACCCTCACCCGTCCCCTAATCCTAACCCGTACGCTAACACTAACCCGCACCCTCACACGCACGCTCCCCCTAAAGCTTTGCCGTACCCTCACCTGGACCCTAAACCGTCCCCGTCCCCGTACCCTAACCCTAACCCTAACCCGAACCCTAACCCTAACCCTTCCCCGAAGCCTGATCCTCACCCGTCCCCTAATCCTAACCCGTACGCTAACACTAACCCGCGCCCTCACACGCACGCTCCCCCTAAATCGTTGCCGTACCCTCCCCTGGACCCTAAACCGTCCCCGTCCCCTAACCCTAAACCTAGCCCGAACCCTAACCCTAACCCTTCCCCGAAGCCTGACCCTCACACGTCCCCTAATTCTAAGCCGTACGCTAACACTAACCCGAGCCCTCACACGCACCCTCCCCCTAAAGCGTTGCCGTACCCTCACCTGTACCCTGAACCGTCTCCGTCCCCTAACCCTAACCCTAGCCCGAACCCTAACCCTAACCCTTCCCCGAAGCCTGACCCTCACCCGTCCCCTAATCCTAAGCCGTACGCTAACACTAACGCGCTCCCTCACACGCACGCTCCCCCTAAAGCGTTGCCCTACCCTCAGCTGGACCCTAAACCGTCCCCGTCCCCTAGTCCTAACCCTAGCCCGAACCCTAACCCTAACCCTTCCCCGAAGCCTGACCCTCACCCGTCCCCTAATCCTAACCCGTACGCTAACACTAACCCACGCCCTCACACGCACGCTCCCCCTAAAACGTTGCCGTAGACTCACCTGGACCATAAACCATCCCCGTTCCCTAACCCTAACCCTAGCCCGAACCCTAACCCTAACCCTTCCCCGAAGCCTGACCCTCACCCGTCCCCTAATGTTAACCCGTACGTTAACACTAACCCGCGCCCTCACACGCACGCTCCCCCTAAAGCGTTGCAGTACCCTCACCTGGACCCTAAACCGTCCCCGTCCCCTAGCCCTAACCCTAGCCCGAACCCTAACCCTAACCCTTCCCCGAAGCCTGACCCTCACCCGTCCCCTAATCCTAACCCGTACGCTAACACTAACCCGCGCCCTCACACGCACGCTCCCCCTAAAGCGTTGCAGTACCCTCACCTGGACCCTAAACCGTCCCCGTCCCCTAACCCTAACCCTAGCCCGAACCCTAACCCTAACCCTTCCCCGAAGCCTGACCCTCACCCGTCCCCTAATCCTAACCCGTACGCTAACACTAACCCGCGCCCTCACAAGCACGCTCCCCCTAAAGCGTTGCCGTACCCTCACCTGGACCCTAAACCGTCCCTGTCCCGTAACCCTAACCCTAGCCCGAACCCTAACCCTAACCCTTCCCCGAAGCCTGACCCTCACCCGTCCCCTAATCCTAACCCGTCGCTAACACTAACCCGCGCCCTCACACGCATTCTCCCCCTAAATTGTTGCCGTACCCTCACCTGGACCCTAAACCGTCCCCGTCCCCTAACCCTAACCCTAGCCCGAACCCTAACCCTAACCCTTCCCCGAAGCCTGACCCTCACCCATCCCCTAATCCTAACCCGTACGCTAACACTAACCTGCGCCCTCACACGCACGCTCCCCCTAAAGCGTTGCCGTACCCTCACCTGGACCCTAAACCTTCCCCGTCCCCTAACCCTAACCCTAGCCCGAACCCTAACCCTAACCCTTCCCCGAAGCCTGACCCTCACCCGTCCCCTAATCCTAAGCCGTACGCTAACACTAACCCGCGCCCTCACACGCACGCTCCCCCTAAAGCTTTGCCGTACCCTCACCTGGACTCTAAACCGTCCCCGTCCCCTAACCCTAACCCTAGCCCGAACCCTAACCCTAACCCTTCCCCGAAGCCTGACCCTCACCAGTCCCATAATCCTAACATGTACGCTAACACTAACCCGCGCCCTCACACGCACGCTCCCCCTAAAGCGTTGCCGTACCCTCACCTGGACCCTAAACCGTCCCCGTCCCCGTACCCTAACCCTAAACCTAACCCGAACCCTAACCCTAACCCTTCCCCGAAGCCTGATCCTCACCCGTCCCCTAATCCTAACCCGTACACTAACACTAACGCGCGCCCTCACACGCACGCTCCCCCTAAAGCGTTGCCCTACCCTCAGCTGGACCCTAAACCGTCCCCGTCCCCTAATCCTAACCCTAGCCCGAACCCTAACCCTAACCCTTCCCCGAAGCCTGACCGTCACCCGTCCCCTAATCCTAACCCGTACGCTAACACTAACCAACGCCCTCACACGCACGCTCCCCCTAAAACGTTGCCGTAGACTCACCTGGACCGTAAACCATCCCCGTTCCCTAACCCTAACCCTAGCCCGAACCCTAACCCTAACCCTTCCCCGAAGCCTGACCCTCACCCGTCCCCTAATCCTAAGCCGTACGCTAACACTAACCCTCCCCCTCACACGCACGCTCCCCCTAAAGCGTTGCCGTACCCTCACCTGGACCCTAAACCGTCCCCGTCCCCTAACCCTAACCCTAGCCCGAACCCTAACCCTAACCCTTCCCCGAAGCCTGACCCTCACCCGTCCCCTAATGTTAACCCGTACGTTAACACTAACCCGCGCCCTCACACGTACGCTCCCCCTAAAGCGTTGCAGTACCCTCACCTGGACCCTAAACCGTCCCCGTCCCCTAACCCTAACCCTAGCCCGAACCCTAACCCTAACCCTTCCCCGAAGCCTGACCCTCACCCGTCCCCTAATCCTAACCCGTACGCTAACACTAACCCGCGCCCTCACACGCACACTCCCCCTAAAGCGTTGCCGTACCCTCACCTGGACCCTAAACCGTCCCTGTCCCGTAACCCTAACCCTAGCCCGAACCCTAACCCTAACCCTTCCCCGAAGCCTGACCCTCACCCGTCCCCTAATCCTAACCCGTACTCTAACACTAACCCGCGCCCTCACACGCACGCTCCCCCTAAAGCGTTGCAGTACCCTCACCTGGACCCTAAACCGTCCCCGTCCCCTAACCCTAACCCTAGCCCGAACCCTAACCCTAACCCTTCCCCGAAGCCTGACCCTCACCCGTCCCCTAATCCTAACCCGTACGCTAACTCTAACCCGCGCCCTCACAAGCACGCTCCCCCTAAAGCGTTGCCGTACCCTCACCTGGACCCTAAACCGTCCCTGTCCCGTAACGCTAACCCTAGCCCGAACCCTAACCCTAACCCTTCCCCGAAGCCTGACCCTCACCCGTCCCCTAATCCTAACCCGCACGCTAACACTAACCTGCGCCCTCACACGCACGCTCCCCCTAAAGCGTTGCCGTACCCTCACCTGGACCCTAAACCGTCCCCGTCCCCTAACACTAACCCTAGCCCGAAGCCTAACCCTAACACTTCCCCGAAGCCTGACCCTCACCCGTCCCATAATCCTAACCCGTACGCTAACACTACCCCGCGCCCTCACATGCACGCTCCCCCTAAAGCGTTGCCGTACCCTCACCTGGACCCTAAACCGTCCCCGTCACCTAACCCTAACCCTAGCCCGAACCCTAACCCTAAACCTTCTCCGAAGCATGACCCTCACCCATCCCCTAATCCTAAGCCATACGCTAACACTAAAACGCGCCCTCACACGCATGCTCCCCCTAAAGAGTTGCAGTACCCTCACCTGGACCCTAAACCGTCCCCGTCCCCTAACCCTAACCCTAGCCCGAACCCTAACCCTAACCCTTCCCCGAAGCCTGACCCTCACCCGTCCCCTAATCCTAACCCGTACGCTGACACTAACCTGCGCCCTCACACGCACGCTCCCCCTAAAGCGTTGCCGTACCCTCACCTGGACCCTAAACCTTCCCCGTCCCCTAACCCTAACCCTAGCCCGAACCCTAACCCTAACCCTTCCCCGAAGCCTGACCCTCACCCGTCCCCTAATCCTAAGCCGTACGCTAACACTAACCCGCGCCCTCACACGCACGCTCCCCCTAAAGCTTTGCCGTACCCTCACCTGGACTCTAAACCGTCCCCGTCCCCTAACCCTAACCCTAGCCCGAACCCTAACCCTAACACTTCCCCGAAGCCTGACCCTCACCCGTCCCATAATCCTAACATGTACGCTAACACTAACCCGCGCCCTCACACGCATGCTCCCCCTAAAGCGTTGCCGTACCCTCACCTGGACCCTAAACCATCCCCGTCCCCTAACCCTAACCCTAGCCCGAACCCTAACCCTAACCCTTCCCCGAAGCCTGACCCTCAACCGTCCCCTAATCCTAACCCGTACGCTAACACTTACCCGCACCCTCACATGCACGCTCCCCCTAAAGCGTTGCCGTACCCTCACCTGGACCCTAAACCGTCCCCGTCCCGTAACCCTAACCCTAGACCGAACCCTAACCCTAACACTTCCCCGAAGCCTGACCCTCACCCGTCCCCTAATCCTAACCCGCACGCTAACACTAACCTGCGCCCTCACACGCACGCTCCCCCTAAAGCGTTGCCGTACCCTCACCTGGACCCTAAACCGTCCTCGTCCCCTAACACTAACCCTAGCCCGAAGCCTAACCCTAACCCTTCCCCGAAGCCTGTCCCTCACCCGTCCCCTAATCCTAACCCGTACGCTAACACTACCCCGCGCCCTCACATGCACGCTCCCCCTAAAGCGTTGCCGTAACCTCACCTGTACCCTAAACCGTCCCCGTCACCTAACCCTAACCCTAGCCCGAACCCTAACCCTAAACCTTCTCCGAAGCATGACCCTCACCCATCCCCTAATCCTAAGCCATACGCTAACACTAACCCGCGCCCTCACACGCACGCTCCCCCTAAAGCGTTGCAGTACCCTCACCTGGACCCTAAACCGTCCCCGTCCCCTAACCCTAACCCTAGCCCGAACCCTAACCCTAACCCTTCCCCGAAGCCTGACCCTCACCCGTCCCCTAATCCTAACCCGTACGCTAACACTAACCCGCGCCCTCACACGCACGCTCCCCCTAAAGCGTTGCCGTACCCTCACCTGGACCCTAAACCGTCCCTGTCCTGTAAGCCTAACCCTAGCCCGAACCCTAACCCTAACCCTTCCCCGAAGCCTGACCCTCACCCGTCCCCTAATCCTAACCCCTATGCTAACACTAACCCGCGCCCTCACACGCATGCTCCCCCTAAAGCGTTGCAATACCCTCACCTGGACCCTAAACCGTCCCCGTCCCCTAACCCTAACCCTAGCCCGAACCCTAACCCTAACCCTTCCCCGAAGCCTGACCATCACCCGTCCCCTAATCCTAACCCGTACGCTAACACTAACCCGCGCCCTCACAAGCACGCTCCCCCTAAAGCGTTGCCGTACCCTCACCTGGACCCTAAACCGTCCCTGTCCCGTAACCCTAACCCTAGCCCGAACCCTAACCCTAACCCTTCCCCGAAGCCTGACCCTCACCCGTCCCCTAATCCTAACCCGTACGCTAACACTAACCCGCGCCCTCACACGCATTCTTCCCCTAAAGTGTTGCCGTACCCTCACCTGGACCCTAAACCGTCCCCGTCCCCTAACCCTAACCCTAGACCGAACCCTAACCCTAACCCTTCCCCGAAGCCTGACCCTCACCCGTCCCCTAATCCTAACCAATACGCTAACACTATCCCGCGCCCTCACATGCACGCTCCCCCTAAAGCGTTGCCGTACCCTCACCTGGACCCTAAACCGTCCCCGTCACCTAACCCTAACCCTAGCCCGAACCCTAACCCTAACCCTTCCCCGAAGCATGACCCTCAACCGTCCCCTAATCCTAACCCGTACGCTAACACTAACCCACGCTCTCACACGCACACTCCCCCTAAAGCGTTGCCGTACCCTCACCTGGACCCTAAACCGTCCCCGTCCCGTAACCCTAACCCTAGCCCGAACCCTAACCCTAACCCTTCCCCGAAGCCTGACCCTCACCCGTCCCCTAATCCTAACCCGTACTCTAACACTAACCCGCGCCCTCACACGCACGCTCCCCCTAAAGCGTTGCAGTACCCTCACCTGGACCCTAAACCGTCCCCGTCCCCTAACCCTAACCCTAGCCCGAACCCTAACCCTAACCCTTCCCCGAAGCCTGACCCTCACCCGTCCCCTAATCCTAACCCGTACGCTAACTCTAACCCGCGCCCTCACAAGCACGCTCCCCCTAAAGCGTTGCCGTACCCTCACCTGGACCCTAAACCGTCCCTGTCCCGTAACGCTAACCCTAGCCCGAACCCTAACCCTAACCCTTCCCCGAAGCCTGACCCTCACCCGTCCCCTAATCCTAACCCGCACGCTAACACTAACCTGCGCCCTCACACGCACGCTCCCCCTAAAGCGTTGCCGTACCCTCACCTGGACCCTAAACCGTCCCCGTCCCCTAACACTAACCCTAGCCCGAAGCCTAACCCTAACACTTCCCCGAAGCCTGACCCTCACCCGTCCCATAATCCTAACCCGTACGCTAACACTACCCCGCGCCCTCACATGCACGCTCCCCCTAAAGCGTTGCCGTACCCTCACCTGGACCCTAAACCGTCCCCGTCACCTAACCCTAACCCTAGCCCGAACCCTAACCCTAAACCTTCTCCGAAGCATGACCCTCACCCATCCCCTAATCCTAAGCCATACGCTAACACTAAAACGCGCCCTCACACGCATGCTCCCCCTAAAGAGTTGCAGTACCCTCACCTGGACCCTAAACCGTCCCCGTCCCCTAACCCTAACCCTAGCCCGAACCCTAACCCTAACCCTTCCCCGAAGCCTGACCCTCACCCGTCCCCTAATCCTAACCCGTACGCTGACACTAACCTGCGCCCTCACACGCACGCTCCCCCTAAAGCGTTGCCGTACCCTCACCTGGACCCTAAACCTTCCCCGTCCCCTAACCCTAACCCTAGCCCGAACCCTAACCCTAACCCTTCCCCGAAGCCTGACCCTCACCCGTCCCCTAATCCTAAGCCGTACGCTAACACTAACCCGCGCCCTCACACGCACGCTCCCCCTAAAGCTTTGCCGTACCCTCACCTGGACTCTAAACCGTCCCCGTCCCCTAACCCTAACCCTAGCCCGAACCCTAACCCTAACACTTCCCCGAAGCCTGACCCTCACCCGTCCCATAATCCTAACATGTACGCTAACACTAACCCGCGCCCTCACACGCATGCTCCCCCTAAAGCGTTGCCGTACCCTCACCTGGACCCTAAACCATCCCCGTCCCCTAACCCTAACCCTAGCCCGAACCCTAACCCTAACCCTTCCCCGAAGCCTGACCCTCAACCGTCCCCTAATCCTAACCCGTACGCTAACACTTACCCGCACCCTCACATGCACGCTCCCCCTAAAGCGTTGCCGTACCCTCACCTGGACCCTAAACCGTCCCCGTCCCGTAACCCTAACCCTAGACCGAACCCTAACCCTAACACTTCCCCGAAGCCTGACCCTCACCCGTCCCCTAATCCTAACCCGCACGCTAACACTAACCTGCGCCCTCACACGCACGCTCCCCCTAAAGCGTTGCCGTACCCTCACCTGGACCCTAAACCGTCCTCGTCCCCTAACACTAACCCTAGCCCGAAGCCTAACCCTAACCCTTCCCCGAAGCCTGTCCCTCACCCGTCCCCTAATCCTAACCCGTACGCTAACACTACCCCGCGCCCTCACATGCACGCTCCCCCTAAAGCGTTGCCGTAACCTCACCTGTACCCTAAACCGTCCCCGTCACCTAACCCTAACCCTAGCCCGAACCCTAACCCTAAACCTTCTCCGAAGCATGACCCTCACCCATCCCCTAATCCTAAGCCATACGCTAACACTAACCCGCGCCCTCACACGCACGCTCCCCCTAAAGCGTTGCAGTACCCTCACCTGGACCCTAAACCGTCCCCGTCCCCTAACCCTAACCCTAGCCCGAACCCTAACCCTAACCCTTCCCCGAAGCCTGACCCTCACCCGTCCCCTAATCCTAACCCGTACGCTAACACTAACCCGCGCCCTCACACGCACGCTCCCCCTAAAGCGTTGCCGTACCCTCACCTGGACCCTAAACCGTCCCTGTCCCGTAAGCCTAACCCTAGCCCGAACCCTAACCCTAACCCTTCCCCGAAGCCTGACCCTCACCCGTCCCCTAATCCTAACCCCTATGCTAACACTAACCCGCGCCCTCACACGCATGCTCCCCCTAAAGCGTTGCAATACCCTCACCTGGACCCTAAACCGTCCCCGTCCCCTAACCCTAACCCTAGCCCGAACCCTAACCCTAACCCTTCCCCGAAGCCTGACCATCACCCGTCCCCTAATCCTAACCCGTACGCTAACACTAACCCGCGCCCTCACAAGCACGCTCCCCCTAAAGCGTTGCCGTACCCTCACCTGGACCCTAAACCGTCCCTGTCCCGTAACCCTAACCCTAGCCCGAACCCTAACCCTAACCCTTCCCCGAAGCCTGACCCTCACCCGTCCCCTAATCCTAACCCGTACGCTAACACTAACCCGCGCCCTCACACGCATTCTTCCCCTAAAGTGTTGCCGTACCCTCACCTGGACCCTAAACCGTCCCCGTCCCCTAACCCTAACCCTAGACCGAACCCTAACCCTAACCCTTCCCCGAAGCCTGACCCTCACCCGTCCCCTAATCCTAACCAATACGCTAACACTATCCCGCGCCCTCACATGCACGCTCCCCCTAAAGCGTTGCCGTACCCTCACCTGGACCCTAAACCGTCCCCGTCACCTAACCCTAACCCTAGCCCGAACCCTAACCCTAACCCTTCCCCGAAGCATGACCCTCAACCGTCCCCTAATCCTAACCCGTACGCTAACACTAACCCACGCTCTCACACGCACGCTCCCCCTAAAGCGTTGCCGTACCCTCAACTGGACCCTAAACCGTCCCCATCCCTTAACCCTAACCCTAGCCCGAACCCTAACCCTAACCCTTCCCCGAAGCCTGACCCTCACCCGTCCCCCAATCCTAACCCGTACGCTAACACTAACCCGCGCCCTCACACGCACGCTCCCCCTAAAGCGTTGCCGTACTCTCACCCGGACCCTAAACCATCCCCGTCCCCTAACCCTAACCCTAGCCCGAACCATAACCCTAACCCTTCCCCGAAGCCTGACCCTCACCCGTCCCCTAATACTAACACGTACGCTAACACTAACCCGAGCCCTCACACGCATTCTCCCCCTAAAGTGTTGCCGTACCCTCACCTGGACCCTAAACCGTCCCCGTCCCCTAACCCTAACCCTAGCCCGAACCCTAACCCTAACCCTTCCCTGAAGCCTGACCCTCACCCATCCCCTAATCCTAACCCGTACGCTAACACTAACCCGCGCCCTCACACGCACGCTCCCCCTAAAGCGTTGCCGTACTCTCACCCGGACCCTAAACCATCCCCGTCCCCTAACCCTAACCCTAGCCCGAACCCTAACCCTAACCCTTCCCCGAAGCCTGACCCTCACCCGTCCCGTAATCCTAACACGTACGATAACACTAACCCTCGCCCTCACACGCACGCTCCCCCTAAAGTGTTGCTGTACTCTTACCTGGACCCTAAACCGTCCCCATCCCCTAACCCTAACCCTAGCCCGAACCCTAACCCTAACCCTTCCCCGAAGCCTGACCCTCACCCGTCCCCTAATCCTAACCCGTACGCTAACACTACCCCGCGCCCTCACATGCACGCTCCCCCTAAAGCGTTGCCGTACCCTCACCTGGACCCTAAACCGTCCCCGTCACCTAACCCTAACCCTAGCCCGAACCCTAACCCTAAATCTTCTCCGAAGCATGACCCTCACCCATCCCCTAATCCTAAGCCATACGCTAACACTAACCCGCGCCCTCACACGCACGCTCCCCCTAAAGCGTTGCAGTACCCTCACCTGGACCCTAAACCGTCCCCGTCCCCTAACCCTAACCCTAGCCCGAACCCTAACCCTAACCCTTCCCCGAAGCCTGACCCTCACCCGTCCCCTAATCCTAACCCGTACGCTCACACTAACCCACGCCCTCACACGCACGCTCCCCCTAAAGCGTTGCCGTACCCTCACCTGGACCCTAAACCGTCCCTGTCCCGTAACCCTAACCCTAGCCCGAACCCTAACCCTAACCCTTCCCCGAAGCCTGACCCTCAACCGTCCCCTAATCCTAACCCCTACGCTAACACTAACCCGCGCCCTCACACGCACGCTCCCCCTAAAGCGTTGCAGTACCCTCACCTAGACCCTAAACCGTCCCCGTCCCCTAACCCTAACCCTAGCCCGAACCCTAACCATAACACTTTCCCGAAGCCTGACCCTCACCCGTCCCCTAATCCTAACCCGTACGCTAACACTAACCCGCGCCCTCACAAGCACACTCGCCCTAAAGCGTTGCCGTACCCTCACCTGGACCCTAAACCGTCCCTGTCCCGTAACCCTAACCCTAGCCCGAACACTAACCCTAACCCTTCCCCGAAGCCTGACCCTCACCCGTCCCCTAATCCTAACCCGTACGCTAACACTAACCCGCGCCCTCACACGCATTCTCCCCCTAAAGTGTTGCCGTACCCTCACCTGGACCCTAAACCGTCCCCGTCCCCTAACCCTAACCCTAGCCCGAACCCTAACCCTAACCCTTCCCCGAAGCCTGACCCTCACCCATCCCCTAATCCTAACCAGTACGCTAACACTAAACTGCGCCCTCACACGCACGCTCCCCCTACAGCGTTGCCGTACCCACACCTGGACCCTAAACCATCCCCGTCCCCTAACCCTAACCCTAGCCCGAACCCTAACCCTAACCCTTCCCCGAAGCCTGACCCTCAACCGTCCCCTAATCCTAACCCGTACGCTAACACTTACCCGCACCCTCACATGCACGCTCCCCCTAAAGCGTTGCCGTACCCTCACCTGGACCCTAAACCGTCCCCGTCCTGTAACCCTAACCCTAGCCCGAACCCTAACCCTAACCCTTCCCCGAAGCCTGACCCTCAACCGTCCCCTAATCCTAAGCCGTACGCTAACACTAACCCGCGCCCTCACACGCACGCTCCCCCTAAAGAGTTGCTGTACCCTCACCTGGACCCTAAACCGTCCCCGTCCCTTAACCCTAACCCTAGACCGAACCCTAACCCTAACCCTTCTCCGAAGCCTGACCCTCACCCGTCCCGTAATCCTAACACGTACGCTAACACTAACCTTCGCCCTCACACGCACGCTCCCCCTAAAGCGTTGCTGTACTCTTACCTGGACCATAAACCGTCCCCATCCCCTAACCCTAACCCTAGCCCGAACCCTAACTCTAACCCTTCCCCGAAGCCTGACCCTCAACCGTCCCCTAATCCTAACCCGTACGCTAACACTAACCCGCGCCCTCACACGCACGCTCCCCCTAAAGCGTTGCTGTACCCTCACCAGGACCCTAATCCGTCCCTGTCCCGTAACCCTAACCCTAGCCCGAACCCTAACCCTAACCCTTCCCCGAAGCCTGACCCTCACCCGTCCCCTAATCCTAACCCGCACGCTAACACTAACCTGCGCCCTCACACGCACGCTCCCCCTAAAGCGTTGCCGTACCCTCACCTGGACCCTAAACCGTCCCCGTCCCCTAACACTAACCCTAGCCCGAACCCTAACCCTAACCCTTCCCCGAAGCCTGACCCTCACCCGTCCAATAATCCTAACCCGTACGCTAACACTACCCCGCGCCCTCACATGCACGCTCCCCCTAAAGCGTTGCCGTACCCTCACCTGGACCCTAAACCGTCCCCGTCACCTAACCCTAACCCTAGCCCGAACCCTAACCCTAAACCTTCTCCGAAGCATGACCCTCACCCATCCCCTAATCCTAAGCCATACGCTAACACTAACCCGCGCCCTCACACGCACGCTCACCCTAAAGCGTTGCAGTACCCTCACCTGGACCCTAAACCGTCCCCGTCCCCTAACCCTAACCCTAGCCCGAACCCTAACCCTAACCCTTCCCCGAAGCCTGACCCTCACCCGTCCCCTAATCCTAACCCGTACGCTAACACTAACCCGCGCCCTCACACGCACGCTCCCCCTAAAGCGTTGCCGTACCCTCACCTGGACCCTAAACCGTCCCTGTCCCGTAACCCTAACCCTAGCCCGAACCCTAACCCTAACCCTTCCCCGAAGCCTGACCCTCACCCGTCCCCTAATCCTAACCCCTACGCTAACACTAACCCGCGCCCTCACACGCACGCTCCCCCTAAAGCATTGCAATACCCTCACCTGGACCCTAAACCGTCCCCGTCCCCTAACCCTAACCCTAGCCCGAACCCTAAACCTAACCCTTCCCCGAAGCCTGACCCTCACCCGTCCCCTAATCCTAACCCGTACGCTAACACTAAACCGCGCCCTCACAAGCACGCTCCCCCTAAAGCGTTGCCGTACCCTCACCTGGACCCTAAACCGTCCCTGTCCCGTAACCCTAACCCTAGCCCGAACCCTAACCCTAACCCTTCCCCGAAGCCTGACCCTCACCCGTCCCCTAATCCTAACCCGTACGCTAACACTAACCCGCGCCCTCACACGCATTCTCCCCCTAAAGTGTTGCCATACCCTCACCTGGACCCTAAACCGTCCCCGTCCCCTAACCCTAACCCTAGCCCGAACCCTAACCCTAACCCTTCCCCGAAGCCTGACCCTCACCCGTCCCCTAATCCTAACACGTACGCTAACACTAACCCGCGCCCTCACACGCACGCTCCCCCTAAAGCGTTGCCGTACCCTCACCTGGACCCTAAACCGTCCCCGTCCCCTAACCCTAACCCTAGACCGAACCCTAACCCTAACCCTTCCCCGAAGCCTGACCCTCACCCGTCCCCTAATCCTAACCAGTACGCTAACACTACCCCGCGCCCTCACATGCACGCTCCCCCTAAAGCGTTGCCGTACCCTCACCTGGACCCTAAACCGTCCCCGTCACCTAACCCTAACCCTAGCCCGAACCCTAACCCTAACCCTTCCCCGAAGCCTGACCCTCACCCGTCCCCTAATCCTAACCCGTACGCTAACACTAACCGGCGCCCTCACAAGCACGCTCCCCCTAAAGCGTTGCCGTACTCTCACCCGGACCCTAAACCATCCCCGTCCCCTAACCCTAACCCTAGCCCGAACCCTAACCCTAACCCTTCCCCGAAGCCTGACCCTCACCCGTCCCCTAATACTAACACGTACGCTAACACTAACCCGCGCCCTCACACGCATTCTCCCCCTAAAGTGTTGCCGTACCCTCACCTGGACCCTAAACCGTCCCCGTCCCCTAACCCTAACCCTAGCCCGAACCCTAACCCTAACCCTTCCCTGAAGCCTGACCCTCACCCATCCCCTAATCCTAACCCGTACGCTAACACTAACCTGCGCCCTCACACGCACGCTCCCCCTAAAGCGTTGCCGTACCCTCACCTGGACCCTAAACCGTCCCCGTCCCCTAACCCTAACCCTAGCCCGAACCCTAACCCTAACCCTTCCCCGAAGCCTGACCCTCACCCGTCCCCTAATCCTAAGCCGTACGCTAACACTAACCCACGCCCTCACACGCACGCTCCCCCTAAAGCTTTGCCGTACCCTCACCTGGACGCTAAACCGTCCCCGTCCCCTAACCCTAACCCTAGCCCGAACCCTAACCCTAACCCTTCCCTGAAGCCTGACCCTCACCCGTCCCCTAATCCTAACACGTACGCTAACACTAACCCGCGCCCTCACACGCACGCTCCCCCTAAAGCGTTGCCGTACCCTCACCTGGACCGTAAACCATCCCCGTCCCCTAACCCTAACCCTAGCCCGAACCCTAACCCTAACCCTTCCCCGAAGCCTGACCCTCACCCGTCTCCTAATCCTAGCCCGTACGCTAACACTAACACACACCCTCACATGCACGCTCCCCCTAAAGCGTTGCCGTACCCTCACCTGGACCCTAAACCGTCCCCGTCCCCTAACCCTAACCCTAGCCCGAACCCTAACCCTAACCCTTCCCCGAAGCCTGACCCTCACCCGTCCCCTAATCCTAACCCGTACGCTAACACTAACCCGCGCCCTCACACGCACGCTCCCCCTAAAGCGTTGCCGTACCCTCACCTGGACCCTAAACCGTCCCCATCCCTTAACCCTAACCCTAGCCCGAACCCTAACCCTAACCCTTCCCCGAAGCCTGACCCTCACCCGTCCCGTAATCCTAACACGTACGCTAACACTAACCCTCGCCCTCACACGCACGCTCCCCCTAAAGTGTTGCTGTACTCTTACCTGGACCCTAAACCGTCCCCATCCCCTAACCCTAACCCTAGCCCGAACCCTAACCCTAACCCTTCCCCGAAGCCTGACCCTCAACCGTCCCCTAATCCTAACCCGTACGCTAACACTAACCCACGCCCTCACACGCACGCTCCCCCTAAAGCGTTGCCGTACCCTCACCTGGACCCTAAACCGTCCCTGTCCCGTAACCCTAACCCTAGCCCGAACCCTAACCCTAACCCTTCCCCGAAGCCTGACCCTCAACCGTCCCCTAATCCTAACACGTACGCTAACACTAACCCACGCCCTCACACGCACGCTCCCTGTAAAGCGTTGCCGTACCCTCACCTGGACCCTAAACCGTCCCCGTCCCCTAACCCTAACCCTAGCCCGAATCCTAACCCTAACCCTTCCCCGAAGCCTGACCCTCACCCGTCCCCTAATCCTAACCCGTACGCTAACACTAACCCGCACCCTCACATGCACGCTCCCCCTAAAGCGTTGCCGTACCCTCACCTGGACCCTAAACCGTCCCCGTCCCCTAACCCTAACCCTAGACCGAACCCTAACCCTAACCCTTCCCCGAAGCCTGACCCTCACCCGTCCCCTAATCCTAACCAGTACGCTAACACTACCCCGCGCCCTCACATGCACGCTCCCCCTAAAGCGTTGCCGTACCCTCACCTGGACCCTAAACCGTCCCCGTCACCTAACCCTAACCCTAGCCCGAACCCTAACCCTAACCCTTCCCCGAAGCCTGACCCTCACCCGTCCCGTAATCCTAACACGTACGCTAACACTAACCTTCGCCCTCACACGCACGCTCCCCCTAAAGCGTTGCTGTACTCTTACCTGGACCCTAAACCGTCCCCATCCCCTAACCCTAACCCTAGCCCGAACCCTAACTCTAACCCTTCCCCGAAGCCTGACCCTCAACCGTCCCCTAATCCTAACCCGTACGCTAACACTAACCCGCGCCCTCACACGCACGCTCCCCCTAAAGCGTTGCTGTACCCTCACCAGGACCCTAATCCGTCCCTGTCCCGTAACCCTAACCCTAGCCCGAACCCTAACCCTAACACTTCCCCGAAGCCTGACCCTCACCCGTCCCCTAATCCTAACCCGCACGCTAACACTAACCTGCGCCCTCACACGCACGCTCCCCCTAAAGCGTTGCCGTACCCTCACCTGGACCCTAAACCGTCCCCGTCCCCTAACACTAACCCTAGCCCGAACCCTAACCCTAACCCTTCCCCGAAGCCTGACCCTCACCCGTCCCCTAATCCTAACCCGTACGCTAACACTACCCCGCGCCCTCACATGCACGCTCCCCCTAAAGCGTTGCCGTACCCTCACCTGGACCCTAAACCGTCCCCGTCACCTAACCCTAACCCTAGCCCGAACCCTAACCCTAAACCTTCTCCGAAGCATGACCCTCACCCATCCCCTAATCCTAAGCCATACGCTAACACTAACCCGCGCCCTCACACGCACGCTCACCCTAAAGCGTTGCAGTACCCTCACCTGGACCCTAAACCGTCCCCGTCCCCTAACCCTAACCCTAGCCCGAACCCTAACCCTAACCCTTCCCCGAAGCCTGACCCTCACCCGTCCCCTAATCCTAACCCGTACGCTAACACTAACCCGCGCCCTCACACGCACGCTCCCCCTAAAGTGTTGCCGTACCCTCACCTGGACCCTAAACCGTCCCTGTCCCGTAACCCTAACCCTAGCCCGAACCCTAACCCTAACCCTTCCCCGAAGCCTGACCCTCACCCGTCCCCTAATCCTAACCCCTACGCTAACACTAACCCGCGCCCTCACACGCACGCTCCCCCTAAAGCATTGCAATACCCTCACCTTGACCCTAAACCGTCCCCGTCCCCTAACCCTAACTCTAGCCCGAACCCTAACCCTAACCCTTCCCCGAAGCCTGACCCTCACCCGTCCCCTAATCCTAACCCGTACGCTAACACTAACCCGCGCCCTCACAAGCACGCTCCCCCTAAAGCGTTGCCGTACCCTCACCTGGACCCTAAACCGTCCCTGTCCCGTAACCCTAACCCTAGCCCGAACCCTAACCCTAACCCTTCCCCGAAGCCTGACCCTCACCCGTCCCCTAATCCTAACCCGTACGCTAACACTAACCCGCGCCCTCACACGCATTCTCCCCCTAAAGTGTTGCCGTACCCTCACCTGGACCCTAAACCGTCCCCGTCCCCTAACCCTAACCCTAGCCCGAACCCTAACCCTAACCCTTCCCTGAAGCCTGACCCTCACCCATCCCCTAATCCTAACCCGTACGCTAACACTAACCTGCGCCCTCACACGCACGCTCCCCCTAAAGCGTTGCCGTACCCTCACCTGGACCCTAAACCGTCCCCGTCCCCTAACCCTAACCCTAGCCCGAAACCTAACCCTAACCCTTCCCCGAAGCCTGACCCTCACCCGTCCCCTAATCCTAAGCCGTACGCTAACACTAACCCACGCCCTCACACGCACGCTCCCCCTAAAGCTTTGCCGTACCCTCACCTGGACGCTAAACCGTCCCCGTCCCCTAACCCTAACCCTAGCCCGAACCCTAACCCTAACCCTTCCCTGAAGCCTGACCCTCACCCGTCCCCTAATCCTAACACGTACGCTAACACTAACCCGCGCCCTCACACGCACGCTCCCCCTAAAGCGTTGCCGTACCCTCACCTGGACCGTAAACCATCCCCGTCCCCTAACCCTAACCCTAGCCCGAACCCTAACCCTAACCCTTCCCCGAAGCCTGACCCTCACCCGTCTCCTAATCCTAACCCGTACGCTAACACTAACCCACACCCTCACATGCACGCTCCCCCTAAAGCGTTGCCGTACCCTCACCTGGACCCTAAACCGTCCCTGTCCCGTAACCCTAACCCTAGCCCGAACCCTAACCCTAACCCTTCCCCGAAGCCTGACCCTCAACCGTCCCCTAATCCTAACCCCTACGCTAACACTAACCCGCGCCCTCACACGCACGCTCCCCCTAAAGCGTTGCAGTACCCTCACCTAGACCCTAAACCGTCCCCGTCCCCTAACCCTAACCCTAGCCCGAACCCTAACCATAACACTTTCCCGAAGCCTGACCCTCACCCGTCCCCTAATCCTAACCCGTACGCTAACACTAACCCGCGCCCTCACAAGCACACTCGCCCTAAAGCGTTGCCGTACCCTCACCTGGACCCTAAACCGTCCCTGTCCCGTAACCCTAACCCTAGCCCGAACCCTAACCCTAACCCTTCCCCGAAGCCTGACCCTCACCCGTCCCCTAATCCTAACCCGTACGCTAACACTAACCCGCGCCCTCACACGCATTCTCCCCCTAAAGTGTTGCCGTACCCTCACCTGGACCCTAAACCGTCCCCGTCCCCTAACCCTAACCCTAGCCCGAACCCTAACCCTAACCCTTCCCCGAAGCCTGACCCTCACCCATCCCCTAATCCTAACCAGTACGCTAACACTAAACTGCGCCCTCACACGCACGCTACCCCTACAGCGTTGCCGTACCCTCACCTGGACCCTAAACCATCCCCGTCCCCTAACCCTAACCCTAGCCCGAACCCTAACCCTAACCCTTCCCCGAAGCCTGACCCTCAACCGTCCCCTAATCCTAACCCGTACGCTAACACTTACCCGCACCCTCACATGCACGCTCCCCCTAAAGCGTTGCCGTACCCTCACCTGGACCCTAAACCGTCCCCGTCCTGTAACCCTAACCCTAGCCCGAACCCTAACCCTAACCCTTCCCCGAAGCCTGACCCTCAACCGTCCCCTAATCCTAAGCCGTACGCTAACACTAACCCGCGCCCTCACACGCACGCTCCCCCTAAAGAGTTGCTGTACCCTCACCTGGACCCTAAACCGTCCCCGTCCCTTAACCCTAACCCTAGACCGAACCCTAACCCTAACCCTTCCCCGAAGCCTGACCCTCACCCGTCCCGTAATCCTAACACGTACGCTAACACTAACCTTCGCCCTCACACGCACGCTCCCCCTAAAGCGTTGCTGTACTCTTACCTGGACCCTAAACCGTCCCCATCCCCTAACCCTAACCCTAGCCCGAACCCTAACTCTAACCCTTCCCCGAAGCCTGACCCTCAACCGTCCCCTAATCCTAACCCGTACGCTAACACTAACCCGCGCCCTCACACGCACGCTCCCCCTAAAGCGTTGCTGTACCCTCACCAGGACCCTAATCCGTCCCTGTCCCGTAACCCTAACCCTAGCCCGAACCCTAACCCTAACCCTTCCCCGAAGCCTGACCCTCACCCGTCCCCTAATCCTAACCCGCACGCTAACACTAACCTGCGCCGTCACACGCACGCTCCCCCTAAAGCGTTGCCGTACCCTCACCTGGACCCTAATCCGTCCCCGTCCCCTAACACTAACCCTAGCCCGAACCCTAACCCTAACCCTTCCCCGAAGCCTGACCCTCACCCGTCCCCTAATCCTAACCCGTACGCTAACACTACCCCGCGCCCTCACATGCACGCTCCCCCTAAAGCGTTGCCGTACCCTCACCTGGACCCTAAACCGTCCCCGTCACCTAACCCTAACCCTAGCCCGAACCCTAACCCTAAACCTTCTCCGAAGCATGACCCTCACCCATCCCCTAATCCTAAGCCATACGCTAACACTAACCCGCGCCCTCACACGCACGCTCACCCTAAAGCGTTGCAGTACCCTCACCTGGACCCTAAACCGTCCCCGTCCCCTAACCCTAACCCTAGCCCGAACCCTAACCCTAACCCTTCCCCGAAGCCTGACCCTCACCCGTCCCCTAATCCTAACCCGTACGCTAACACTAACCCGCGCCCTCACACGCACGCTCCCCCTAAAGCGTTGCCGTACCCTCACCTGGACCCTAAACCGTCCCTGTCCCGTAACCCTAACCCTAGCCCGAACCCTAACCCTAACCCTTCCCCGAAGCCTGACCCTCACCCGTCCCCTAATCCTAACCCCTACGCTAACACTAACCCGCGCCCTCACACGCACGCTCCCCCTAAAGCATTGCAATACCCTCACCTGGACCCTAAACTGTCCCCGTCCCCTAACCCTAACCCTAGCCCGAACCCTAAACCTAACCCTTCCCCGAAGCCTGACCCTCACCCGTCCCCTAATCCTAACCCGTACGCTAACACTAACCCGCGCCCTCACAAGCACGCTCCCCCTAAAGCGTTGCCGTACCCTCACCTGGACCCTAAACCGTCC
Source organism: Stenella coeruleoalba (assembly GCF_951394435.1). Classification (NCBI taxonomy): domain Eukaryota; kingdom Metazoa; phylum Chordata; class Mammalia; order Artiodactyla; family Delphinidae; genus Stenella; species Stenella coeruleoalba. Next base: position 142,193 of record NW_027646373.1, read on the forward strand.
CTGTCCCGTAACCCTAACCCTAGCCCGAACCCTAACCCTAACCCTTCCCCGAAGCCTGACCCTCACCCGTCCCCTAATCCTAACCCGTACGCTAACACTAACCCGCGCCCTCACACGCACGCTCACCCTAAAGCGTTGCCGTACCCTCACCTGGACCCTAAACCGTCCCCGTCCCCTAACCCTAACCCTAGCCCGAACCCTAACCCTAACCCTTCCCCGAAGCCTGACCCTCACCCGTCCCCTAATCCTAACACGTACGCTAACACTAACCCGCGCCCTCACACGCACGCTCCCCCTAAAGCGTTGCCGTACCCTCACCTGGACCCTAAACCATCCCCGTCCCCTAACCCTAACCCTAGCCCGAACCCTAACCGTAACCCTTCCCCGAAGCCTGACCCTCACCCGTCCCCTAATCCTAACCCGTACGCTAACACTAACCCGCACCCTCACATGCACGCTCCCCCTAAAGCGTTGCCGTACCCTCACCTGGACCCTAAACCGTCCCCGTCCCCTAACCCTAACCCTAGACCGAACCCTAACCCTAACCCTTCCCCGAAGCCTGACCCTCACCCGTCCCCTAATCCTAACCAGTACGCTAACACTACCCCGCGCCCTCACATGCACGCTCCCCCTAAAGCGTTGCCGTACCCTCACCTGGACCCTAAACCGTCCCCGTCACCTAACCCTAACCCTAGCCCGAACCCTAACCCTAACCCTTCCCCGAAGCCTGACCCTCACCCGTCCCCTAATCCTAACCCGTACGCTAACACTAACCGGCGCCCTCACAAGCACGCTCCCCCTAAAGCGTTGCCGTACTCTCACCCGGACCCTAAACCATCCCCGTCCCCTAACCCTAACCCTAGCCCGAACCCTAACCCTAACCCTTCCCCGAAGCCTGACCCTCACCCGTCCCCTAATACTAACACGTACGCTAACACTAACCCGCGCCCTCACACGCATTCTCCCCCTAAAGTGTTGCCGTACCCTCACCTGGACCCTAAACCGTCCCCGTCCCCTAACCCTAACCCTAGCCCGAACCCTAACCCTAACCCTTCCCTGAAGCCTGACCCTCACCCATCCCCTAATCCTAACCCGTACGCTAACACTAACCTGCGCCCTCACACGCACGCTCCCCCTAAAGCGTTGCCGTACCCTCACCTGGACCCTAAACCGTCCCCGTCCCCTAACCCTAACCCTAGCCCGAACCCTAACCCTAACCCTTCCCCGAAGCCTGACCCTCACCCGTCCCCTAATCCTAAGCCGTACGCTAACAGTAACCCACGCCCTCACACGCACGCTCCCCCTAAAGCTTTGCCGTACCCTCACCTGGACGCTAAACCGTCCCCGTCCCCTAACCCTAACCCTAGCCCGAACCCTAACCCTAACCCTTCCCTGAAGCCTGACCCTCACCCGTCCCCTAATCCTAACACGTACGCTAACACTAACCCGCGCCCTCACACGCACGCTCCCCCTAAAGCGTTGCCGTACCCTCACCTGGACCGTAAACCATCCCCGTCCCGTAACCCTAACCCTAGCCCGAACCCTAACCCTAACCCTTCCCCGAAGCCTGACCCTCACCCGTCTCCTAATCCTAACCCGTACGCTAACACTAACACACACCCTCACATGCACGCTCCCCCTAAAGCGTTGCCGTACCCTCACCTGGACCCTAAACCGTCCCCGTCCCCTAACCCTAACCCTAGCCCGAACCCTAACCCTAACCCTTCCCCGAAGCCTGACCCTCACCCGTCCCCTAATCCTAACCCGTACGCTAACACTAACCCGCGCCCTCACACGCACGCTCCCCCTAAAGCGTTGCCGTACCCTCACCTGGACCCTAAACCGTCCCCATCCCTTAACCCTAACCCTAGCCCGAACCCTAACCCTAACCCTTCCCCGAAACCTGACCCTCACCCGTCCCGTAATCCTAACACGTACGCTAACACTAACCCTCGCCCTCACACGCACGCTCCCCCTAAAGTGTTGCTGTACTCTTACCTGGACCCTAAACCGTCCCCATCCCCTAACCCTAACCCTAGCCCGAACCCTAACCCTAACCCTTCCCCGAAGCCTGACCCTCAACCGTCCCCTAATCCTAACCCGTACGCTAACACTAACCCGCGCCCTCACACGCACGCTCCCCCTAAAGCGTTGCTGTACCCTCAACAGGACCCTAAACCGTCCCTGTCCCGTAACCCTAACCCTAGCCCGAACCCTAACCCTAACCCTTCCCCGAAGCCTGACCCTCACCCGTCCCCTAATCCTAAACCGCACGCTAACACTAACCCGCGCCCTCACACGCACGCTCCCCCTAAAGCGTTGCTGTACCCTCACCTGGACCCTAAACCGTTCCCGTCCCCTAACCCTAACCCTAGCCCGAACCCAAACCCTAACCCTTCCCCGAAGCCTGACCCTCACCCGTCCCCTAATCCTAACCCGTACGCTAACACTACCCCGCGCCCTCACATGCACGCTCCCCCTAAAGCGTTGCCGTACCCTCACCTGGACCCTAAACCGTCCCCGTCACCTAACCCTAACCCTAGCCCGAACCCTAAGCCTAAATCTTCTCCGAAGCATGACCCTCACCCATCCCCTAATCCTAAGCCATACGCTAACACTAACCCGCGCCCTCACACGCACGCTCCCCCTAAAGCGTTGCAGTACCCTCACCTGGACCCTAAACCGTCCCCGTCCCCTAACCCTAACCCTAGCCCGAACCCTAACCCTAACCCTTCCCCGAAGCCTGACCCTCACCCATCCCCTAATCCTAACCCGTACGCTAACACTAACCCACGCCCTCACACGCACGCTCCCCCTAAAGCGTTGCCGTACCCTCACCTGGACCCTAAACCGTCCCTGTCCCGTAACCCTAACCCTAGCCCGAACCCTAACCCTAACCCTTCCCCGAAGCCTGACCCTCAACCGTCCCCTAATCCTAACACGTACGCTAACACTAACCCACGCCCTCACACGCACGCTCCCTGTAAAGCGTTGCCGTACCCTCACCTGGACCCTAAACCGTCCCCGTCCCCTAACCCTAACCCTAGCCCGAATCCTAACCCTAACCCTTCCCCGAAGCCTGACCCTCACCCGTCCCCTAATCCTAACCCGTACGCTAACACTAACCCGCACCCTCACATGCACGCTCCCCCTAAAGCGTTGCCGTACCCTCACCTGGACCCTAAACCGTCCCCGTCCCCTAACCCTAACCCTAGACTGAACCCTAACCCTAACCCTTCCCCGAAGCCTGACCCTCACCCGTCCCCTAATCCTAACCAGTACGCTAACACTACCCCGCGCCCTCACATGCACGCTCCCCCTAAAGCGTTGCCGTACCCTCACCTGGACCCTAAACCGTCCCCGTCACCTAACCCTAACCCTAGCCCGAACCCTAACCCTAACCCTTCCCCGAAGCCTGACCCTCAGCCGTCCCGTAATCCTAACACGTACGCTAACACTAACCTTCGCCCTCACACGCACGCTCCCCCTAAAGCGTTGCTGTACTCTTACCTGGACCCTAAACCGTCCCCATCCCCTAACCCTAACCCTAGCCCGAACCCTAACTCTAACCCTTCCCCGAAGCCTGACCCTCAACCGTCCCCTAATCCTAACCCGTACGCTAACACTAACCCGCGCCCTCACACGCACGCTCCCCCTAAAGCGTTGCTGTACCCTCACCAGGACCCTAATCCGTCCCTGTCCCGTAACCCTAACCCTAGCCCGAACCCTAACCCTAACACTTCCCCGAAGCCTGACCCTCACCCGTCCCCTAATCCTAACCCGCACGCTAACACTAACCTGCGCCCTCACACGCACGCTCCCCCTAAAGCGTTGCCGTACCCTCACCTGGACCCTAAACCGTCCCCGTCCCCTAACACTAACCCTAGCCCGAACCCTAACCCTAACCCTTCCCCGAAGCCTGACCCTCACCCGTCCCCTAATCCTAACCCGTACGCTAACACTACCCCGCGCCCTCACATGCACGCTCCCCCTAAAGCGTTGCCGTACCCTCACCTGGACCCTAAACCGTCCCCGTCACCTAACCCTAACCCTAGCCCGAACCCTAACCCTAAACCTTCTCCGAAGCATGACCCTCACCCATCCCCTAATCCTAAGCCATACGCTAACACTAACCCGCGCCCTCACACGCACGCTCACCCTAAAGCGTTGCAGTACCCTCACCTGGACCCTAAACCGTCCCCGTCCCCTAACCCTAACCCTAGCCCGAACCCTAACCCTAACCCTTCCCCGAAGCCTGACCCTCACCCGTCCCCTAATCCTAACCCGTACGCTAACACTAACCCGCGCCCTCACACGCACGCTCCCCCTAAAGTGTTGCCGTACCCTCACCTGGACCCTAAACCGTCCCTGTCCCGTAACCCTAACCCTAGCCCGAACCCTAACCCTAACCCTTCCCCGAAGCCTGACCCTCACCCGTCCCCTAATCCTAACCCCTACGCTAACACTAACCCGCGCCCTCACACGCACGCTCCCCCTAAAGCATTGCAATACCCTCACCTTGACCCTAAACCGTCCCCGTCCCCTAACCCTAACTCTAGCCCGAACCCTAACCCTAACACTTCCCCGAAGCCTGACCCTCACCCGTCCCCTAATCCTAACCCGTACGCTAACACTAACCCGCGCCCTCACAAGCACGCTCCCCCTAAAGCGTTGCCGTACCCTCACCTGGACCCTAAACCGTCCCTGTCCCGTAACCCTAACCCTAGCCCGAACCCTAACCCTAACCCTTCCCCGAAGCCTGACCCTCACCCGTCCCCTAATCCTAACCCGTACGCTAACACTAACCCGCGCCCTCACACGCATTCTCCCCCTAAAGTGTTGCCGTACCCTCACCTGGACCCTAAACCGTCCCCGTCCCCTAACCCTAACCCTAGCCCGAACCCTAACCCTAACCCTTCCCTGAAGCCTGACCCTCACCCATCCCCTAATCCTAACCCGTACGCTAACACTAACCTGCGCCCTCACACGCACGCTCCCCCTAAAGCGTTGCCGTACCCTCACCTGGACCCTAAACCGTCCCCGTCCCCTAACCCTAACCCTAGCCCGAAACCTAACCCTAACCCTTCCCCGAAGCCTGACCCTCAGCCGTCCCCTAATCCTAAGCCGTACGCTAACACTAACCCACGCCCTCACACGCACGCTCCCCCTAAAGCTTTGCCGTACCCTCACCTGGACGCTAAACCGTCCCCGTCCCCTAACCCTAACCCTAGCCCGAACCCTAACCCTAACCCTTCCCTGAAGCCTGACCCTCACCCGTCCCCTAATCCTAACACGTACGCTAACACTAACCCGCACCCTCACACGCACGCTCCCCCTAAAGCGTTGCCGTACCCTCACCTGGACCGTAAACCATCCCCGTCCCCTAACCCTAACCCTAGCCCGAACCCTAACCCTAACCCTTCCCCGAAGCCTGACCCTCACCCGTCTCCTAATCCTAACCCGTACGCTAACACTAACCCACACCCTCACATGCACGCTCCCCCTAAAGCGTTGCCGTACCCTCACCTGGACCCTAAACCGTCCCCGTCCCCTAACCCTAACCCTAGCCCGAACCCTAACCCTAACCCTTCCCCGAAGCCTGACCCTCACCCGTCCCCTAATCCTAACCCGTACGCTAACACTAACCCGCGCCCTCACACGCACGCTCCCCCTAAAGCGTTGCTGTACCCTCAACAGGACCCTAAACCGTCCCTGTCCCGTAACCCTAACCCTAGCCCGAACCCTAACCCTAACCCTTCCCCGAAGCCTGACCCTCACCCGTCCCCTAATCCTAAACCGCACGCTAACACTAACCCGCGCCCTCACACGCATGCTCCCCCTAAAGCGTTGCCGTACCCTCACCTGGACCCTAAACCGTCCCCGTCCCCTAACCCTAACCCTAGCCCGAACCCTAACCCTAACCCTTCCCCGAAGCCTGACCCTCACCCGTCCCCTAATCCTAAGCCGTACGCTAACACTACCCCGCGCCCTCACATGCACGCTCCCCCTAAAGCGTTGCCGTACCCTCACCTGGACCCTAAACCGTCCCCTAACCCTAACCCTAGCCCGAACCCTAACCCTAACCCTTCCCCGAAGCCTGACCCTCACCCGTCCCCTAATCCTAACCCGTACGCTAACACTAACCCGCGCCCTCACACGCACGCTCCCCCTAAAGCGTTGCCGTACCCTCACCTGGACCCGAAACCGTCCCCGTCCCCTAACCCTAACCCTAGCCCGAACCCTAACCCTAACCCTTCCCCGAAGCCTGACCCTCACCCGTCCCCTAATCCTAACCTGTACGCTAACACTAACCCGCGCCCTCACACGCACGCTCCCCCTAAAGCGTTGCCGTACCCTCACCTGGACCCGAAACCGTCCCCGTCCCCTAACCCTAACCCTAGCCCGAACCCTAACCCTAACTCTTCCCCGAAGCCTGACCCTCACCCGTCCCCTAATCCTAACCCGTACGCTAACACTAACCCGCGCCCTCACACGCACGCTCCCCCTAAAGCGTTGCCGTACCCTCACCTGGACCCTAAACCGTCCCCGTCCCCTAACCCTAACCCTAGCCTGAACCCTAACCCTAACCCTTCCCCGAAGCCTGACCCTCACCCGTCCCCTAATCCTAACCCGTACGCTAACACTAACCCGCGTCCTCACACGCACGCTCCCCCTAAAGCGTTGCCGTACCCTCACCTGGACCCTAAACCGTCCCCGTCCCTTAACCCTAACCCTAGCCCGAACCCTAACCCTAACCCTTCCCCGAAGCCTGACCCTCACCCGTCCCCTAATCCTAACACGTACGCTAACACTAACCCTCGCCCTCACACGCACGCTCCCCCTAAAGCGTTGCTGTACTCTTACCTGCACCCTAAACCGTCCCCATCCCCTAACCCTAACCCTAGCCCGAACCCTAACCCTAACCCTTCCCCGAAGCCTGACCCTCAACCGTCCCCTAATCCTAACCAGTACGCTAACACTACCCCGCGCCCTCACATGCTCGCTCCCCCTAAAGCGTTGCCGTACCCTCACCTGGACCCTAAACCGTCCCCATCACCTAACCCTAACCCTAGCCCGAACCCTAACCCTAACCCTTCCCCGAAGCATGACCCTCACCCATCCCCTAATCCTAAGCCATACGCTAACGCTAACCCGCGCCCTCACACACACGCTCCCCCTAAAGCGTTGCCGTACCCTCACCTGGACCCTAAACCGTCCCCGTCCCCTAACCCTAACCCTAGCCCGAACCCTAACCCTAACCCTTCCCCGAAGCCTGACCCTCACCTGTCCCCTAATCCTAACCAGTACGCTAACACTACCCCGCGCCCTCACATGCACGCTCCCCCTAAAGCGTTGCCGTACCCTCACCTGGACCCTAAACCGTCCCCGTCACCTAACCCTAACCCTAGCCCGAACCCTAACCCTAACCATTCCCCGAAGCCTGACCCTCAACCGTCCCCTAATCCTAACCCGTACGCTAACACTAACCCAAGCCCTCACACGCACGCTCCCCCTAAAGCGTTGCCGTACCCTCACCTGGACCCTAAACCGTCCCCGTCCCCTAACCCTAACCCTAGCCCGAACCCTAAACCTAACCCTTCCCCGAAGCCTGACCCTCAACCGTCCCCTAATCCTAACCCGTACGTTAATACTAACCCGCGCCCTCACACGCACGCTCCCCCTAAAGCGTTGCCGTACCCTCACCTGGACCCTAAACCGTCCCCGTCCCCTAAGCCTAACCCTAGCCCGAACCCTAACCCTAACCCTTCCCCGAAGCCTGACCCTCACCCGTCCCCTAATCCTAACCCGTACGCTAACACTAACCCGCGCCCTCACACGCACGCTCCCCCTAAAGCGTTGCCGTACCCTCACCTGGACCCTAAACCGTCCCCGTCCCCTAACCCTAACCCTAGCCCGAACCCTAACCATAACACTTCCCCGAAGCCTGACCCTCACCCGTCCCCTAATCCTAAGCCGTACGCTAACACTAACGCGCGCCCTCACACGCACACTCCCCCTAAAGCGTTGCCGTACCCTCACCTGGACCCTAAACCGTCCCCGTCCCCTAACCCTAACCCTAGCCCGAACCCTAACCCTAACCCTTCCCCGAAGCCTGACCCTCACCCGTCCCCTAATCCTAACTCGTAGGCTAACACTAACCCGCGCCCTCACACGCACGCTCCCCCTAAAGCGTTGCCGTACCCTCACCTGGACCCTAAACCGTCCCCGTCCCCTAACCCTAACCCTAGCCCGAACCCTAACCCTAACCCTTCCCCGAAGCCTGACCCTCACCCGTCCCCTAATCCTAACCCGTACGCTAACACTAACCCGCGCCCTCACACGCACGCTCCCCCTAAAGCGTTGCCGTACCCTCACCTGGACCCGAAACCGTCCCCGTCCCCTAACCCTAACCCTAGCCCGAACCCTAACCCTAACTCTTCCCCGAAGCCTGACCCTCACCCGTCCCCTAATCCTAACCCGTACGCTAACACTAACCCGCGCCCTCACACGCACGCTCCCCCTAAAGCGTTGCCGTACCCTCACCTGGACCCTAAACCGTCCCCGTCCCCTAACCCTAACCCTAGCCTGAACCCTAACCCTAACCCTTCCCCGAAGCCTGACCCTCACCCGTCCCCTAATCCTAACCCGTACGCTAACACTAACCCACGCCCTCACACGCACGCTCCCCCTAAAGCGTTGCCGTACCCTCACCTGGACCCTAAACCGTTCCCGTCCCCTAACCCTAACCCTAGCCCGAACCCTAACCCTAACCCTTCCCCGAAGCCTGACCCTCACCCGTCCCCTAATCCTAACCCGTACGCTAACACTAACCCGCGCCCTCACACGCACGCTCCCCCTAAAGCGTTGCCGTACCCTCACCTGGACCCGAAACCGTCCCCGTCCCTTAACCCTTACCCTAGCCCGAACCCTAACCCTAACCCTTCCCCGAAGCCTGACCCTCACCCGTCCCCTAATCCTAACCCGTACGCTAACACTAACCCGCGCCCTCACACGCACGCTCCCCCTAAAACGTTGCCGTACCCTCACCTGGACCTTAAACCGTCCCCTAACCCTAACCCTAGCCCGAACCCTAACCCTAACCCTTCCCCGAAGCCTGACCCTCACCCGTCCCCTAATCCTAACCCGTACGCTAACACTAACCCGCGCCCTCACACGCACGCTCCCCCTAAAGCGTTGCCGTACCCTCACCTGGACCCGAAACTGTCCCCGTCCCCTAACCCTAACCCTAGCCCGAACCCTAACCATAACACTTCCCCGAAGCCTGACCCTCACCCGTCCCCTAATCCTAAGCCGTACGCTAACACTAACGCGCGCCCTCACACGCACACTCCCCCTAAAGCGTTGCCGTACCCTCACCTGGACCCTAAACCGTCCCTGTCCCCTAACCCTAACCCTAGCCCGAACCCTAACCCTAACCCTTCCCCGAAGCCTGACCCTCACCCGTCCCCTAATCCTAACCCGTAGGCTAACACTAACCCGCGCCCTCACACGCACGCTCCCCCTAAAGCGTTGCCGTACCCTCACCTGGACCCTAAACCGTCCCCGTCCCCTAACCCTAACCCTAGCCCGAACCCTAACCCTAACCCTTCCCCGAAGCCTGACCCTCACCCGTCCCCTAATCCTAACCCGTACGCTAACTCTAACCCGCGCCCTCACACGCACGCTCCCCCTAAAGCGTTGCCGTACCCTCACCTGGACCCGAAACCGTCCCCGTCCCCTAACCCTAACCCTAGCCCGAACCCTAACCCTAACTCTTCCCCGAAGCCTGACCCTCACCCGTCCCCTAATCCTAACCCGTACGCTAACACTAACCCGCGCCCTCACACGCACGCTCCCCCTAAAGCGTTGCCGTACCCTCACCTGGACCCTAAACCGTCCCCGTCCCCTAACCCTAACCCTAGCCTGAACCCTAACCCTAACCCTTCCCCGAAGCCTGACCCTCACCCGTCCCCTAATCCTAACCCGTACGCTAACACTAACCCGCGCCCTCACACGCACACTCCCCCTAAAGCGTTGCCGTACCCTCACCTGGACCCTAAACCGTTCCCGTCCCCTAACCCTAACCCTAGCCCGAACCCTAACCCTAACCCTTCCCCGAAGCCTGACCCTCACCCGTCCCCTAATCCTAACCCGTACGCTAACACTAACCCGCGCCCTCACACGCACGCTCCCCCTAAAGCGTTGCCGTACCCTCACCTGGACCCGAAACCGTCCCCGTCCCTTAACCCTTACCCTAGCCCGAACCCTAACCCTAACCCTTCCCCGAAGCCTGACCCTCACCCGTCCCCTAATCCTAACCCGTACGCTAACACTAACCCGCGCCCTCACACGCACGCTCCCCCTAAAGCGTTGCCGTACCCTCACCTGGACCCTAAACCGTCCCCTAACCCTAACCCTAGCCCGAACCCTAACCCTAACCCTTCCCCGAAGCCTGACCCTCACCCGTCCCCTAATCCTAACCCGTACGCTAACACTAACCCGCGCCCTCACACGCACGCTCCCCCTAAAGCGTTGCCGTACCCTCACCTGGACCCGAAACCGTCCCCGTCCCCTAACCCTAACCCTAGCCCGAACCCTAACCCTAACCCTTCCCCGAAGCCTGACCCTCACCCGTCCCCTAATCCTAACCCGTACGCTAACACTAACCCGCGCCCTCACACGCACGCTCCCCCTAAAGCGTTGCCGTACCCTCACCTGGACCCTAAACCGTCCCCGTCCCCTAACCCTAACCCTAGCCCGAACCCTAACCCTAACTCTTCCCCGAAGCCTGACCCTCACCCGTCCCCTAATCCTAACCCGTACGCTAACACTAACCCGCGCCCTCACACGCACGCTCCCCCTAAAGCGTTGCCGTACCCTCACCTGGACCCTAAACCGTCCCCGTCCCCTAACCCTAACCCTAGCCTGAACCCTAACCCTAACCCTTCCCCGAAGCCTGACCCTCACCCGTCCCCTAATCCTAACCCGTACGCTAACACTAACCCGCGTCCTCACACGCACGCTCCCCCTAAAGCGTTGCCGTACCCTCACCTGGACCCTAAACCGTCCCCGTCCCTTAACCCTAACCCTAGCCACAACCCTAACCCTAACCCTTCCCCGAAGCCTGACCCTCACCCGTCCCCTAATCCTAACACGTACGCTAACACTAACCCTCGCCCTCACACGCACGCTCCCCCTAAAGCGTTGCTGTACTCTTACCTGCACCCTAAACCGTCCCCATCCCCTAACCCTAACCCTAGCCCGAACCCTAACCCTAACCCTTCCCCGAAGCCTGACCCTCAACCGTCCCCTAATCCTAACCAGTACGCTAACACTACCCCGCGCCCTCACATGCTCGCTCCCCCTAAAGCGTTGCCGTACCCTCACCTGGACCCTAAACCGTCCCCATCACCTAACCCTAACCCTAGCCCGAACCCTAACCCTAACCCTTCCCCGAAGCATGACCCTCACCCATCCCCTAATCCTAAGCCATACGCTAACGCTAACCCGCGCCCTCACACACACGCTCCCCCTAAAGCGTTGCCGTACCCTCACCTGGACCCTAAACCGTCCCCGTCCCCTAACCCTAACCCTAGCCCGAACCCTAACCCTAACCATTCCCCGAAGCCTGACCCTCAACCGTCCCCTAATCCTAACCCGTACGCTAACACTAACCCAAGCCCTCACACGCACGCTCCCCCTAAAGCGTTGCCGTACCCTCACCTGGACCCTAAACCGTCCCCGTCCCCTAACCCTAACCCTAGCCCGAACCCTAAACCTAACCCTTCCCCGAAGCCTGACCCTCAACCGTCCCCTAATCCTAACCCGTACGTTAATACTAACCCGCGCCCTCACACGCACGCTCCCCCTAAAGCGTTGCCGTACCCTCACCTGGACCCTAAACCGTCCCCGTCCCCTAAGCCTAACCCTAGCCCGAACCCTAACCCTAACCCTTCCCCGAAGCCTGACCCTCACCCGTCCCCTAATCCTAACCCGTACGCTAACACTAACCCGCGCCCTCACACGCACGCTCCCCCTAAAGCGTTGCCGTACCCTCACCTGGACCCTAAACCGTCCCCGTCCCCTAACCCTAACCCTAGCCCGAACCCTAACCATAACACTTCCCCGAAGCCTGACCCTCACCCGTCCCCTAATCCTAAGCCGTACGCTAACACTAACGCGCGCCCTCACACGCACACTCCCCCTAAAGCGTTGCCGTACCCTCACCTGGACCCTAAACCGTCCCCGTCCCCTAACCCTAACCCTAGCCCGAACCCTAACCCTAACCCTTCCCCGAAGCCTGACCCTCACCCGTCCCCTAATCCTAACTCGTAGGCTAACACTAACCCGCGCCCTCACACGCACGCTCCCCCTAAAGCGTTGCCGTACCCTCACCTGGACCCTAAACCGTCCCCGTCCCCTAACCCTAACCCTAGCCCGAACCCTAACCCTAACCCTTCCCCGAAGCCTGACCCTCACCCGTCCCCTAATCCTAACCCGTACGCTAACACTAACCCGCGCCCTCACACGCACGCTCCCCCTAAAGCGTTGCCGTACCCTCACCTGGACCCGAAACCGTCCCCGTCCCCTAACCCTAACCCTAGCCCGAACCCTAACCCTAACTCTTCCCCGAAGCCTGACCCTCACCCGTCCCCTAATCCTAACCCGTACGCTAACACTAACCCGCGCCCTCACACGCACGCTCCCCCTAAAGCGTTGCCGTACCCTCACCTGGACCCTAAACCGTCCCCGTCCCCTAACCCTAACCCTAGCCTGAACCCTAACCCTAACCCTTCCCCGAAGCCTGACCCTCACCCGTCCCCTAATCCTAACCCGTACGCTAACACTAACCCGCGCCCTCACACGCACGCTCCCCCTAAAGCGTTGCCGTACCCTCACCTGGACCCTAAACCGTTCCCGTCCCCTAACCCTAACCCTAGCCCGAACCCTAACCCTAACCCTTCCCCGAAGCCTGACCCTCACCCGTCCCCTAATCCTAACCCGTACGCTAACACTAACCCGCGCCCTCACACGCACGCTCCCCCTAAAGCGTTGCCGTACCCTCACCTGGACCCGAAACCGTCCCCGTCCCTTAACCCTTACCCTAGCCCGAACCCTAACCCTAACCCTTCCCCGAAGCCTGACCCTCACCCGTCCCCTAATCCTAACCCGTACGCTAACACTAACCCGCGCCCTCACACGCACGCTCCCCCTAAAACGTTGCCGTACCCTCACCTGGACCTTAAACCGTCCCCTAACCCTAACCCTAGCCCGAACCCTAACCCTAACCCTTCCCCGAAGCCTGACCCTCACCCGTCCCCTAATCCTAACCCGTACGCTAACACTAACCCGCGCCCTCACACGCACGCTCCCCCTAAAGCGTTGCCGTACCCTCACCTGGACCCGAAACTGTCCCCGTCCCCTAACCCTAACCCTAGCCCGAACCCTAACCATAACACTTCCCCGAAGCCTGACCCTCACCCGTCCCCTAATCCTAACCCGTACGCTAACACTAACGCGCGCCCTCACACGCACACTCCCCCTAAAGCGTTGCCGTACCCTCACCTGGACCCTAAACCGTTCCCGTCCCCTAACCCTAACCCTAGCCCGAACCCTAACCCTAACCCTTCCCCGAAGCCTGACCCTCACCCGTCCCCTAATCCTAACCCGTACGCTAACACTAACCCGCGCCCTCACACGCACGCTCCCCCTAAAGCGTTGCCGTACCCTCACCTGGACCCGAAACCGTCCCCGTCCCTTAACCCTTACCCTAGCCCGAACCCTAACCCTAACCCTTCCCCGAAGCCTGACCCTCACCCGTCCCCTAATCCTAACCCGTACGCTAACAGTAACCCGCGCCCTCACACGCACGCTCCCCCTAAAGCGTTGCCGTACCCTCACCTGGACCCTAAACCGTCCCCTAACCCTAACCCTAGCCCGAACCCTAACCCTAACACTTCCCCGAAGCCTGACCCTCACCCGTCCCCTAATCCTAACCCGTACGCTAACACTAACCCGCGCCCTCACACGCACGCTCCCCCTAAAGCGTTGCCGTACCCTCACCTGGACCCGAAACCGTCCCCGTCCCCTAACCCTAACCCTAGCCCGAACCCTAACCCTAACCCTTCCCCGAAGCCTGACCCTCATCCGTCCCTTAATCCTAACCCGTACGCTAACACTAACCCGCGCCCTCACACGCACGCTCCCCCTAAAGCGTTGCCGTACCCTCACCTGGACCCGAAACCGTCCCCGTCCCCTAACCCTAACCCTAGCCCGAACCCTAACCCTAACCCTTCCCCGAAGCCTGACCCTCACCCATCCCCTAATCCTAACCCGTACGCTAACACTAACCCGCGCCCTCACACGCACGCTCCCCCTAAAGCGTTGCCGTACCCTCACCTGGACCCTAAACCGTCCCCGTCCCCTAACCCTAACCCTAGCCCGAACCCTAACCCTAACCCTTCCCCGAAGCGTGAACCTCACCCGTCCCCTAATCCTAACCCGTACGCTAACACTAACCCGCGCCCTCACACGCACGCTCCCCCTAAAGCGTTGCCGTACCCTCACCTGGACCCTAAACCGTCCCCGTCCCCTAACCCTAACCCTAGCCCGAACCCTAACCCTAACCCTTCCCCGAAGCCTGAACCTCACCCGTCCCCTAATCCTAACCCGTACGCTAACACTAACCCGCGCCCTCACACGCACGCTCCCCCTAAAGCGTTGCCGTACCCTCACCTGGACCCGAAACCGTCCCCGTCCCTTAACCCTTACCCTAGCCCGAACCCTAACCCTAACCCTTCCCCGAAGCCTGACCCTCACCCGTCCCCTAATCCTAACCCGTACGCTAACACTAACCCGCGCCCTCACACGCACGCTCCCCCTAAAGCGTTGCCGTACCCTCACCTGGACCCTAAACCGTCCCCTAACCCTAACCCTAGCCCGAACCCTAACCCTAACCCTTCCCCGAAGCCTGACCCTCACCCGTCCCCTAATCCTAACCCGTACGCTAACACTAACCCGCGCCCTCACACGCACGCTCCCCCTAAAGCGTTGCCGTACCCTCACCTGGACCCGAAACCGTCCCCGTCCCCTAACCCTAACCCTAGCCCGAACCCTAACCCTAACCCTTCCCCGAAGCCTGACCCTCACCCGTCCCCTAATCCTAACCCGTACGCTAACACTAACCCGCGCCCTCACACGCACACTCCCCCTAAAGCGTTGCCGTACCCTCACCTGGACCCTAAACCGTTCCCGTCCCCTAACCCTAACCCTAGCCCGAACCCTAACCCTAACCCTTCCCCGAAGCCTGACCCTCACCCGTCCCCTAATCCTAACCCGTACGCTAACACTAACCCGCGCCCTCACACGCACGCTCCCCCTAAAGCGTTGCCGTACCCTCACCTGGACCCGAAACCGTCCCCGTCCCTTAACCCTTACCCTAGCCCGAACCCTAACCCTAACCCTTCCCCGAAGCCTGACCCTCACCCGTCCCCTAATCCTAACCCGTACGCTAACACTAACCCGCGCCCTCACACGCACGCTCCCCCTAAAGCGTTGCCGTACCCTCACCTGGACCCTAAACCGTCCCCGTCCCCTAACCCTAACCCTAGCCCGAACCCTAACCCTAACCCTTCCCCGAAGCCTGACCCTCACCCGTCCCCTAATCCTAACCCGTACGCTAACACTAACCCGCGCCCTCACACGCACGCTCCCCCTAAAGCGTTGCCGTACCCTCACCTGGACCCTAAACCGTCCCCGTCCCCTAACCCTAACCCTAGCCTGAACCCTAACCCTAACCCTTCCCCGAAGCCTGACCCTCACCCGTCCCCTAATCCTAACCCGTACGCTAACACTAACCCGCGCCCTCACACGCACGCTCCCCCTAAAGCGTTGCCGTACCCTCACCTGGACCCTAAACCGTTCCCGTCCCCTAACCCTAACCCTAGCCCGAACCCTAACCCTAACCCTTCCCCGAAGCCTGACCCTCACCCGTCCCCTAATCCTAACCCGTACGCTAACACTAACCCGCGCCGTCACACGCACGCTCCCCCTAAAGCGTTGCCGTACCCTCACCTGGACCCGAAACCGTCCCCGTCCCTTAACCCTTACCCTAGCCCGAACCCTAACCCTAACCCTTCCCGGAAGCCTGACCCTCACCCGTCCCCTAATCCTAACCCGTACGCTAACACTAACCCGCGCCCTCACACGCACGCTCCCCCTAAAGCGTTGCCGTACCCTCACCTGGACCCTAAACCGTCCCCTAACCCTAACCCTAGCCCGAACCCTAACCCTAACCCTTCCCCGAAGCCTGACCCTCACCCGTCCCCTAATCCTAACCCGTACGCTAACACTAACCCGCGCCCTCACACGCACGCTCCCCCTAAAGCGTTGCCGTACCCTCACCTGGACCCGAAACCGTCCCCGTCCCCTAACCCTAACCCTAGCCCGAACCCTAACCATAACACTTCCCCGAAGCCTGACCCTCACCCGTCCCCTAATCCTAAGCCGTACGCTAACACTAACGCGCGCCCTCACACGCACACTCCCCCTAAAGCGTTGCCGTACCCTCACCTGGACCCTAAACCGTCCCCGTCCCCTAACCCTAACCCTAGCCCGAACCCTAACCCTAACCCTTCCCCGAAGCCTGACCCTCACCCGTCCCCTAATCCTAACCCGTAGGCTAACACTAACCCGCGCCCTCACACGCACGCTCCCCCTAAAGCGTTGCCGTACCCTCACCTGGACCCTAAACCGTCCCCGTCCCCTAACCCTAACCCTAGCCCGAACCCTAACCCTAACACTTCCCTGAAGCCTGACCCTCACCCGTCCCCTAATCCTAACCCGTACGCTAACTCTAACCCGCGCCCTCACACGCACGCTCCCCCTAAAGCGTTGCCGTACCCTCACCTGGACCCGAAACCGTCCCCGTCCCCTAACCCTAACCCTAGCCCGAACCCTAACCCTAACTCTTCCCCGAAGCCTGACCCTCACCCGTCCCCTAATCCTAACCCGTACGCTAACACTAACCCGCGCCCTCACACGTACGCTCCCCCTAAAGCGTTGCCGTACCCTCACCTGGACCCTAAACCGTCCCCGTCCCCTAACCCTAACCCTAGCCTGAACCCTAACCCTAACCCTTCCCCGAAGCCTGACCCTCACCCGTCCCCTAATCCTAACCCGTACGCTAACACTAACCCGCGCCCTCACACGCACACTCCCCCTAAAGCGTTGCCGTACCCTCACCTGGACCCTAAACCGTTCCCGTCCCCTAACCCTAACCCTAGCCCGAACCCTAACCCTAACCCTTCCCCGAAGCCTGACCCTCACCCGTCCCCTAATCCTAACCCGTACGCTAACACTAACGCGAGCCCTCACACGCACGCTCCCCCTAAAGCGTTGCCGTACCCTCACCTGGACCCGAAACCGTCCCCGTCCCTTAACCCTTACCCTAGCCCGAACCCTAACCCTAACCCTTCCCCGAAGCCTGACCCTCACCCGTCCCCTAATCCTAACCCGTACGCTAACACTAACCCGCGCCGTCACACGCACGCTCCCCCTAAAGCGTTGCCGTACCCTCACCTGGACCCTAAACCGTCCCATAACCCTAACCCTAGCCCGAACCCTAACCCTAACCCTTCCCCGAAGCCTGACCCTCACCCGTCCCCTAATCCTAACCCATACGCTAACACTAACCCGCGCCCTCACACTCACGCTCCCCCTAAAGCGTTGCCGTACCCTCACCTGGACCCGAAACCGTCCCCGTCCCCTAACCCTAACCCTAGCCCGAACCCTAACCCTAACCCTTCCCCGAAGCCTGACCCTCACCCGTCCCCTAATCCTAACCCGTACGCTAACACTAACCCGCGCCCTCACACGCACACTCCCCCTAAAGCGTTGCCGTACCCTCACCTGGACCCTAAACCGTTCCCGTCCCCTAACCCTAACCCTAGCCCGAACCCTAACCCTAACCCTTCCCCGAAGCCTGACCCTCACCCGTCCCCTAATCCTAACCCGTACGCTAACACTAACCCGCGCCCTCACACGCACGCTCCCCCTAAAGCGTTGCCGTACCCTCACCTGGACCCGAAACCGTCCCCGTCCCTTAACCCTTACCCTAGCCCGAACCCTAACCCTAACCCTTCCCCGAAGCCTGACCCTCACCCGTCCCCTAATCCTAACCCGTACGCTAACACTAACCCGCGCCCTCACACGCACGCTCCCCCTAAAGCGTTGCCGTACCCTCACCTGGACCCGAAACCGTCCCCGTCCCCTAACCCTAACCCTAGCCCGAACCCTAACCCTAACCCTTCCCCGAAGCCTGACCCTCACCCATCCCCTAATCCTAACCCGTACGCTAACACTAACCCGCGCCCTCACACGCACACTCCCCCTAAAGCGTTGCCGTACCCTCACCTGGACCCTAAACCGTCCCCGTCCCCTAACCCTAACCCTAGCCCGAACCCTAACCCTAACCCTTCCCCGAAGCCTGAACCTCACCCGTCCCCTAATCCTAACCCGTACGCTAACACTAACCCGCGCCCTCACACGCACGCTCCCCCTAAAGCGTTGCCGTACCCTCACCTGGACCCTAAACCGTCCCCGTCCCCTAACCCTAACCCTAGCCCGAACCCTAACCCTAACCCTTCCCCGAAGCCTGAACCTCACCCGTCCCCTAATCCTAACCCGTACGCTAACACTAACCCGCGCCCTCACACGCACGCTCCCCCTAAAGCGTTGCCGTACCCTCACCTGGACCCGAAACCGTCCCCGTCCCTTAACCCTTACCCTAGCCCGAACCCTAACCCTAACCCTTCCCCGAAGCCTGACCCTCACCCGTCCCCTAATCCTAACCCGTACGCTAACACTAACCCGCGCCCTCACACGCACGCTCCCCCTAAAGCGTTGCCGTACCCTCACCTGGACCCTAAACCGTCCCCTAACCCTAACCCTAGCCCGAACCCTAACCCTAACCCTTCCCCGAAGCCTGACCCTCACCCGTCCCCTAATCCTAACCCGTACGCTAACACTAACCCGCGCCCTCACACGCACGCTCCCCCTAAAGCGTTGCCGTACCCTCACCTGGACCCGAAACCGTCCCCGTCCCTTAACCCTTACCCTAGCCCGAACCCTAACCCTAACCCTTCCCCGAAGCCTGACCCTCACCCGTCCCCTAATCCTAACCCGTACGCTAACACTAACCCGCGCCCTCACACGCACGCTCCCCCTAAAGCGTTGCCGTACCCTCACCTGGACCCGAAACCGTCCCCGTCCCCTAACCCTAACCCTAGCCCGAACCCTAACCCTAACCCTTCCCCGAAGCCTGACCCTCACCCATCCCCTAATCCTAACCCGTACGCTAACACTAACCCGCGCCCTCACACGCACGCTCCCCCTAAAGCGTTGCCGTACCCTCACCTGGACCCTAAACCGTCCCCGTCCCCTAACCCTAACCCTAGCCCGAACCCTAACCCTAACCCTTCCCCGAAGCCTGAACCTCACCCGTCCCCTAATCCTAACCCGTACGCTAACACTAACCCGCGCCCTCACACGCACGCTCCCCCTAAAGCGTTGCCGTACCCTCACCTGGACCCTAAACCGTCCCCGTCCCCTAACCCTAACCCTAGCCCGAACCCTAACCCTAACCCTTCCCCGAAGCCTGACCCTCACCCGTCCCCTAATCCTAACCCGTACGCTAACACTAACCCGCGCCCTCACACGCACGCTCCCCCTAAAGCGTTGCCGTACCCTCACCTGGACCCTAAACCGTCCCCGTCCCCTAACCCTAACCCTAGCCCGAACCCTAACCCTAACCCTTCCCCGAAGCCTGAACCTCACCCGTCACCTAATCCTAACCCGTACGCGAACACTAACCCGTGCCCTCACACGCATGCTCCCCCTAAAGCGTTGCCGTACCCTCACCTGGACCCTAAACCGTCCCCGTCCCCTAACCCTAACCCTAGCCCGAACCCTAACCCTAACCCTTCCCCAAAGCCTGACCCTCACCCGTCCCCTAATCCTAAGCCGTACGCTAAAACTAACCCGCGCCCTCACACGCACGCTCCCCCTAAAGCGTTGCCGTACCCTCACCTGGACCCTAAACCGTCCCCGTCCCCTAACCCTAACCCTAGCCCGAACCCTAACCCTAACCCTTCCCCGAAGCCTGACCCTCACCCGTCCCCTAATCCTAACCAGGACGCTAACACTACCCAGCGCCCTCACATGCACGCTCCACCTAAAGCGTTGCCGTACCCTCACCTGGACCCTAAACCGTCCCTGTCCCGTAACCCTAACCCTAGCCCGAACCCTAACCCTAACCCTTCCCCGAAGCCTGACCCTCACCCGTCCCCTAATCCTAACCCGTACGCTAACACTAACCCGCGCCCTCACACACATTCTCCCCCTAAAGTGTTGCCGTACCCTCACCTGGACCCTAAACCGTCCCCGTCCCCTAACCCTAACCCTAGCCCGAACCCTAACCCTAACCCTTCCCCGAAGCCTGACCCTCACCCGTCCCCTAATCCTAAGCCGTACGCTAACACTAACCCGCGCCCTCATACGCACGCTCCCTCTAAAGCTTTGCCGTACCCTCACCTGGACCCTAAACCGTCCCCGTCCCCTAACCCTAACCCTAGCCCGAACCCTAACCCTAACCCTTCCCCGAAGCCTGACCCTCACCCGTCCCCTAATCCTAAGCCGTACGCTAACACTAACCCGCGCCCTCACACGCACGCTCCCCCTGAAGCTTTGCCATACCCTCACCTGGACTCTAAACCGTCCCCGTCCCCTAACACTAACCCTAGCCCGAACCCTAACCCTAACCCTTCCCCGAAGCCTGACCCTCACCCGTCCCCAATCCTAACACGTACGCTAAAACTAACCCGCGCCCTCACACGCACGCTCCCCCTAAAGCGTTGCCGTACCCTCACCTGGACCCTAAACCGTCCCCGTCCCTTAACCCTAACCCTAGCCACAACCCTAACCCTAACCCTTCCCCGAAGCCTGACCCTCACCCGTCCCCTAATCCTAACACGTACGCTAACACTAACCCTCGCCCTCACACGCACGCTCCCCCTAAAGCGTTGCTGTACTCTTATCTGCACCCTAAACCGTCCCCATCCCCTAACCCTAACCCTAGCCCGAACCCTAACCCTAACCCTTCCCCGAAGCCTGACCCTCAACCGTCCCCTAATCCTAACCAGTACTCTAACACTGCCCCGCGCCCTCACATGCTCGCTCCCCCTAAAGCGTTGCCGTACCCTCACCTGGACCCTAAACCGTCCCCATCACCTAACCCTAACCCTAGCCCGAACCCTAACCCTAACCCTTCCCAGAAGCATGACCCTCACCCATCCCCTAATCCTAAGCCATACGCTAACACTAACCCGCGCCCTCACACACACGCTCCCCCTAAAGCGTTGCCGTACCCTCACCTGGACCCTAAACCGTCCCCGTCCCCTAACCTTAACCCTAGCCCGAACCCTAACCCTAACCCTTCCCCGAAGCCTGACCCTCACCTGTCCCCTAATCCTAACCAGTACGCTAACACTACCCCGCGCCCTCACATGCACGCTCCCCCTAAAGCGTTGCCGTACCCTCACCTGGACCCTAAACCGTCCCCGTCACCTAACCCTAAACCTAGCCCGAACCCTAACCCTAACCCTTCCCCGAAGCCTGACCCTCAACCGTCCCCTAATCCTAACCCGTACGCTAACACTAACCCAAGCCCTCACACGCACGCTCCCCCTAAAGCGTTGCCGTACCCTCACCTGGACCCTAAACCGTCCCCGTCCCCTAACCATAACACTAGCCCGAACCCAAAACCTAACCCTTCCCCGAAGCCTGACCCTCAACCGTCCCCTAATCCTAACCCGAACGTTAATACTAACCCGCGCCCTCACACGCACGCTCCCCCTAAAGCGTTGCCGTACCCTCACCTGGACCCTAAACCGTCCCCGTCCCCTAAGCCTAACCCTAGCCCGAACCCTAACCCTAACCCTTCCCCGAAGCCTGACCCTCACCCGTCCCCTAATCCTAAGCCGTACGCTAACACTAACCCGCGCCCTCACACGCACGCTCCCCCTAAAGCGTTGCCGTACCCTCACCTGGACCCTAAACCGTCCCCGTCCCCTAACCCTAACCCTAGCCCGAACCCTAACCCTAACCCTTCCCCGAAGCCTGACCCTCACCCGTCCCCTAATCCTAAGCCGTACGCTAACACTAACGCGCGCCCTCACACGCACACTCCCCCTAAAGCGTTGCCGTACCCTCACCTGGACCCTAAACCGTCCCCGTCCCCTAACCCTAACCCTAGCCCGAACCCTAACCCTAACCCTTCCCCGAAGCCTGACCCTCACCCGTCCCCTAATCCTAACCCGTACGCTAACACTAACGCGCGCCCTCACACGCACGCTCCCCCTAAAGCGTTGCCGTACCCTCAACTGGACCCTAAACCGTCCCCGTCCCCTAACCCTAACCCTAGCCCGAACCCTAACCCTAACCCTTCCCAGAAGCCTGACCCTCACCCGTCCCCTAATCCTAACCCGTACGCTAACACTAACCCGCGCCCTCACACGCACGCTCCCCCTAAAGCGTTGCCGTACCGTCACCTAGACCCTGAACCGTCCCCGTCCCCTAACCCTAACCCTAGCCCGAAACCTAACCCTAACCCTTCCCCAAAGCCTGACCCTCACCCGTCCCCTAATCCTAACCCGTACGCTAACACTAACCCGCGGCCTCACACGCACGCTCCCCCTAAAGCGTTGCCGTACCCTCACCTGGACCCTAAACCGTCCCCGTCCCCTAACCCTAACCCTAGCCCGAACCCTAACCCTAACCCTTCCCCGAAGCCTGACCCTCACCCGTCCCCTAATCCTAACCCGTACGCTCACACTAACCCGCGCCCTCACACGCACGCTCCCCCTAAAGCGTTGCCGTACCCTCACCTGGACCCTAAACCGTCCCCGTCCCCTAACCCTAACCCTAGCCCGAACCCTAACCCTAACCCTTCCCCGAAGCCTGACCCTCACCCGTCCCCTAATCCTAACCCGTACGCTAACACTAACCCGCGCCCTCACACGCACGCTCCCCCTAAAGCGTTGCCGTACCCTCACCTGGACCCTAAACCGTCCCCGTCCCCTAACACTAACCCTAGCCCGAACCCTAACCCTAACCCTTCCCCGAAGCCTGACCCTCACCCGTCCCCTAATCCTAACCCGTACGCTAACACTAACCCGCGCCCTCACACACACGCTCCCCCTAAAGCGTTGCCGTACCCTCACCTGGACCCGAAACCGTCCCCGTCCCTTAACCCTTACCCTAGCCCGAACCCTAACCCTAACACTTCCCCGAAGCCTGACCCTCACCCGTCCCCTAATCCTAACCCGTACGCTAACACTAACCCGCGCCCTCACACGCACGCTCCCCCTAAAGCGTTGCCGTACCCTCACCTGGACCCTAAACCGTCCCCGTCCCCTAACCCTAACCCTAGCCCGAACCCTAACCCTAACCCTTCCCCGAAGCCTGACCCTCACCCGTCCCCTAATCCTAACCCGTACGCTAACACTAACCCGCGCACTCACACGCACGCTCCCCCTAAAGCGTTGCCGTACCCTCACCTGGACCCTAAACCGTCCCCGTCCCCTAACCCTAACCCTAGCCCGAACCCTAACCCTAGCCCTTCCCCGAAGCCTGACCCTCACCCATCCCCTAATCCTAACCCGTACGCTAACACTAACCCGCGCCCTCACACGCACGCTCCCACTAAACCGTTGTCGTACCCTCACCTGGACCCTAAACCGTCCCCGTCCCCTAACCCTAACCCTAGCCCGAACCCTAACCCTAACCCTTCCCCGAAGCCTGACCCTCACCCGTCCCCTAATCCTAACCCGTAGGCTAACACTAACCCGCGCCCTCACACGCACACTCCCCCTAAAGTGTTGCCGTACCCTCACCTGGACCCTGAACCGTCCCCGTCCCCTAACCCTAACCCTAGCCCGAACCCTAACCCTAACCCTTCCCCGAAGCCTGACCCTCACCCATCCCCTAATCCTAACCCGTACTCTAACACTAACCCGCGCCCTCACACGCACGCTCCCCCTAAAGCGTTGCCGTACCCTCACCTGGACCCTAAACCGTCCCCGTCCCCTAACCCTAACCCTAGCCCGAACCCTAACCCTAACCCTTCCCCGAAGCCTGACCCTCACCCGTCCCCTAATCCTAACCCGTACGCTAACACTAACCCGCGCCCTCACACGCACGCTCCCCCTAAAGCGTTGCCGTACCCTCACCTGGACCCTAAACCGTCCCCGTCCCCTAACCCTAACCCTAGCCCGAACCCTAACCCTAACCCTTCCCCGAAGCCTGACCCTCACCCGTCCCCTAATCCTAACCTGTACGCTAACACTAACCCGCGCCCTCACACGCACGCTCCCCCTAAAGCGTTGCTGTACCCTCACCTGGACCCGAAACCGTCCCCGTCCCTTAACCCTTACCCTAGCCCGAACCCTAACCCTAACTCTTCCCCGAAGCCTGACCCTCACCCGTCCCCTAATCCTAACCCGTACGCTAACACTAACCCGCGCCCTCACACGCACGCTCCCCCTAAAGCGTTGCCGTACCCTCACCTGGACCCTAAACCGTCCCCGTCCCCTAACCCTAACCCTAGCCCGAACCCTAACCCTAACCCTTCCCCGAAGCCTGACCCTCACCCGTCCCCTAATCCTAACCCGTGCGCTAACACTAACCCGCGCCCTCACACGCACGCTCCCCCTAAAGCGTTGCCGTACCCTCACCTGGACCCTAAACCGTCCCCGTCCCCTAACCCTAACCCTAGCCCGAACCCTAACAATAACCCTTCCCCGAAGCCTGACCCTCACCCGTCCCCTAATCCTAACCCGTACGCTAACACTAACCCGCGCCCTCACACGCACGCTCCCCCTAAAGCGTTGCCGTACCCTCACCTGGACCCTAAACCGTCCCCGTCCCCTAACCCTAACCCTAGCCCGAACCCTAACCCTAGCCCTTCCCCGAAGCCTGACCCTCACCCATCCCCTAATCCTAACCCGTACGCTAACACTAACCCGCGCCCTCACACGCACGCTCCCCCTAAAGCGTTGCCGTACCCTCACCTGGACCCTAAACCGTCCCCGTCCCCTAACCCTAACCCTAGCCCGAACCCTAACCCTAACCCTTCCCCGAAGCCTGACCCTCACCCGTCCCCTAATCCTAAGCCGTACGCTAACACTAACGCGCGCCCTCACACGCACACTCCCCCTAAAGCGTTGCCGTACCCTCACCTGGACCCTAAACCATCCCCGTCCCCTAACCCTAACCCTAGCCCGAACCCTAACCCTAACCCTTCCCCGAAGCCTGACCCTCACCCGTCCCCTAATCCTAACCCGTACGCTAACACTAACGCGCGCCCTCACACGCACGCTCCCCCTAAAGCGTTGCCGTACCCTCACCTGGACCCTAAACCGTCCCCGTCCCCTAACCCTAACCCTAGCCCGAACCCTAACCCTAACCCTTCCCCGAAGCCTGACCCTCACCCGTCCCCTAATCCTAACCCGTACGCTAACACTAACCCGCCCCCTCACACGCACGCTCCCCCTAAAGCGTTGCCGTACCCTCACCTGGACCCTGAACCGTCCCCGTCCCCTAACCCTAACCCTAGCCCGAAACCTAACCCTAACCCTTCCCCGAAGCCTGACCCTCACCCGTCCCCTAATCCTAACCCGTACGCTAACACTAACCCGCGGCCTCACACGCACGCTCCCCCTAAAGCGTTGCCGTACCCTCACCTGGACCCTAAACCGTCCCCGTCCCCTAACCCTAACCCTAGCCCGAACCCTAACCCTAACCCTTCCCCGAAGCCTGACCCTCACCCGGCCCCTAATCCTAACCCGTACGCTCACACTAACCCGCGCCCTCACACGCACGCTCCCCCTAAAGCGTTGCCGTACCCTCACCTGGACCCTAAACCGTCCCCGTCCCCTAACCCTAACCCTAGCCCGAACCCTAACCCTAACCCTTCCCCGAAGCCTGACCCTCACCCGTCCCCTAATCCTAACCCGTACGCTAACACTAACACGCGCCCTCACATGCACGCTCCCCCTAAAGCGTTGCCGTACCCTCACCTGGACCCTAAACCGTCCCCATCCCCTAACCCTAACCCTAGCCCGAACCCTAACCCTAACCGTTCCCCGAAGCCTGACCCTCACCCGTCCCCTAATCCTAACCCGTACGCTAACACTAACCCGCGCCCTCACACGCACGCTCCCCCTAAAGCGTTGCCGTACCCTCACCTGGACCCTAAACCGTCCCCGTCCCCTAACCCTAACCCTAGCCCGAACCCTAACCCTAACCCTTCCCCGAAGCCTGACCCTCATCCGTCCCCTAATCCTAACCCGCGCCCTCACACGCACGCTCCCCCTAAAGCGTTGCCGTACCCTCACCTGGACCCTAAACCGTCCCCGTCCCCTAACCCTAACCCTAGCCCGAACCCTAACCCTAACCCTTCCCCGAAGCCTGACCCTCACCCGTCCCCTAATCCTAACCCGTACGCTAACACTAACCCGCGCCCTCACACGCACGCTCCCCCTAAAGCGTTGCCGTACCCTCACCTGGACCCTAAACCGTCCCCGTCCCCTAACCCTAACCCTAGCCCGAACCCTAACCCTAACCCTTCCCCGAAGCCTGACCCTCACCCGTCCCCTAATCCTAACCCGTACGCTAACACTAACCCGCGCCCTCACACGCACGCTCCCCCTAAAGCGTTGCCGTACCATCACCTGGACCCGAAACCGTCCCCGTCCCTTAACCCTTACCCTAGCCCGAACCCTAACCCTAACCCTTCCCCGAAGCCTGACCCTCACCCGTCCCCTAATCCTAACCCGTACGCTAACACTAACCCGCGCCCTCACACGCACGCTCCCCCTAAAGCGTTGCCGTACCCTCACCTGGACCCTAAACCGTCCCCGTCCCCTAACCCTAACCCTAGCCCGAACCTTAACCCTAACCCTTCCCCGAAGCCTGACCCTCACCCGTCCCCTAATCCTAACCCGTACGCTAACACTAACCCGCGCCCTCACACGCACGCTCCCCCTAAAGCGTTGCCGTACCCTCACCTGGACCCGAAACCGTCCCCGTCCCCTAACCCTAACCCTAGCCCGAACCCTAACCCTAACCGTTCCCCGAAGCCTGACCCTCACCCGTCACCTAATCCTAACCCGTACGCTAACACTAACCCGCGCCCTCACACGCACGCTCCCCCTAAAGCGTTGCCGTAACCTCACCTGGACCCTAAACCGACCCCGTCCCCTAACCCTAACCCTAGCCCGAACCCTAACCCTAGCCCTTCCCCGAAGCCTGACCCTCACCCATCCCCTAATCCTAACCCGTACGCTAACACTAACCCGCGCCCTCACACGCACGCTCCCCCTAAACCGTTGCCGTACCCTCACCTGGACCCTAAACCGTCCCCGTCCCCTAACCCTAACCCTAGCCCGAACCCTAACCCTAACCCTTCCCCGAAGCCTGACCCTCACCCGTCCCCTAATCCTAACCCGTACGCTAACACTAACCCGCGCCCTCACACGCACGCTCCCCCTAAAGCGTTGCCGTACCCTCACCTGGACCCTGAACCGTCCCCGTCCCCTAACCCTAACCCTAGCCCGAACCCTAACCCTAACCCTTCCCCGAAGCCTGACCCTCACCCGTCCCCTAATCCTAACCCGTACGCTAACACTAACCCGCGCCCTCACACGCACGCTCCCCCTAAAGTGTTGCCGTACCCTCACCTGGACCCTAAACCGTCCCCGTCCCCTAACCCTAACCCTAGCCCGAACCCTAACCCTAACCCTTCCCCGAAGCCTGACCCTCACCCGTCCCCTAATCCTAACCCGTACGCTAACACTAACCCGCGCCCTCACACGCACGCTCCCCCTAAAGCGTTGCCGTACCCTCACCTGGACCCGAAACCGTCCCCGTCCCCTAACCCTAACCCTAGCCCGAACCCTAACCCTAACCGTTCCCCGAAGCCTGACCCTCACCCGTCACCTAATCCTAACCCGTACGCTAACACTAACCCGCGCCCTCACACGCACGCTCCCCCTAAAGCGTTGCCGTAACCTCACCTGGACCCTAAACCGACCCCGTCCCCTAACCCTAACCCTAGCCCGAACCCTAACCCTAGCCCTTCCCCGAAGCCTGACCCTCACCCATCCCCTAATCCTAACCCGTACGCTAACACTAACCCGCGCCCTCACACGCACGCTCCCCCTAAACCGTTGCCGTACCCTCACCTGGACCCTAAACCGTCCCCGTCCCCTAACCCTAACCCTAGCCCGAACCCTAACCCTAACCCTTCCCCGAAGCCTGACCCTCACCCGTCCCCTAATCCTAACCCGTACGCTAACACTAACCCGCGCCCTCACACGCACGCTCCCCCTAAAGCGTTGCCGTACCCTCACCTGGACCCTGAACCGTCCCCGTCCCCTAACCCTAACCCTAGCCCGAACCCTAACCCTAACCCTTCCCCGAAGCCTGACCCTCACCCGTCCCCTAATCCTAACCCGTACGCTAACACTAACCCGCGCCCTCACACGCACGCTCCCCCTAAAGTGTTGCCGTACCCTCACCTGGACCCTAAACCGTCCCCGTCCCCTAACCCTAACCCTAGCCCGAACCCTAACCCTAACCCTTCCCCGAAGCCTGAGCCTCACCCGTCCCCTAATCCTAACCCGTACGCTAACACTAACACGCGCCCTCACACGCACGCTCCCCCTAAAGCGTTGCCGTACCTTCACCTGGACCCTAAACCGTCCCCGGCCCCTAACCCTAACCCTAGCCCGAACCCTAACCCTAACCCTTCCCAGAAGCCTGACCCTCACCCGTCCCCTAATCCTAACCCGTACGCTAACACTAACCCGCGCCCTCACACGCACGCTCCCCCTAAAGCGTTGCCGTACCCTCACCTGGACCCTAAACCGTCCCCGTCCCCTAACCCTAACCCTAGCCCGAACCCTAACCCTAACCCTTCCCCGAAGCCTGACCCTCACCCGTCCCCTAATCCTAACCCGTACGCTATCACTAACCCGCGCCCTCACACGCACGCTCCCCCTAAAACGTTGCCGTACCCTCACCTGGACCCGAAACCGTCCCCGTCCCCTAACCCTAACCCTAGCCCGAACCCTAACCCTAACCCTTCCCCGAAGCCTGACCCTCACCCGTCCCCTAATCCTAACCCGTACGCTAACACTAACCCGCGCCCTCACACGCACGCTCCCCCTAAAGCGTTGCCGTACACTCACCTGGACCCTAAACCGTCCCCGTCCCCTAACCCTAACCCTAGATCAAACCCTAACCCTAACCCTTCCCCGAAGCCTGACCCTCACCCGTCCCCTAATCCTAAGCCGTACGCAAACACTAACCCGCGCCCTCACACGCACGCTCCCCCTAAAGCGTTGCCGTACCCTCACCTGGACCCTAAACCGTCCCCGTCCCCTAACCCTAACCCTAGCCCGAACCCTAACCCTAACCCTTCCCCGAAGCCTGACCCTCACCCGTCCCCTAATCCTAAGCCGTACGCTAACACTAACGCGCGCCCTCACACGCACGCTCCCCCTAAAGCGTTGCCGTACCCTCACCTGGACCCTAAACCGTCCCAGTCCCCTAACCCTAACCCTAGCCCGAACCCTAACCCTAACCATTCCCCGAAGCCTGACCCTCACCCGTCCCCTAATCCTAACCCGTACGCTAACACTAACCCGCGCCCTCACACGCACGCTCCCCCTAAAGCGTTGCCGTACCCTCACCTGGACCGTAAACCGTCCCCGTCCCCTAACCCTAACCCTAGCCCGAACCCTAACCCTAACCCTTCCCCGAAGCCTGACCCTCACCCGTCCCCTAATCCTAACCCGTACGCTAACACTAACCCGCGCCCTCACACGCACGCTCCCCCTAAAGCGTTGCTGTACCCTCACCTGGACCCTAAACCGTCCCCGTCCCCTAACCCTAACCCTAGCCCGAACCTTAATCCTAACCGTTCCCCGATGCCTGACCCTCACCCGTCCCCTAATCCTAACCCGTACGCTATCACTAACCCACGCCCTCACACGCACGCTCCCCCTAAAGCTTTGCCGTACCCTCACCTGGACCCTAAACCGTGCCCGTCCCCTAACCCTAACCCTAGCCCGAACCCTAACCCTAACCCTTCCCCGAAGCCTGACCCTCACCCGTCCCCTAATCCTAACCCGTACGCTAACACTAACCCGCGCCCTCACACGCACGCTCCTACTAAAGCGTTGCCGTACCCTCACCTGGACCCTAAACCGTCCCCGTCCCCTAACCCTAACCCTAGCCCGAACCCTAACCCTAACCCTTCCCCGAAGCCTGACCCTCACACGTCCCCTAATCCTAAGCCGTACGCTAACACTAACCCGCGCCCTCACACGCACGCTCCCCCTAAAGCGTTGCCGTACCCTCACCTGGACCCTAAACCGTCCCCGTCCCCTAACCCTAACCCTAGCCCAAACCCTAACCCTAACCCTTCCCCGAAGCCTGACCCTACCCGTCCCCTAATCCTAACCCGTACGCTAACACTAACCCGCGCCCTCACACGCACGCTCCCCCTAAAGCGTTGCCGTACCCTCACCTGGACCCTAAACCGTCTCCGTCCCCTAACCCTAACCCTAGCCCGAACCCTAACCCTAACCCTTCCCCGAAGCCTGACTCTCACCCGTCCTCTAATCCTAACCCGTAGGCTAACACTAACCCGCGCCCTCACACGCACGCTCCCCCTAAAGCGTTGCCGTACCCTCACCTGGATCCGAAATCGTACCCGTCCCCTAACCCTAACCCTAGCCCGAACCCTAACCCTAAACCTTCCCCGAAGCCTGACCCTCACCCGTCCCCTAATCCTAACCCGTACGCTAACACTAACAAGCGCCCTCACACGCACGCTCCCCCTAAAGCGTTGCGCTACCCTCACCTGGACCCTAAACCGTCCCCGTCCCCTAACCCTAACCCTAGCCCGAACCCTAACCCTAACCCTTCCCCGACGCCTGACCCGCACCCGTCCCCTAATCCTAAGCCGTACGCTAACACTAACCTGCGCCCTCACATGCACGCTCCCCCTAAAGCGTTGCCGTACCCTCACCTGGACCCTAAACCGTCCCCGTCCCCTAACCCTAACCCTAGCCCGAACCCTAACCCTAACCCTTCCCCGAAGCCTGACCCTCACCCGTCCCTTAATCATAACCCGTACACTAACACTAACCCGCGCCCTCACACGCACGCTCCCCCTAAAGGGTTGCCGTACACTCACCTGGACCCTAAACCGTCCCCGTCCCCTAACCCTAACCCTAGCCCGAACCCTAACCCTAACCCTTCCCCGAAGCCTGACCCTCACCCGTCCCCTAATCCTAAGCCGTACGCTAACACTACCCCGCGCCCTCACACGCACGCTCCCCCTAAAGCGTTTCCGTACCCTCACCTGGAAACTAAACGGTCCCCGTCACCTAACCCTAACCCTAGCCCGAACCCTAACCCTAACCCTTCCCCGAAGCATGACCCTCAAACGTCCCCTAATCCTAACCCGTACGCTAACACTAACCCGCGCCCTCACACGCACGCTCCCCCTTAAAGCGTTGCTGTACCCTCACCAGGACCCTAAACCGTCCCTGTCCCGTAACCCTAACCCTAGCCCGAACCCTAACCCTAACCCTTCCCCGAAGCCTGAACCTCACCCGTCCCCTAATCCTAACCCGTACGCGAACACTAACCCGCACCCTCACACGCATGCTCCCCCTAAAGCGTTGCCGTACCCTCACCTGGACCCTAAACCGTCCCCGTCCCCTAACCCTAACCCTAGACCGAACCCTAACCCTAATCCTTCCCCGAAGCCTGACCCTCACCCATCCCCTAATCCTAACCCGTACGCTAACACTAACCAGCGCCCTCACACGCACGCTCCCCCTAAAGCGTTGCCGTACCCTCACCTGGACCCTAAACCGTCCCCGTCCCCTAAGCCTAACCCTAGCCCGAACCCTAACCCTAACCCTTCCCCGAAGCCTGACCCTCACCCGTCCCCTAATCCTAACCCGTACGCTAACACTAACCCACGCCCTCACACGCACGCTCCCCCTAAAGCGTTGCCGTACCCTCACCTGGACCCTAAACCGTCCCCGTCCCCTAACCCTAACCCTAGCCCGAACCCTAACCCTAACCCTTCCCCGAAGCCTGACCCTCACCCGTCCCCTAATCCTAAGCCGTACGCTAACACTAACCCGCGCCCTCACACGCACGCTCCCCCTAAAACGTTGCCGTACCCTCACCTGGACCCGAAACCGTCCCCGTCCCCTAACCCTAACCCTAGCCCGAACCCTAACCCTAACCCTTCCCCGAAGCCTGACCCTCACCCGTCCCCTAATCCTAACCCGTACGCTAACACTAACCCGCGCCCTCACACGCACGCTCCCCCTAAAGCGTTGCCGTACACTCACCTGGACCCTAAACCGACCCCGTCCCCTAACCCTAACCCTAGATCAAACCCTAACCCTAACCCTTCCCCGAAGCCTGACCCTCACCCGTCCCCTAATCCTAAGCCGTACGCTAACACTAACCCGCGCCCTCACACGCACGCTCCCCCTAAAGCGTTGCCGTACCCTCACCTGGACCCTAAACCGTCCCCGTCCCCTAACCCTAACCCTAGCCCGAACCCTAACCCTAACCCTTCCCCGAAGCCTGACCCTCACCCGTCCCCTAATCCTAAGCCGTACGCTAACACTAACGCGCGCCCTCACACGCACGCTCCCCCTAAAGCGTTGCCGTACCCTCACCTGGACCCTAAACCGTCCCAGGCCCCTAACCCTAACCCTAGCCCGAACCCTAACCCTAACCCTTCCCCGAAGCCTGACCCTCACCCGTCCCCTAATCCTAACCCGTACGCTAACACTAACCCGCGCCCTCACACGCACGCTCCCCCTAAAGCGTTGCCGTACCCTCACCTGGACCGTAAACCGTCCCCGTCCCCTAACCCTAACCCTAGCCCGAACCCTAACCCTAACCCTTCCCCGAAGCCTGACCCTCACCCGTCCCCTAATCCTAACCCGTACGCTAACACTAACCCGCGCCCTCACACGCACGCTCCCCCTAAAGCGTTGCTGTACCCTCACCTGGACCCTAAACCGTCCCCGTCCCCTAACCCTAACCCTAGCCCGAACCTTAACCCTAACCCTTCCCCGATGCCTGACCCTCACCCGTCCCCTAATCCTAACCCGTACGCTAACACTAACCCGCGCCCTCACACGCACGCTCCCCCTAAAGCTTTGCCGTACCCTCACCTGGACCCTAAACCGTGCCCGTCCCCTAACCCTAACCCTAGCCCGAACCCTAACCCTAACCCTTCCCCGAAGCCTGACCCTCACCCGTCCCCTAATCCTAACCCGTACGCTAACACTAACCCGCGCCCTCACACGCACGCTCCCCCTAAAGCGTTGCCGTACCCTCACCTGGACCCTAAACCGTCCCCATCCCCTAACCCTAACCCTAGCCCGAACCCTAACCCTAACCCTTCCCCGAAGCCTGACCCTCACCCGTCCCCTAATCCTAAGCCGTACGCTAACACTAACCCGCGCCCTCACACGCACGCTCCCCCTAAAGCGTTGCCGTACCCTCACCTGGACCCTAAACCGTCCCCGTCCCCTAACCCTAACCCTAGCCCAAACCCTAACCCTAATCCTTCCCCGAAGCCTGACCCTACCCGTCCCCTAATCCTAACCCGTACGCTAACACTAACCCGCGCCCTCACACGCACGCTCCCCCTAAAGGGTTGCCGAACCCTCACCTGGACCCTAAACCGACCCCGTCCCCTAACCCTAACCCTAGCCCGAACTTTAACCCTAACCCTTCCCCGAAGCCTGACCCTCACCCGTCCCCTAATCCTAACCCGTACGCTCACACTAACCCGCGCCCTCACATGCACGCTCCCCCTAAAGCGTTGCCGTACCCTCACCTGGACCCTATACCGTCCCCGTCCCCTAACCCTAACCCTAGCCCGAACCCTAACCCTAAATCTTCTCCGAAGCATGACCCTCACCCATCCCCTAATCCTAAGCCATACGCTAACACTAACCCGCGCCCTCACACGAACGCTCCCCCTAAAGCGTTGCCGTACCCTCACCTGGACCCTAAACCATCCCCGTCCCCTAACCCTAACCCTAGCCCGAACCCTAACCCTAACCCTTCCCCGAAGCCTGACCCTCACCCATCCCCTAATCCTAACCCGTACGCTAACACTAACCCGCGCCCTCACACGCACGCTCCCCCTAAAGCGTTGCCGTACCCTCACCTGGACCCTAAACCGTCCCCATCCCCTAACCCTAACCCTAGCCCGAACCCTAACCCTAACCCTTCCCCGAAGCCTGACCCTCACCCGTCCCCTAATCCTAAGCCGTACGCTAACACTAACCCGCGCCCTCACACGCACGCTCCCCCTAAAGCGTTGCCGTACCCTCACCTGGACCCTAAACCGTCCCCGTCCCCTAACCCTAACCCTAGCCCAAACCCTAACCCTAATCCTTCCCCGAAGCCTGACCCTACCCGTCCCCTAATCCTAACCCGTACGCTAACACTAACCCGCGCCCTCACACGCACGCTCCCCCTAAAGGGTTGCCGAACCCTCACCTGGACCCTAAACCGACCCCGTCCCCTAACCCTAACCCTAGCCCGAACTTTAACCCTAACCCTTCCCCGAAGCCTGACCCTCACCCGTCCCCTAATCCTAACCCGTACGCTCACACTAACCCGCGCCCTCACATGCACGCTCCCCCTAAAGCGTTGCCGTACCCTCACCTGGACCCTATACCGTCCCCGTCCCCTAACCCTAACCCTAGCCCGAACCCTAACCCTAAATCTTCTCCGAAGCATGACCCTCACCCATCCCCTAATCCTAAGCCATACGCTAACACTAACCCGCGCCCTCACACGAACGCTCCCCCTAAAGCGTTGCCGTACCCTCACCTGGACCCTAAACCATCCCCGTCCCCTAACCCTAACCCTAGCCCGAACCCTAACCCTAACCCTTCCCCGAAGCCTGACCCTCACCCATCCCCTAATCCTAACCCGTACGCTAACACTAACCCGCGCCCTCACACGCACGCTCCCCCTAAAGCGTTGCCGTACCCTCACCTGGACCCTAAACCGTCCCCGTCCCCTAACCCTAACCCTAGCCCGAACCCTAACCCTAACCCTTCCCCGAAGCCTTAACCTCACCCGTCCCCTAATCCTAACCCATACGCTAACACTAACCCGCGCCCTCACACGCACGCTCCCCCTAAAGCGTTGCCGTACCCTCACCTGGACCCTAAACTGTCCCCGTCCCCTAACCCTAACCCTAGCCCGAACCCTAACCCTAACCATTCCCCGAAGCCTGACCCTCACCCGTCCCCTAATCCTAACCCGTACGCTAACACTAACCCGCGCCCTCACACGCACGCTCCCCCTAAAGCGTTGCCGTACCCTCACCTGGACCCTAAACCGTCCCCGTCCCCTAACCCTAACCCTAGCCCGAACCCTAACCCTAACCCTTCCCCGAAGCCTGAACCTCACCCGTCCCCTAATCCTAACCCGTACGCGAACACTAACCCGCGCCCTCACACGCATGCTCCCCCTAAAGCGTTGCCGTACCCTCACCTGGACCCTAAACCGTCCCCGTCCCCTAACCCTAACCCTAGCCCGAACCCTAACCCTAACCCTTCCCCAAAGCCTGACCCTCACCCGTCCCCTAATCCTAACCCGTACGCTAAAACTAACCCGCGCCCTCACACGCACGCTCCCCCTAAAGCGTTGCCGTACCCTCACCTGGACCCTAAACCGTCCCCGTCCCCTAACCCTAACCCTAGCCCGAACCCTAACCCTAACCCTTCCCCGAAGCCTGACCCTCACCCGTCCCCTAATCCTAACCAGGACGCTAACACTACCCAACGCCCTCACATGCACGCTCCCCCTAAAGCGTTGCCGTACCCTCACCTGGACCCTAAACCGTCCCTGTCCCGTAACCCTAACCCTAGCCCGAACCCTAACCCTAACCCTTCCCCGAAGCCTGACCCTCACCCGTCCCCTAATCCTAACCCGTACGCTAACACTAACCCGCGCCCTCACAGACATTCTCCCCCTAAAGTGTTGCCGTACCCTCACCTGGACCCTAAACCGTCCCCGTCCCCTAACCCTAACCCTAGCCCGAACCCTAACCCTAACCCTTCCCCGAAGCCTGACCCTCACCCGTCCCCTAATCCTAAGCCGTACGCTAACACTAACCCGCGCCCTCATATGCACGCTCGCTCTAAAGCTTTGCCGTACCCTCACCTGGACCCTAAACCGTCCCCGTCCCCTAACCCTAACCCTAGCCCGAACCCTAACCCTAACCCTTCCCCGAAGCCTGACCCTCACCCGTCCCCTAATCCTAAGCCGTACGCTAACACTAACCCGCGCCCTCACACGCACGCTCCCCCTGAAGCTTTGCCATACCCTCACCTGGACTCTAAACCGTCCCCGTCCCCTAACACTAACCCTAGCCCGAACCCTAACCCTAACCCTTCCCCGAAGCCTGACCCTCACCCGTCCCCAATCCT
The DNA here is from genome assembly GCF_951394435.1 of Stenella coeruleoalba. Lineage (NCBI taxonomy): Eukaryota > Metazoa > Chordata > Mammalia > Artiodactyla > Delphinidae > Stenella > Stenella coeruleoalba. The sequence goes on from NW_027646373.1 coordinate 178,822, forward strand.
AACACGTACGCTAACACTAACCCGCGCCCTCACACGCACGCTCCCCCTAAAGCGTTGCCGTACCCTCACCTGGACCCTAAACCGTCCCCGTCCATTAACCCTAACCCTAGCCACAACCCTAACCCTAACCCTTCCCCGAAGCCTGACCCTCACCCGTCCCCTAATCCTAACACGTACGCTAACACTAACCCTCGCCCTCACACGCACGCTCCCCCTAAAACGTTGCTGTACTCTTACCTGCACCCTAAACCGTCCCCATCCCCTAACCCTAACCCTAGCCCGAACCCTAACCCTAACCCTTCCCCGAAGCCTGACCCTCAACCGTCCCCTAATCCTAACCAGTACGCTAACACTACCCCGCGCCCTCACATGCTCGCTCCCCCTAAAGCGTTGCCGTACCCTCACCTGGACCCTAAACCGTCCCCGTCACCTAACCCTAACCCTAGCCCGAACCCTAACCCTAACCCTTTCCCGAAGCATGACCCTCACCCATCCCCTAATCCTAAGCCATACGCTAACACTAACCCGCGCCCTCACACACACGCTCCCCATAAAGCGTTGCCGTACCCTCACCTGGACCCGAAACCGTCCCCGTCCCCTAACCCTAACCCTAGCCCGAACCCTAACCCTAACCCTTCCCCGAAGCCTGACCCTCACCTGTCCCCTAATCCTAACCAGTACGCTAACACTACCCCGCGCCCTCACATGCACGCTCCCCCTAAAGCGTTGCCGTACCCTCACCTGGACCCTAAACCGTCCCCGTCCCCTAACCCTAACCCTAGCCCGAACCCTAATCCTAACCCTTCCCCGAAGCCTGACCCTCACCCGTCCCCTAATCCTAACCCGTACGCTCACACTAACCCGCGCCCTCACATGCACGCTCCCCCTAAAGCGTTGCCGTACCCTCACCTGGACCCTATACCGTCCCCGTCCCCTAACCCTAACCCTAGCCCGAACCCTAACCCTAAATCTTCTCCGAAGCATGACCCTCACCCATCCCCTAATCCTAAGCCATACGCTAACACTAACCCGTGCCCTCACACGCACGCTCCCCCTAAAGCGTTGCCGTACCCTCACCTGGACCCTAAACCATCCCCGTCCCCTAACCCTAACCCTAGCCCGAACCCTAACCCTAACCCTTCCCCGAAGCCTGACCCTCACCCATCCCCTAATCCTAACCCGTACGCTAACACTAACCCGCGCCCTCACACGCACGCTCCCCCTAAAGCGTTGCCGTACCCTCACCTGGACCCTAAACCGTCCCCGTCCCCTAACCCTAACCCTAGCCCGAACCCTAACCCTAACCCTTCCCCGAAGCCTGAACCTCACCCGTCCCCTAATCCTAACCCATACGCTAACACTAACCCGCGCCCTCACACGCACGCTCCCCCTAAAGCGTTGCCGTACCCTCACCTGGACCCTAAACCGTCCCCGTCCCCTAACCCTAACCCTAGCCCGAACCCTAACCCTAACCCTTCCCCGAAGCCTGAACCTCACCCGTCCCCTAATCCTAACCCATACGCTAACACTAACCCGCGCCCTCACACGCACGCTCCCCCTAAAGCGTTGCCGTACCCTCACCTGGACCCTAAACCGTCCCCGTCCCCTAACCCTAACCCTAGCCCGAACCCTAACCCTAACCCTTCCCCGAAGCCTGACCCTCACCCGTCCATTAATCATAACCCGTACACTAACACTAACCCGCGCCCTCACACGCACGCTCCCCCTAAAGGGTTGCCGTACACTCACCTGGACCCTAAACCGTCCCCGTCCCCTAACCCTAACCCTAGCCCGAACCCTAACCCTAACCCTTCCCCGAAGCCTGACCCTCACCCGTCCCCTAATCCTAAGCCGTACGCTAACACTACCCCGCGCCCTCACACGCACGCTCCCCCTAAAGCGTTTCCGTACCCTCACCTGGAAACTAAACGGTCCCCGTCACCTAACCCTAACCCTAGCCCGAACCCTAACCCTAACCCTTCCCCGAAGCATGACCCTCAAACGTCCCCTAATCCTAACCCGTACGCTAACACTAACCCGCGCCCTCACACGCACGCTCCCCCTAAAGCGTTGCTGTACCCTCACCAGGACCCTAAACCATCCCTGTCCCGTAACCCTAACCCTAGCCCGAACCCTAACCCTAACCCTTCCCCGAAGCCTGACCCTCACCCGTCCCCTAATCCTAAACCGCACGCTAACACTAACCCGCGCCCTCACACGCACGCTCCCCCTAAAGCGTTGCCGTACCCTCACCTGGACCCTAAACCGTCCCCGTCCCCTAACCCTAACCCTAGCCCGAACCCTAACCCTAACCCTTTCCCCGAAGCCTGACCCTCACCCGTCCCCTAATCCTAACCCGTACGCTCACACTAACCCGCGCCCTCACATGCACGCTCCCCCTAAAGCGTTGCCGTACCCTCACCTGGACCCTATACCGTCCCCGTCCCCTAACCCTAACCCTAGCCCGAACCCTAACCCTAAATCTTCTCCGAAGCATGACCCTCACCCATCCCCTAATCCTAAGCCATACGCTAACACTAACCCGCGCCCTCACACGCACGCTCCCCCTAAAGCGTTGCCGTACCCTCACCTGGACCCTAAACCATCCCCGTCCCCTAACCCTAACCCTAGCCCGAACCCTAACCCTAACCCTTCCCCGAAGCCTGACCCTCACCCATCCCCTAATCCTAACCCGTACGCTAACACTAACCCGCGCCCTCACACGCACGCTCCCCCTAAAGCGTTGCCGTACCCTCACCTGGACCCTAAACCGTCCCCGTCCCCTAACCCTAACCCTAGCCCGAACCCTAACCCTAACCCTTCCCCGAAGCCTGAACCTCACCCGTCCCCTAATCCTAACCCATACGCTAACACTAACCCGCGCCCTCACACGCACGCTCCCCCTAAAGCGTTGCCGTACCCTCACCTGGACCCTAAACCGTCCCCGTCCCCTAACCCTAACCCTAGCCCGAACCCTAACCCTAACCCTTCCCCGAAGCCTGACCCTCACCCGTCCCCTAATCCTAACCCGTACGCTAACACTAACCCGCGCCCTCACACGCACGCTCCCCCTAAAGCGTTGCCGTACCCTCACCTGGACCCTAAACCGTCCCCGTCCCCTAACCCTAACCCTAGCCCGAACCCTAACCCTAACCCTTCCCCGAAGCCTGAACCTCACCCGTCCCCTAATCCTAACCCGTACGCGAACACTAACCCGCGCCCTCACACGCATGCTCCCCCTAAAGCGTTGCCGTACCCTCACCTGGACCCTAAACCGTCCCCGTCCCCTAACCCTAACCCTAGCCCGAACCCTAACCCTAACCCTTCCCCAAAGCCTGACCCTCACCCGTCCCCTAATCCTAACCCGTACGCTAAAACTAACCCGCGCCCTCACACGCACGCTCCCCCTAAAGCGTTGCCGTACCCTCACCTGGACCCTAAACCGTCCCCGTCCCCTAACCCTAACCCTAGCCCGAACCCTAACCCTAACCCTTCCCCGAAGCCTGACCCTCACCCGTCCCCTAATCCTAACCAGGACGCTAACACTACCCAACGCCCTCACATGCACGCTCCCCCTAAAGCGTTGCCGTACCCTCACCTGGACCCTAAACCGTCCCTGTCCCGTAACCCTAACCCTAGCCCGAACCCTAACCCTAACCCTTCCCCGAAGCCTGACCCTCACCCGTCCCCTAATCCTAACCCGTACGCTAACACTAACCCGCGCCCTCACAGACATTCTCCCCCTAAAGTGTTGCCGTACACTCACCTGGACCCTAAACCGTCCCCGTCCCCTAACCCTAACCCTAGCCCGAACCCTAACCCTAACCCTTCCCCGAAGCCTGACCCTCACCCGTCCCCTAATCCTAAGCCGTACGCTAACACTAACCCGCGCCCTCATATGCACGCTCCCTCTAAAGCTTTGCCGTACCCTCACCTGAACCCTAAACCGTCCCCGTCCCCTAACCCTAACCCTAGCCCGAACCCTAACCCTAACCCTTCCCCGAAGCCTGACCCTCACCCGTCCCATAATCCTAAGCCGTACGCTAACACTAACCCGCGCCCTCACACGCACGCTCCCCCTGAAGCTTTGCCATACCCTCACCTGGACTCTAAACCGTCCCCGTCCCCTAACACTAACCCTAGCCCGAACCCTAACCCTAACCCTTCCCCGAAGCCTGACCCTCACCCGTCCCCAATCCTAACACGTACGCTAACACTAACCCGCGCCCTCACACGCACGCTCCCCCTAAAGCGTTGACGTACCCTCACCTGGACCCTAAACCGTCCCCGTCCCTTAACCCTAACCCTAGCCACAACCCTAACCCTAACCCTTCCCCGAAGCCTGACCCTCACCCGTCCCCTAATCCTAACACGTACGCTAACACTAACCCTCGCCCTCACACGCACGCTCCCCCTAAAACGTTGCTGTACATTTACCTGCACCCTAAACCGTCCCCATCCCCTAACCCTAACCCTAGCCCGAACCCTAACCCTAACCCTTCCCCGAAGCCTGACCCTCAACCGTCCCCTAATCCTAACCAGTACGCTAACACTACCCCGCGCCCTCACATGCTCGCTCCCCCTAAAGCGTTGCCGTACCCTCACCTGGACCCTAAACCGTCCCCGTCACCTAACCCTAACCCTAGCCCGAACCCTAACCCTAACCCTTTCCCGAAGCATGACCCTCACCCATCCCCTAATCCTAAGCCATACGCTAACACTAACCCGCGCCCTCACACACACGCTCCCCCTAAAGCGTTGCCGTACCCTCACCTGGACCCTAAACCGTCCCCGTCCCCTAACCCTAACCCTAGCCCGAACCCTAAACCTAACCCTTCCCCGAAGCCTGACCCTCACCTGTCCCCTAATCCTAACCAGTACGCTAACACTACCCCGCGCCCTCACATGCACGCTCCCCCTAAAGCGTTGCCGTACCCTCACCTGGACCCTAAACCGTCCCCGTCACCTAACCCTAACCCTAGCCCGAACCCTAACCCTAACCCTTCCCTGAAGCCTGACCCTCAACCGTCCCCTAATCCTAACCCGTACGCTAACACTAACCCAAGCCCTCACACGCACGCTCCCCCTAAAGCGTTGCCGTACCCTCACCTGGACCCTAAACCGTCCCCGTCCCCTAACCCTAACCCTAGCCCGAACCCTAACCCTAACCCTTCCCCGAAGCCTGACCCTCACCCGTCCCCTAATCCTAACCCGTACGCTAACACTAACCCGCGCCCTCACACGCACGCTCCCCCTAAAGCGTTGCCATACCCTCACCTGGACCCTAAACCGTCCCCGTCCCCTAACCCTAACCCTAGCCCGAACCCTAACCCTAACCCTTCCCCGAAGCCTGACCCTCACCCGTCACCTAATCCTAACCCGTACGCTAACACTAACCCGCGCCCTCACACGCACGCTCCCCCTAAAGCGTTGCCGTACCCTCACCTGGACCCTAAACCGTCCCCGTCCCCTAACCCTAACCCTAGCCCGAACCCTAACCCTAACCCTTCCCCGAAGCCTGACACTCACCCGTCCCTTAATCCTAACCCGTACGCTAACACTAATCCGCGCCCTCACACGCACGCTCCCCCTAAAGCGTTGCCGTACCCTCACCTGGACCCTAAACCGTCCCCGTCCCCTAACCCTAACCCTAGCCCGAACCCTAACCCTAACCCTTCCCCGAAGCCTGACACTCACCCGTCCCTTAATCCTAACCCGTACGCTAACACTAACCCGCACCCTCACACGCACGCTCCCCCTAAAGCGTTGCCGTACCCTCACCTGGACCCTAAACCGTCCCCTTCCCCTAACCCTAACCCTAGCCCGAACCCTAACCCTAACCCTTCCCCGAAGCCTGACACTCACCCGTCCCTTAATCCTAACCCGTACGCTAACACTAATCCGCGCCCTCACACGCACGCTCCCCCTAAAGCGTTGCCGTACCCTCACCTGGACCCTAAACCGTCCCCGTCCCCTAACCCTAACCCTAGACCGAACCCTAACCCTAATCCTTCCCCGAAGCCTGACCCTCACCCATCCCCTAATCCTAACCCGTACGCTAACACTAACCAGCGCCCTCACACGCACGCTCCCCCTAAAGCGTTGCCGTACCCTCACCTGGACCCTAAACCGTCCCCGTCCCCTAAGCCTAACCCTAGCCCGAACCCTAACCCTAACCCTTCCCCGAAGCCTGACCCTCACCCGTCCCCTAATCCTAACCCGTACGCTAACACTAACCCACGCCCTCACACGCACGCTCCCCCTAAAGCGTTGCCGTACCCTCACCTGGACCCTAAACCGTCCCCGTCCCCTAACCCTAACCCTAGCCCGAACCCTAACCCTAACCCTTCCCCGAAGCCTGACCCTCACCCGTCCCCTAATCCTAAGCCGTACGCTAACACTAACCCGCGCCCTCACACGCACGCTCCCCCTAAAGCGTTGCCGTACCCTCACCTGGACCCTAAACCGTCCCCGTCCCCTAACCCTAACCCTAGCCCGAACCCTAACCCTAACCCTTCCCCGAAGCCTGACCCTCACCCGTCCCCTAATCCTAAGCCGTACGCTAACACTAACGCGCGCCCTCACACGCACACTCCCCCTAAAGCGTTGCCGTACCCTCACCTGGACCCTAAACCATCCCCGTCCCCTAACCCTAACCCTAGCCCGAACCCTAACCCTAAACCTTCCCCGAAGCCTGACCCTCACCCGTCCCCTAATCCTAACCCGTACGCTAACACTAACGCGAGCCCTCACACGCACGCTCCCCCTAAAGCGTTGCCGTACCCTCAACTGGACCCTAAACCGTCTCCGTCCCCTAACCCTAACCCTAGCCCGAACCCTAACCCTAACCCTTCCCCGAAGCCTGACCCTCACCCGTCCCCTAATCCTAACCCGTACGCTAACACTAACCCGCGCCCTCACACGCACGCTCCCCCTAAAGCGTTGCCGTACCCTCACCTGGACCCTGAACCGTCCCCGTCCCCTAACCCTAACCCTAGCCCGAACCCTAACCCTAACCCTTCCCCAAAGCCTGACCCTCACCCGTCCCCTAATCCTAACCCGTACGCTAACACTAACCCGCGCCCTCACACGCACGCTCCCCCTAAAGCGTTGCCGTACCCTCACCTGGACCCTAAACCGTCCCCGTCCCCTAACCCTAACCCTAGCCCGAACCCTAACCCTAACCCTTCCCCGAAGCCTGACCCTCACCCGTCCCCTAATCCTAACCCTTACGCTAACACTAACCCACGCCCTCACACGCACGCTCCCCCTAAAGCGTTGCCGTACCCTCACCTGGACCCTAAACCGTCCCCGTCCCCTAACCCTAACCCTAGCCCGAACCCTAACCCTAACCCTTCCCCGAAGCCTGACCCTCACCCGTCCCCTAATCCTAACCCGTACGCTAACACTAACCCGCGCCCTCACACGCACGCTCCCCCTAAAGCGTTGCCGTACCCTCACCTGGACCCGAAACCGTCCCCGTCCCTTAACCCTTACCCTAGCCCGAACCCTAACCCTATCACTTCCCCGAAGCCTGACCCTCACCCGTCCCCTAATCCTAACCCATACGCTAACACTAACCCGCGCCCTCACACGCACGCTCCCCCTAAAGCGTTGCCGTACCCTCACCTGGACCCTAAACCGTCCCCGTCCCCTAACCCTAACCCTAGACCGAACCCTAACCCTAATCCTTCCCCGAAGCCTGACCCTCACCCATCCCCTAATCCTAACCCGTACGCTAACACTAACCAGCGCCCTCACACGCACGCTCCCCCTAAAGCGTTGCCGTACCCTCACCTGGACCCTAAACCGTCCCCGTCCCCTAAGCCTAACCCTAGCCCGAACCCTAACCCTAACCCTTCCCCGAAGCCTGACCCTCACCCGTCCCCTAATCCTAACCCGTACGCTAACACTAACCCACGCCCTCACACGCACGCTCCCCCTAAAGCGTTGCCGTACCCTCACCTGGACCCTAAACCTTCCCCGTCCCCTAACCCTAACCCTAGCCCGAACCCTAACCCTAACCCTTCCCCGAAGCCTGACCCTCACCCGTCCCCTAATCCTAAGCCGTACGCTAACACTAACCCGCGCCCTCACACGCACGCTCCCCCTAAAGCGTTGCCGTACCCTCACCTGGACCCTAAACCGTCCCCGTCCCCTAACCCTAACCCTAGCCCGAACCCTAACCCTAACCCTTCCCCGAAGCCTGACCCTCACCCGTCCCCTAATCCTAACCCGTACGCTAACACTAACGCGCGCCCTCACACGCACACTCCCCCTAAAGCGTTGCCGTACCCTCACCTGGACCCTAAACCATCCCCGTCCCCTAACCCTAACCCTAGCCCGAACCCTAACCCTAAACCTTCCCCGAAGCCTGACCCTCACCCGTCCCCTAATCCTAACCCGTACGCTAACACTAACGCGAGCCCTCACACGCACGCTCCCCCTAAAGCGTTGCCGTACCCTCAACTGGACCCTAAACCGTCTCCGTCCCCTAACCCTAACCCTAGCCCGAACCCTAACCCTAACCCTTCCCCGAAGCCTGACCCTCACCCATCCCCTAATCCTAACCCGTACGCTAACACTAACCCGCGCCCTCACACGCACGCTCCCCCTAAAGCGTTGCCGTACCCTCACCTGGACCCTGAACCGTCCCCGTCCCCTAACCCTAACCCTAGCCCGAACCCTAACCCTAACCCTTCCCCAAAGCCTGACCCTCACCCGTCCCCTAATCCTAACCCGTACGCTAACACTAACCCGCGCCCTCACACGCACGCTCCCCCTAAAGCGTTGCCGTACCCTCACCTGGACCCTAAACCGTCCCCGTCCCCTAACCCTAACCCTAGCCCGAACCCTAACCCTAACCCTTCCCCGAAGCCTGACCCTCACCCGTCCCCTAATCCTAACCCTTACGCTAACACTAACCCACGCCCTCACACGCACGCTCCCCCTAAAGCGTTGCCGTACCCTCACCTGGACCCTAAACCGTCCCCGTCCCCTAACCCTAACCCTAGCCCGAACCCTAACCCTAACCCTTCCCCGAAGCCAGACCCTCACCCGTCCCCTAATCCTAACCCGTACGCTAACACTAACCCGCGCCCTCACACGCACGCTCCCCCTAAAGCGTTGCCGTACCCTCACCTGGACCCGAAACCGTCCCCGTCCCTTAACCCTTACCCTAGCCCGAACCCTAACCCTATCACTTCCCCGAAGCCTGACCCTCACCCGTCCCCTAATCCTAACCCATACGCTAACACTAACCCGCGCCCTCACACGCACGCTCCCCCTAAAGCGTTGCCGTACCCTCACCTGGACCCTAAACCGTCCCCGTCCCCTAACCCTAACCCTAGCCCGAACCCTAACCCTAACCCTTCCCCGAAGCCTGACCCTCACCCGTCCCCTAATCCTAACCCGTACGCTAACACTAACCCACGCCCTCACACGCACGCTCCCCCTAAAGCGTTGCCGTACCCTCACCTGGACCCTAAACCGTCCCCGTCCCCTAACCCTAACCCTAGCCCGAACCCTAACCCTAACCCTTCCCCGAAGCCTGACCCTCACCCGTCCCCTAATCCTAACCCGTACGCTAACACTAACCCGCGCCCTCACACGCACGCTCCCCCTAAAGCGTTGCCGTACCCTCACCTGGACCCTAAACCGTCCCCGTCCCCTAACCCTAACCCTAGCCCGAACCCTAACCCTAACCCTTCCCCGAAGCCTGACCCTCACCCGTCCCCTAATCCTAACCCGTACGCTAACACTAACCCGCGCCCTCACACGCACGCTCCCCCTAAACCGTTGTCGTACCCTCACCTGGACCCTAAACCGTCCCCGTCCCCTAACCCTAACCCTAGCCCGAACCCTAACCCTAACCCTTCCCCGAAGCCTGACCCTCACCCGTCCCCTAATCCTAACCCGTACGCTAACACTAACCCGCGCCCTCACACGTACGCTCCCCCTAAAGCGTTGCCGTACCCTCACCTGGACCCTAAACCGTCCCCGTCCCCTAACCCTAACCCTAGACCGAACCCTAACCCTAATCCTTCCCCGAAGCCTGACCCTCACCCATCCCCTAATCCTAACCCGTACGCTAACACTAACCAGCGCCCTCACACGCACGCTCCCCCTAAAGCGTTGCCGTACCCTCACCTGGACCCTAAACCGTCCCCGTCCCCTAAGCCTAACCCTAGCCCGAACCCTAACCCTAACCCTTCCCCGAAGCCTGACCCTCACCCGTCCCCTAATCCTAACCCGTACGCTAACACTAACCCACGCCCTCACACGCACGCTCCCCCTAAAGCGTTGCCGTACCCTCACCTGGACCCTAAACCGTCCCCGTCCCCTAACCCTAACCCTAGCCCGAACCCTAACCCTAACCCTTCCCCGAATCCTGACCCTCACCCGTCCCCTAATCCTAAGCCGTACGCTAACACTAACCCGCGCCCTCACACGCACGCTCCCCCTAAAGCGTTGCCGTACCCTCACCTGGACCCTAAACCGTCCCCGTCCCCTAACCCTAACCCTAGCCCGAACCCTAACCCTAACCCTTCCCCGAAGCCTGACCCTCACCCGTCCCCTAATCCTAAGCCGTACGCTAACACTAACGCGCGCCCTCACACGCACACTCCCCCTAAAGCGTTGCCGTACCCTCACCTGGACCCTAAACCATCCCCGTCCCCTAACCCTAACCCTAGCCCGAACCCTAACCCTAACCCTTCCCCGAAGCCTGACCCTCACCCGTCCCCTAATCCTAACCCGTACGCTAACACTAACCCGCGCCCTCACACGCACGCTCCCCCTAAAGTGTTGCCGTACCCTCACCTGGACCCTAAACCGTCCCCATCCCCTAACCCTAACCCTAGCCCGAACCCTAACCCTAACCCTTCCCCGAAGCCTGACCCTCACCCGTCCCCTAATCCTAACCCGTACGCTAACACTAACCCGCGCCCTCACACGCACGCTCCCCCTAAACCGTTGCCGTACCCTCACCTGGACCCTAAACCGTCCCCGTCCCCTAACCCTAACCCTAGCCCGAACCCTAACCCTAACCCTTCCCCGAAGCCTGACCCTCACCCGTCCCCTAATCCTAACCCGTACGCTAACACTAACCCGCGCCCTCACACGCACGCTCCCCCTAAAGTGTTGCCGTACCCTCACCTGGACCCTAAACCGTCCCCGTCCCCTAACCCTAACCCTAGCCCGAACCCTAACCCTAACCCTTCCCCGAAGCCTGACCCTCACCTGTCCCCTAATCCTAACCCGTACGCTAACACTAACCCACGCCCTCACACGCACGCTCCCCCTAAAGCGTTGCCGTACCCTCACCTGGACCCTAAACCGTCCCCGTCCCCTAACCCTAACCCTAGCCCGAACCCTAACCCTAACCCTTCCCCGAAGCCTGACCCTCACCCGTCCCCTAATCCTAACCCTTACGCTAACACTAACCCACGCCCTCACACGCACGCTCCCCCTAAAGCGTTGCCGTACCCTCACCTGGACCCTAAACCGTCCCCGTCCCCTAACCCTAACCCTAGCCCGAACCCTAACCCTAACCCTTCCCCGAAACCTGACCCTCACCCGTCCCCTAATCCTAACCCGTACGCTAACACTAACCCGCGCCCTCACACGCACGCTCCCCCTAAAGCGTTGCCGTACCCTCACCTGGACCCGAAACCGTCCCCGTCCCTTAACCCTTACCCTAGCCCGAACCCTAACCCTAACACTTCCCCGAAGCCTGACCCTCACCCGTCCCCTAATCCTAACCCATACGCTAACACTAACCCGCGCCCTCACACGCACGCTCCCCCTAAAGCGTTGCCGTACCCTCACCTGGACCCTAAACCGTCCCCGTCCCCTAACCCTAACCCTAGCCCGAACCCTAACCCTAACCCTTCCCCGAAGCCTGACCCTCACCCGTCCCCTAATCCTAACCCGTACGCTAACACTAACCCACGCCCTCACACGCACGCTCCCCCTAAAGCGTTGCCGTACCCTCACCTGGACCCTAAACCGTCCCCGTCCCCTAACCCTAACCCTAGCCCGAACCCTAACCCTAACCCTTCCCCGAAGCCTGACCCTCACCCGTCCCCTAATCCTAACCCGTACGCTAACACTAACCCGCGCCCTCACACGCACGCTCCCCCTAAAGCGTTGCCGTACCCTCACCTGGACCCTAAACCGTCCCCGTCCCCTAACCCTAACCCTAGCCCGAACCCTAACCCTAGCCCTTCCCCGAAGCCTGACCCTCACCCGTCCCCTAATCCTAACCCGTACGCTAACACTAACCCGCGCCCTCACACGCACGCTCCCCCTAAACCGTTGTCGTACCCTCACCTGGATCCTAAACCGTCCCCGTCCCCTAACCCTAACCCTAGCCCGAACCCTAACCCTAACCCTTCCCCGAAGCCTGACCCTCACCCGTCCCCTAATCCTAACCCGTACGCTAACACTAACCCGCGCCCTCACACGTACGCTCCCCCTAAAGCGTTGCCGTACCCTCACCTGGACCCTAAACCGTCCCCGTCCCCTAACCCTAACCCTAGACCGAACCCTAACCCTAATCCTTCCCCGAAGCCTGACCCTCACCCATCCCCTAATCCTAACCCGTACGCTAACACTAACCAGCGCCCTCACACGCACGCTCCCCCTAAAGCGTTGCCGTACCCTCACCTGGACCCTAAACCGTCCCCGTCCCCTAAGCCTAACCCTAGCCCGAACCCTAACCCTAACCCTTCCCCGAAGCCTGACCCTCACCCGTCCCCTAATCCTAACCCGTACGCTAACACTAACCCACGCCCTCACACGCACGCTCCCCCTAAAGCGTTGCCGTACCCTCACCTGGACCCTAAACCGTCCCCGTCCCCTAACCCTAACCCTAGCCCGAACCCTAACCCTAACCCTTCCCCGAAGCCTGACCCTCACCCGTCCCCTAATCCTAAGCCGTACGCTAACACTAACCCGCGCCCTCACACGCACGCTCCCCCTAAAGCGTTGCCGTACCCTCACCTGGACCCTAAACCGTCCCCGTCCCCTAACCCTAACCCTAGCCCGAACCCTAACCCTAACCCTTCCCCGAAGCCTGACCCTCACCCGTCCCCTAATCCTAAGCCGTACGCTAACACTAACGCGCGCCCTCACACGCACACTCCCCCTAAAGCGTTGCCGTACCCTCACCTGGACCCTAAACCATCCCCGTCCCCTAACCCTAACCCTAGCCCGAACCCTAACCCTAACCCTTCCCCGAAGCCTGACCCTCACCCGTCCCCTAATCCTAACCCGTACGCTAACACTAACGCGAGCCCTCACACGCACGCTCCCCCTAAAGCGTTGCCGTACCCTCAACTGGACCCTAAACCGTCCCCGTCCCCTAACCCTAACCCTAGCCCGAACCCTAACCCTAACCCTTACCCGAAGCCTGACCCTCACCCGTCCCCTAATCCTAACCAGTACGCTAACACTAACCCGCGTCCTCACACGCATGCTCCCCCTAAAGCGTTGCCGTACCCTCACCTGGACCCGAAACCGTCCCCGTCCCTTAACCCTTACCCTAGCACGAACCCTAACCCTAACCCTTCCCCGAAGCCTGACCCTCACCCGTCCCCTAATCCTAACCCGTACGCTAACACTAACCCGCGCCCTCACACGCACGCTCCCCCTAAGGCGTTGCCATACCCTCACCTGGACCCTAAACCTTCCCCATCCCCTAACCCTAACCCTAGCCCGAACCCTAACCCTAACCCTTACCCGAAGCCTGACCCTCACCCGTCCCCTAATCCTAATCCGTACGCTAACACTAACCCGCGCCCTCACACGCACGCTCCCCCTAAAGTGTTGCCGTACCCTCACCTGGACCCTAAACCGTCCCCGTCCCCTAACCCTAACCCTAGCCCGAACCCTAACCCTAACCCTTCCCCGAAGCCTGACCCTCACCCGTCCCCTAATCCTAACCCGTACGCTAACACTAACACGCACCCTCACACGCACGCTCCCCCTAAAGCGTTGCCGTACCCTCACCTGGACCCTAAACCGTCCCCATCCCCTAACCCTAACCCTAGCCCGAACCCTAACCCTAACCCTTCCCCGAAGCCTGACCCTCACCCGTCCCCTAATCCTAACCCGTACGCTAACACTAACCCGCGCCCTCACACGCACGCTCCCCCTAAAGCGTTGCCGTACCCTCACCTGGACCCTAAACCGTCCCCGTCCCCTAACCCTAACCCTAGCCCGAACCCTAACCCTAACCCTTCCCCGAAGCCTGACCCTCACCCGTCCCCTAATCCTAACCCGTACGCTAACACTAACCCGCGCCCTCACACGCACGCTCCCCCTAAAGTGTTGCCGTACCCTCACCTGGACCCTAAACCGTCCCCGTCCCCTAACCCTAACCCTAGCCCGAACCCTAACCCTAACCCTTCCCCGAAGCCTGACCCTCACCCGTCCCCTAATCCTAACCCGTACGCTAACACTAACACGCGCCCTCACACGCACGCTCCCCCTAAAGCGTTGCCGTACCCTCACCTGGACCCTAAACCGTCCCCATCCCCTAACCCTAACCCTAGCCCGAACCCTAACCCTAACCCTTCCCCGAAGCCTGACCCTCACCCGTCCCCTAATCCTAACCCGTACGCTAACACTAACCCGCGCCCTCACACGCACGCTCCCCCTAAACCGTTGCCGTACCCTCACCTGGACCCTATACCGTCCCCGTCCCCTAACCCTAACCCTAGCCCGAACCCTAACCCTAACCCTTCCCCGAAGCCTGACCCTCACCCGTCCCCTAATCCTAACCCGTACGCTAACACTAACCCGCGCCCTCACACGCACGCTCCCCCTAAAGCGTTGCCGTACCCTCACCTGGACCCGAAACCGTCCCCGTCCCTTAACCCTTACCCTAGCCCGAACCCTAACCCTAACCCTTCCCCGAAGCCTGACCCTCACCCGTCCCCTAATCCTAACCCGTACGCTAACACTAACCCGCGCCCTCACACGCACGCTCCCCCTAAAGCGTTGCCGTACCCTCACCTGGACCCTAAACCGTCCCCGTCCCCTAACCCTAACCCTAGCCCGAACCCTAACCCTAACCCTTCCCCGAAGCCTGACCCTCACCCGTCCCCTAATCCTAACCCGTACGCTAACACTAACCCGCGCCCTCAAACGCACGCTCCCCCTAAAGCGTTGCCGTACCCTCACCTGGACCCTAAACCGTCCCCGTCCCCTAACCCTAACCCTAGCCTGAACCCTAACCCTAACCCTTCCCCGAAGCCTGACCCTCACCCGTCCCCTAATCCTAACCCGTACGCTAACACTAACCCGCGCCCTCACACGCACGCTCCCACTAAAGCGTTGCCGTACCATCACCTGGACCCTAAACCGTCCCCGTCCCCTAACCCTAACCCTAGCCCGAACCCTAACCCTAGCCCTTCCCCGAAGCCTGACCCTCACCCATCCCCTAATCCTAACCCGTACGCTAACACTAACCCGCGCCCTCACACGCACGCTCCCCCTAAACCGTTGTCGTACCCTCACCTGGACCCTAAACCGTCCCCGTCCCCTAACCCTAACCCTAGCCCGAACCCTAACCCTAACCCTTCCCCGAAGCCTGACCCTCACCCGTCCCCTAATCCTAACCCGTACGCTAACACTAACCCGCGCCCTCACACGCACGCTCCCCCTAAAGCGTTGCCGTACCCTCACCTGGACCCTGAACCGTCCCCGTCCCCTAACCCTAACCCTAGCCCGAACCCTAACCCTAACCCTTCCCCGAAGCCTGACCCTCACCCGTCCCATAATCCTAACCCGTACGCTAACACTAACCCGCGCCCTCACACGCACGCTCCCCCTAAAGCGTTGCCGTACCCTCACCTGGACCCTAAACCGTCCCCGTCCCCTAACACTAACCCTAGCCCGAACCCTAACCCTAACCCTTCCCCGAAGCCTGACCCTCACCCGTCCCCTAATCCTAACCCGTACGCTAACACTAACACGCGCCCTCACACGCCCGCTCCCCCTAAAGCGTTGCCGTACCCTCACCTGGACCCTAAACCGTCCCCATCCCCTAACCCTAACCCTAGCCCGAACCCTAACCCTAACCCTTCCCCGAAGCCTGACCCTCACCCGTCCCCTAATCCTAACCCGTAAGCTAACACTAACCCGCGCCCTCACACGCACGCTCCCCCTAAAGCGTTGCCGTACCCTCACCTGGACCCTAAACCGTCCCCGTCCCCTAACCCTAACCCTAGCCCGAACCCTAACCCTAACCCTTCCCCGAAGCCTGACCCTCACCCGTCCCCTAATCCTAAGCCGTACGCTAACACTAACGCGCGCCCTCACATGCACGCTCCCCCTAAAGCGTTGCCGTACCCTCACCTGGACCCTAAACCGTCCCAGTCCCCTAACCCTAACCCTAGCCCGAACCCTAACCCTAACCCTTCCCCGAAGCCTGACCCTCACCCGTCCCCTAATCCTAACCCGTACGCTAACACTAACCCGCGCCCTCACACGCACGCTCCCCCTAAAGCGTTGCCGTACCCTCACCTGGACCCTAAACCGTCCCCATCCCCTAACCTTAACCCTAGCCCGAACCCTAACCCTAACCCTTCCCCGAAGCCTGACCCTCACCCGTCCCCTAATCCTAACCCGTACGCTAACACTAACCCGCGCCCTCACACGCACGCTCCCCCTAAAGCGTTGCCGTTCCCTCACCTGGACCCTAAACCGTGCCCGTCCCCTAACCCTAACCCTAGCCCGAACCCTAACCCTAACCCTTCCCCAAAGCCTGACCCTTACCCGTCCCCTAATCCTAACCCGTACATTAACACTAACCCGCGCCCTCACACGCACGCTCCCCCTAAAGCGTTGCCGTACCCTCACTTGGACCCTAAACCGTCCCCGTCCCCTAACCCTAACCCTAGCCCGAACCTTAACCCTAACCCTTCCCCGATGCCTGACCCTCACCCGTCCCCTAATCCTAACCCGTACGCTAACACTAACCTGCGCCCTCACACGCACGCTCCCCCTAAAGCGTTGCCGTACCCTCACCTGGACCCTAAACCGTCCCCGTCCCCTAACCCTAACCCTAGCCCGAACCCTAACCCTAACCCTTCCCCGAAGCCTGACCCTCACCCGTCCCCTAATCCTAACCCGTACGCTAACACTAACCCGCGCCCTCACACGCACGCTCCCCCTAAAGCGTTGCCGTTCCCTCACCTGGACCCTAAACCGTGCCCGTCCCCTAACCCTAACCCTAGCCCGAACCCTAACCCTAACCCTTCCCCAAAGCCTGACCCTCACCTGTCCCCTAATCCTAACCCGTACGCTAACACTAACCCGCGCCCTCACACGCACGCTCCCCCTAAAGCATTGCCGTACCCTCACTTGGACCCTAAACCGTCCCCGTCCCCTAACCCTAACCCTAGCCCGAACCCTAAGCCTAACCCTTCCCCGAAGCCTGACCCTCACCCGTCCCCTAATCCTAACCCGTACGCTAACACTAACGCGCACCCTCACACGCACGCTCCCCCTAAAGCGTTGCCGTACCCTCACCTGGACCCTAAACCGTCCCAGTCCCCTAACCCTAACCCTAGCCCGAACCCTAACCCTAACCCTTCCCCGAAGCCTGACCCTCACCCGTCCCCTAATCCTAACCCGTACGCTAACACTAACACGCGCCCTCACACGCACGCTCCCCCTAAAGCGTTGCCGTACCCTCACCTGGACCCTAAACCGTCCCCATCCCCTAACCCTAACCCTAGCCCGAACCCTAACCCTAACCCTTCCCCGAAGCCTGACCCTCACCCGTCCCCTAATCCTAACCCGTACGCTAACACTAACCCGCGCCCTCACACGCACGCTCCCCCTAAACCGTTGCCGTACCCTCACCTGGACCCTAAACCGTCCCCGTCCCCTAACCCTAACCCTAGCCCGAACCCTAACCCTAACCCTTCCCCGAAGCCTGACCCTCACCCGTCCCCTAATCCTAACCCGTACGCTAACACTAACCCGCGCCCTCACACGCACGCTCCCCCTAAAGCGTTGCCGTACCCTCACCTGGACCCGAAACCGTCCCCGTCCCTTAACCCTTACCCTAGCCCGAACCCTAACCCTAACCCTTCCCCGAAGCCTGACCCTCACCCGTCCCCTAATCCTAACCCGTACGCTAACACTAACCCGCGCCCTCACACGCACGCTCCCCCTAAAGCGTTGCCGTACCCTCACCTGGACCCTAAACCGTCCCCGTCCCCTAACCCTAACCCTAGCCCGAACCCTAACCCTAACCCTTCCCCGAAGCCTGACCCTCACCCGTCCCCTAATCCTAACCCGTACGCTAACACTAACCCGTGCCCTCACACGCACGCTCCCCCTAAAGCGTTGCCGTACCCTCACCTGGACCCTAAACCGTCCCCGTCCCCTAACCCTAACCCTAGCCCGAACCCTAACCCTAGCCCTTCCCCGAAGCCTGACCCTCACCCGTCCCCTAATCCTAACCCGTACGCTAACACTAACCCGCGCCCTCACATGCACGCTCCCCCTAAACCGTTGTCGTACCCTCACCTGGACCCTAAACCGTCCCCGTCCCCTAACCCTAACCCTAGCCCGAACCCTAACCCTAACCCTTCCCCGAAGCCTGACCCTCACCCGTCCCCTAATCCTAACCCGTACGCTAACACTAACCCGCGCCCTCAAACGCACGCTCCCCCTAAAGCGTTGCCGTACCCTCACCTGGACCCTGAACCGTCCCCGTCCCCTAACCCTAACCCTAGCCCGAACCCTAACCCTAACCCTTCCCCGAAGCCTGACCCTCACCCGTCCCCTAATCCTAACCCGTACGCTAACACTAACCCGCGCCCTCACACGCACGCTCCCCCTAAAGTGTTGCCGTACTCTCACCTGGACCCTAAACCGTCCCCGTCCCCTAACCCTAACCCTAGCCCGAACCCTAACCCTAACCCTTCCCCGAAGCCTGACCCTCACCCGTCCCCTAATCCTAACCCGTACGCTAACACTAACACGCGCCCTCACACGCACGCTCCCCCTAAAGCTTTGCCGTACCCTCACCTGGACCCTAAACCGTCCCCATCCCCTAACCCTAACCCTAGCCCGAACCCTAACCCTAACCCTTCCCCGAAGCCTGACCCTCACCCGTCCCCTAATCCTAACCCGTAAGCTAACACTAACCCGCGCCCTCACACGCACGCTCCCCCTAAAGCGTTGCCGTACCCTCACCTGGACCCTAAACCGTCCCCGTCCCCTAACCCTAACCCTAGCCCGAACCCTAACCCTAACCCTTCCCCGAAGCCTGACCCTCACCCGTCCCCTAATCCTAAGCCGTACGCTAACACTAACGCGCGCCCTCACACGCACGCTCCCCCTAAAGCGTTGCCGTACCCTCACCTGGACCCTAAACCGTCCCAGTCCCCTAACCCTAACCCTAGCCCGAACCCTAACCCTAACCCTTCCCCGAAGCCTGACCCTCACCCGTCCCCTAATCCTAACCCGTACGCTAACACTAACCCGCGCCCTCACACGCACGCACCCCCTAAAGCGTTGCCGTACCCTCACCTGGACCCTAAACCGTCCCCATCCCCTAACCTTAACCCTAGCCCGAACCCTAACCCTAACCCTTCCCCGAAGCCTGACCCTCACCCGTCCCCTAATCCTAACCCGTACGCTAACACTAACGCGCGCCCTCACACGCACGCTCCCCCTAAAGCGTTGCCGTTCCCTCACCTGGACCCTAAACCGTGCCCGTCCCCTAACCCTAACCCTAGCCCGAACCCTAACCCTAACCCTTCCCCAAAGCCTGACCCTTACCCGTCCCCTAATCCTAACCCGTACGCTAACACTAACCCGCGCCCTCACACGCACGCTCCCCCTAAAGCGTTGCCGTACCCTCACTTGGACCCTAAACCGTCCCCGTCCCCTAACCCTAACCCTAGCCCAAACCTTAACCCTAACCCTTCCCCGATGCCTGACCCTCACCCGTCCCCTAATCCTGACCCGTACGCTAACACTAACCCGCGCCCTGACACGCACGCTCCCCCTAAAGCGTTGCCGTACCCTCACCTGGACCCTAAACCGTCCCCGTCCCCTAACCCTAACCCTAGCCCGAACCCTAACCCTAACCCTTCCCCGAAGCCTGACCCTCACCCGTCCCCTAATCCTAACCCGTACGCTAACACTAACCCGCGCCCTCACACGCACGCTCCCCCTAAAGCGTTGCCGTTCCCTCACCTGGACCCTAAACCGTGCCCGTCCCCTAACCCTAACCCTAGCCCGAACCCTAACCCTAACCCTTCCCCAAAGCCTGACCCTCACCTGTCCCCTAATCCTAACCCGTACGCTAACACTAACCCGCGCCCTCACACGCACGCTCCCCCTAAAGCGTTGCCGTACCCTCACTTGGACCCTAAACCGTCCCCGTCCCCTAACCCTAACCCTAGCCCGAACCCTAAGCCTAACCCTTCCCCGAAGCCTGACCCTCACCCGTCCCCTAATCCTAACCCGTACGCTAACACTAACCCGCACCCTCACACGCACGCTCCCCCTAAAGCGTTGCCGTACCCTCACCTGGACCCTAAACCGTCCCAGTCCCCTAACCCTAACCCTAGCCCGAACCCTAACCCTAACCCTTCCCCGAAGCCTGACCCTCACCCGTCCCCTAATCCTAACCCGTACGCTAACACTAACCCGCGCCCTCACACGCACGCTCCCCCTAAAGCGTTGCCGTACCCTCACCTGGACCCTAAACCGTGCCCGTCCCCTAACCCAAACCCTAGCCCGAACCCTAACCCTAACCCTTCCCCGAAGCCTGACCCTCACCCGTCCCCTAATCCTAACCCGTACGCTAACACTAACCCGCGCCCTCACACGCACGCTCCTACTAAAGCGTTGCCGTACCCTCACCTGGACCCTAAACCGTCCCCGTCCCCTAACCCTAACCCTAGCCCGAACCCTAACCCTAACCCTTCCCCGAAGCCTGACCCTCACCCGTCCCCTAATCCTAAGCCGTACGCTAACACTAACCCGCGCCCTCACACGCACGCTCCCCCTAAAGCGTTGCCGTACCCTCACCTGGACCCTAAACCGTCCCCGTCCCCTAACCCTAACCCTAGCCCAAAACCTAACCCTAACCCTTCCCCGAAGCCTGACCCTACCCGTCCCCTAATCCTAACCCGTACGCTAACACTAACCCGCGCCCTCACACGCACGCTCCCCCTAAAGGGTTGCCGTACCCTCACCTGGACCCTAAACCGACCCCGTCCCCTAACCCTAACCCTAGCCCGAACTTTAACCCTAACCCTTCCCCGAAGCCTGACCCTCACCCGTCCCCTAATCCTAACCCGTACGCTAACGCTATCGCGCGCCCTCACACGCACGCTCCCCGTAAAGCGTTGCCGTACCCTCACCTGGACCCTAAACCGTCCCCTTCCCCTAACCCTAACCCTAGCCAGAACCCTAACCCTAACCCTTCCCCGAAGGCTGACCCTCACCCGTCCCCTAATCCTAACTCGTACGCTAACACTAACCCGCCCCCTCACACGCACGCTCCCCCTAAAGTGTTGCCGTACCCTCACCTGGACCCTAAACCGTCCCCGTCCCCTAACCCTAACCCTAGCCCGAACCCTAACCCTAACCCTTCCCCGAAGCCTGACTCTCACCCGTCCCCTAATCCTAACCCGTAGGCTAACACTAACCCACGCCCTCACACGCACGCTCCCCCTAAAGCGTTGCCGTACCCTCACCTGGACCCGAAATCGTACCCGTCCCCTAACCCTAACCCTAGCCCGAACCCTAACCCTAACCCTTCCCCGAAGCCTGACCCTCACCTGTCCCCTAATCCTAACCCGTACGCTAACACTAACCCGTGCCCTCACACGCACGCTCCCCCTAAAGCGTTGCGCTACCCTCACCTGGACCCTAAACCGTCCCCGTCCCCTAACCCTAACCCTAGCCCGAACCCTAACCCTAACCCTTCCCCGAAGCCTGACCCGCACCCGTCCCCTAATCCTAAGCCGTACGCTAACACTAACCCGCGCCCTCACACGCACGCTCCCCCTAAAGCGTTGTCGTACCCTCACCTGGACCCTAAACCGTCCCCGTCCCCTAACCCTAACCCTAGCCCGAACCCTAACCCTAACCCTTCCCCGAAGCCTGACCCTCACCCGTCCCTTAATCATAAAACGTACACTAACACTAACCCGCGCCCTCACACGCACGCTCCCCCTAAAGGGTTGCCGTACACTCACCTGGACCCTAAACCGTCCCCGTCCCCTAACCCTAACCCTAGCCCGAACCCTAACCCTAACCCTTCCCCGAAGCCTGACCCTCACCCGTCCCCTAATCCTAAACCGCACGCTAACACTAACCCGCGCCCTCACACGCACGCTCCCCCTAAAGCGTTGCCGTACCCTCACCTGGACCCTAAACCGTCCCCGTCCCCTAACCCTAACCCTAGCCCGAACCCTAACCCTAACCCTTTCCCCGAAGCCTGACCCTCACCCGTCCCCTAATCCTAACCCGTACGCTAACACTACCCCGCGCCCTCACATGCACGCTCCCCCTAAAGCGTTGCCGTACCCTCACCTGGACCCTAAACCGTCCCCGTCACCTAACCCTAACCCTAGCCCGAACCCTAACCCTAAATCTTCTCCGAAGCATGACCCTCACCCATCCCCTAATCCTAAGCCATACGCTAACACTAACCCGCGCCCTCACACGCACGCTCCCCCTAAAGCGTTGCAGTACCCTCACCTGGACCCTAAACCGTCCCCGTCCCCTAACCCTAACCCTAGCCCGAACCCTAACCCTAACCCTTCCCCGAAGCCTGACCCTCACCCGTCCCCTAATCCTAACCCGTACGCTAACACTAACCCGCGCCCTCACATGCACGCTCCCCCTAAAGCGTTGCCGTACCCTCACCTGGACCCTAAACCGTCCCTGTCCCGTAACCCTAACCCTAGCCCGAACCCTATCCCTAACCCTTCCCCGAAGCCTGACCCTCAACCGTCCCCTAATCCTAACCCCTACGCTAACACTAACCCGCGCCCTCACACGCACGCTCCCCCTAAAGCGTTGCAGTACCCTCACCTAGACCCTAAACCGTCCCCGTCCCCTAACCCTAACCCTAGCCCGAACCCTATCCATAACACTTTCCCGAAGCCTGACCCTCACCCGTCCCCTAATCCTAACCCGTACGCTAACACTAACCCGCACCCTCACATGCATGCTCCCCCTAAAGCGTTGCCGTACCCTCACCTGGACCCTAAACCGTCCCCGTCCCCTAACCCTAACCCTAGCCCGAACCCTAACCCTAACCCTTCCCCGAAGCCTGACCCTCACCCGTCCCCTAATCCTAACCCGTACGCTAACACTAACCCGCGCCCTCACACGCACGCTCCCCCTAAAGCGTTGTCGTACCCTCACCTGGACCCTAAACCGTCCCCGTCCCCTAACCCTAACCCTAGCCCGAACCCTAACCCTAACACTTCCCCGAAGCCTGACCCTCAACCGTCCCCTAATCGTAAGCCGTACGCTAACACTAACCCGCGCCCTCACACGCACACTCCCCCTAAAGCGTTGCCGTACACTCACCTGGACCCTAAACCGTCCCCGTCCCCTAACCCTAACCCTAGCCCGAACCCTAACCCTAACCCTTCCCCGAAGCCTGACCCTCACCCGTCCCCTAATCCTAACCCGTACGCTAACACCAACCCGCGCCCTCACACGCACGCTCCCCCTAAAGCGTTGCTGTTCCCTCACCTGGACCCTAAACCGTGCCCGTCCCCTAACCCTAACCCTAGCCCGAACCCTAACCCTAACCCTTCCCCAAAGCCTGACCCTCACCTGTCCCCTAATCCTAACCCGTACGCTAACACTAACCCGCGCCCTCACACGCACGCTCCCCCTAAAGCGTTGCCGTACCCTCACTTGGACCCTAAACCGTCCCCGTCCCCTAACCCTAACCCTAGCCCGAACCCTAAGCCTAACCCTTCCCCGAAGCCTGACCCTCACCCGTCCCCTAATCCTAACCCGTACGCTAACACTAACCCGCACCCTCACACGCACGCTCCCCCTAAAGCGTTGCCGTACCCTCACCTGGACCCTAAACCGTCCCAGTCCCCTAACCCTAACCCTAGCCCGAACCCTAACCCTAACCCTTCCCCGAAGCCTGACCCTCACCCGTCCCCTAATCCTAACCCGTACGCTAACACTAACCCGCGCCCTCACACGCACGCTCCCCCTAAAGCGTTGCCGTACCCTCACCTGGACCCTAAACCGTGCCCGTCCCCTAACCCAAACCCTAGCCCGAACCCTAACCCTAACCCTTCCCCGAAGCCTGACCCTCACCCGTCCCCTAATCCTAACCCGTACGCTAACACTAACCCGCGCCCTCACACGCACGCTCCTACTAAAGCGTTGCCGTACCCTCACCTGGACCCTAAACCGTCCCCGTCCCCTAACCCTAACCCTAGCCCGAACCCTAACCCTAACCCTTCCCCGAAGCCTGACCCTCACCCGTCCCCTAATCCTAAGCCGTACGCTAACACTAACCCGCGCCCTCACACGCACGCTCCCCCTAAAGCGTTGCCGTACCCTCACCTGGACCCTAAACCGTCCCCGTCCCCTAACCCTAACCCTAGCCCAAACCCTAACCCTAACCCTTCCCCGAAGCCTGACCCTACCCGTCCCCTAATCCTAACCCGTACGCTAACACTAACCCGCGCCCTCACACGCACGCTCCCCCTAAAGGGTTGCCGTACCCTCACCTGGACCCTAAACCGACCCCGTCCCCTAACCCTAACCCTAGCCCGAACTTTAACCCTAACCCTTCCCCGAAGCCTGACCCTCACCCGTCCCCTAATCCTAACCCGTACGCTAACGCTATCGCGCGCCCTCACACGCACGCTCCCCGTAAAGCGTTGCCGTACCCTCACCTGGACCCTAAACCGTCCCCTTCCCCTAACCCTAACCCTAGCCAGAACCCTAACCCTAACCCTTCCCCGAAGCCTGACCCTCACCCGTCCCCTAATCCTAACTCGTACGCTAACACTAACCCGCCCCCTCACACGCACGCTCCCCCTAAAGTGTTGCCGTACCCTCACCTGGACCCTAAACCGTCCCCGTCCCCTAACCCTAACCCTAGCCCGAACCCTAACCCTAACCCTTCCCCGAAGCCTGACCCTCAACCGTCCCCTGATCCTAACCCGTACGCTAACACTAACCCGCGCCCTCACACGCACGCTCCCCCTAAAGCGTTGCCGTACCCTCACCTGGACCCTAAACCGTCTCCGTCCCCTAACCCTAACCCTAGCCCGAACCCTAACCCTAACCCTTCCCCGAAGCCTGACTCTCACCCGTCCCCTAATCCTAACCCGTAGGCTAACACTAACCCGCGCCCTCACACGCACGCTCCCCCTAAAGCGTTGCCGTACCCTCACCTGGACCCGAAATCGTACCCGTCCCCTAAACCTAACCCTAGCCCGAACCCTAACCCTAACCCTTCCCCGAAGCCTGACCCTCACCTGTCCCCTAATCCTAACCCGTACGCTAACACTAACCCGTGCCCTCACACGCACGCTCCCCCTAAAGCGTTGCGCTACCCTCACCTGGACCCTAAACCGTCCCCGTCCCCTAACCCTAACCCTAGCCCGAACCCTAACCCTAACCCTTCCCCGAAGCCTGACCCGCACCCGTCCCCTAATCCTAAGCCGTACGCTAACACTAACCCGCGCCCTCACACGCACGCTCCCCCTAAAGCGTTGCCGTACCCTCACCTGGACCCTAAACCGTCCCCGTCCCCTAACCCTAACCCTAGCCCGAACCCTAACCCTAACCCTTCCCCGAAGCCTGACCCTCACCCGTCCCTTAATCATAAAACGTACACTAACACTAACCCGCGCCCTCACACGCACGCTCCCCCTAAAGGGTTGCCGTACACTCACCTGGACCCTAAACCGTCCCCGTCCCCTAACCCTAACCCTAGCCCGAACCCTAACCCTAACCCTTCCCCGAAGCCTGACCCTCACCCGTCCCCTAATCCTAAACCGCACGCTAACACTAACCCGCGCCCTCACACGCACGCTCCCCCTAAAGCGTTGCCGTACCCTCACCTGGACCCTAAACCGTCCCCGTCCCCTAACCCTAACCCTAGCCCGAACCCTAACCCTAACCCTTTCCCCGAAGCCTGACCCTCACCCGTCCCCTAATCCTAACCCGTACGCTAACACTACCCCGCGCCCTCACATGCACGCTCCCCCTAAAGCGTTGCCGTACCCTCACCTGGACCCTAAACCGTCCCCGTCACCTAACCCTAACCCTAGCCCGAACCCTAACCCTAAATCTTCTCCGAAGCATGACCCTCACCCATCCCCTAATCCTAAGCCATACGCTAACACTAACCCGCGCCCTCACACGCACGCTCCCCCTAAAGCGTTGCAGTACCCTCACCTGGACCCTAAACCGTCCCCGTCCCCTAACCCTAACCCTAGCCCGAACCCTAACCCTAACCCTTCCCCGAAGCCTGACCCTCACCCGTCCCCTAATCCTAACCCGTACGCTAACACTAACCCGCGCCCTCACATGCACGCTCCCCCTAAAGCGTTGCCGTACCCTCACCTGGACCCTAAACCGTCCCTGTCCCGTAACCCTAACCCTAGCCCGAACCCTAACCCTAACCCTTCCCCGAAGCCTGACCCTCAACCGTCCCCTAATCCTAACCCCTACGCTAACACTAACCCGCGCCCTCACACGCACGCTCCCCCTAAAGCGTTGCAGTACCCTCACCTAGACCCTAAACCGTCCCCGTCCCCTAACCCTAACCCTAGCCCGAACCCTATCCATAACACTTCACCGAAGCCTGACCCTCACCCGTCCCCTAATCCTAACCCGTACGCTAACACTAACCCGCACCCTCACATGCATGCTCCCCCTAAAGCGTTGCCGTACCCTCACCTGGACCCTAAACCGTCCCCATCCCCTAACCCTAACCCTAGCCCGAACCCTAACCCTAACCCTTCCCCGAAGCCTGACCCTCACCCGTCCCCTAATCCTAACCCGTACGCTAACACTAACCCGCGCCCTCACACGCACGCTCCCCCTAAAGCGTTGTCGTACCCTCACCTGGACCCTAAACCGTCCCCGTCCCCTAACCCTAACCCTAGCCCGAACCCTAACCCTAACACTTCCCCGAAGCCTGACCCTCAACCGTCCCCTAATCGTAAGCCGTACGCTAACACTAACCCGCGCCCTCACACGCACGCTCCCCCTAAAGCGTTGCCGTACCCTCACCTGGACCCTAAACCGTCCCCGTCCCCTAACCCTAACCCTAGCCCGAACCCTAACCCTAACCCTTCCCCGAAGCCTGACCCTCACCCGTCCCCTAATCCTAAGCCGTACGCTAACACTAACGCGCGCCCTCACACGCACACTCCCCCTAAAGCGTTGCCGTACCCTCACCTGGACCCTAAACCGTCCCCGTCCCCTAACCCTAACCCTAGCCCGAACCCTAACCCTAACCCTTCCCCGAAGCCTGACCCTCACCCGTCCCCTAATCCTAACCCGTACGCTAACACTAACGCGCGCCCTCACACGCACGCTCCCCCTAAAGCGTTGCCGTACCCTCAACTGGACCCAAAACCATCCCCGTCCCCTAACCCTAACCCTAGCCCGAACCCTAACCCTAACCCTTCCCCGAAGCCTGACCCTCACCCGTCCCCTAATCCTAACCTGTAGGCTAACACTAACACGCGCCCTCACACGCACGTTCCCCCTAAAGCGTTGCCTTACCCTCACCTGGACCCTAAACCGTCCCCGTCCCCTAACCCTAACCCTAGCCCGAAACCTAACCCTAACCCTTCCCCGAAGCCTGACCCTCACCCGTCCCCTAATCCTAAGCCGTACGCTAACAGTAACCCGCGCCCTCACACGCACGCTCCCCCTAAAGCGTTGCCGTACCCTCACCTGGACCCGAAACCGTCCCAGTCCCCTAACCCTAACCCTAGCCCGAACCCTAACCCTAACCCTTCCCCGAAGCCTGACCCTCACCCGTCCCCTAATCCTAACCCGTACGCTAACACTAACCCGCGCCCTCACACGCACGCTCCCCCTAAAGCGTTGCCGTACCCTCACTTGGACCCTAAACCGTCCCCGTCCCCTAACCCTAACCCTAGCCCGAACCCTAACCCTAACCCTTCCCCGAAGCCTGACCCTCACCCGTCCCCTAATTCTAACCCGTACGCTAACACTAACCCGCGCCCTCACACGCACGCTCCCCCTAAAGCGTTGCCGTACCCTCACCTGGACCCTAAACCGTCCCCGTCCCCTAACCCTAACCCTAGCCCGAACCCTAACCCTAACCCTTCCCCGAAGCCTGACCCTCACCCGTCCCCTAATTCTAACCCGTACGCTAACACTAACCCGCGCCCTCACATGCACGCTCCCCCTAAAGCGTTGCCGTACCCTCACCTGGACCCTAAACTGTCCCCGTCCCCTAACCCTAACCCTAGCCCGAACCCTAACCCTAACCCTTCCGCAAAGCCTGACCCTCACCCGTCCCCTAATCCTAACCCCTACGCTAACACTAACCCGCGCCCTCACACGCACGCTCCCCCTAAAGCGTTGCCGTACCCTCACCTGGACCCGAAACCGTCCCCGTCCCCTAACCCTAACCCTAGCCCGAACCCTAACCCTAACCCTTCCCCGAAGCCTGACCCTCACCCGTCCCCTAATCCTAAGCCGTACGCTAACACTAACCCGCGCCCTCACACGCACGCTCCCCCTGAAGCTTTGCCGTACCCTCACCTTGACTCTAAACTGTCCCCGTCCCCTAACACTAACCCTAGCCCGAATCCTAACCCTAACCCTTCCCCGAAGCCTGACCCTCACCCGTCTCCAATCCTAACACGTACGCTAACACTAACCCGCGCCCTCACACGCACGCTCCCCCTAAAGCGTTGCCGTACCCTCACCTGGACCCTAAACCATCCCATGTCCCCTAACCCTAACCCTAGCCCGAACCCTAACCCTAACCCTTCCCCGAAGCCTGACCCTCACCCGTCCCCTAATCCTAACCCGTACGCTAACACTAACCCGCGCCCTCACACGCACGCTCCCCCTAAAGCGTTGCCGTACCCTCACCTGGACCCTAAACCGTCCCCGTCCCTTATCCCTAACCCTAGCCAGAACCCTAACCCTAACCCTTCCCTGAAGCCTGACCCTCACCCGTCCCCTAATCCTAACACGTACGCTAACACTAACCCTCGCCCTCACACGCACGCTCCCCCTAAAGCGTTGCCGTACACTCACCTGGACCCTAAACCGTCCCCGTCCCCTAACCCTAACCCTAGCCCGAACCCTAACCCTAACCCTTCCCCGAAGCCTGACCCTCACCCGTCCCCTAATCCTAACCAGTACGCTAACACTACCCCGCGCCCTCACATGCTCGCTCCCCCTAAAGCGTTGCCGTACCCTCACCTGGACCCTAAACCGTCCCCGTCACCTAACCCTAACCCTAGCCCGAACCCTAACCCTAACCCTTCCCCGAAGCATGACCCTCACCCATCCCCTAATCCTAAGCCATACGCTAACACTAACCCGTGCCCTCACACACACGCTCCTCCTAAAGCGTTGCCGTACCCTCACCTGGACCCTAAACCGTCCCCGTCCCCTAACCCTAACCCTAGCCCGAACCCTAACCCTAATCCTTCCCCGAAGCCTGACCCTCACCCGTCCCCTAATCCTAACCCGTACGCTAACACTAACCAGCGCCCTCACACGCACGCTCCCCCTAAAGCGTTGCCGTACCCTCACCTGGACCCTAAACCGTCCCCGTACCCTAACCCTAACCCTAGCCCGAACCCTAACCCTAACTCTTCCCCGAAGCCTGACCCTCACCCGTCCCCTAATCCTAACCCGTACGCTAACACTAACCCGCGCCCTCACACGCACGCTCCCCCTAAAGCGTTGCCGTACCCTCACCTGGACCCGAAAACGTCCCCGTCCCTTAACCCTTACCCTAGCCCGAACCCTAACCCTAACCCTTCCCCGAAGCCTGACCCTCACCCGTCCCCTAATTCTAACCCGTACGCTAACACTAACCTGCGCCCTCACACGCACGCTCCCCCTAAAGCGTTGCCGTACCCTCACCTGGACCCGAAAACGTCCCCGTCCCTTAACCCTTACCCTAGCCCGAACCCTAACCCTAACCCTTCCCCGAAGCCTGACCCTCACCCGTCCCCTAATCCTAACCCGTACGCTAACACTAACCCGCGCCCTCACACGCACGCTCCCCCTAAAGCGTTGCCGTACCCTCACCTGGACCCTAAACCGTCCCCGTCCCCTAACCCTAACCCTAGCCCGAACCCTAACCCTAACCCTTCCCCGAAGCCTGACCCTCACCCGTCCCCTAATCCTAACCCGTACGCTAACACTAACCCGCGCCCTCAAACGCACGCTCCCCCTAAAGCGTTGCCGTACCCTCACCTGGACCCGAAACCGTCCCCGTCCCCTAACCCTAACCCTAGCCCGAACCCTAACCCTAACCCTTCCCCGAAGCCTGACCCTCACCCATCCCCTAATCCTAACCCGTACGCTAACACTAACCCGCGCCCTCACACGCACGCTCCCCCTAAAGCGTTGCCGTACCCTCACCTGGACCCTAAACCGTCCCCGTCCCCTATCCCTAACCCTAGACGGAATCCTAACCCTAACCCTTCCCCGAAGCCTGACCCTCACCCGTCCCCTAATCCTAACCCGTACGCTAACACTAACCCGCGCCCTCACACGCACGCTCCCCCTAAAGCGTTGCCGTACCCTCACCTGGACCCGAAACCGTCCCCGTCCCCTAACCCTAACCCTAGCCCGAACCCTAACCCTAACCCTTCCCCGAAGCCTGACCCTCACCCATCCCCTAATCCTAACCCGTACGCTAACACTAACCCGCGCCCTCACACGCACGCTCCCCCTAAAGCGTTGCCGTACCCTCACCTGGACCCTAAACCGTCCCCGTCCCCTAACCCTAACCCTAGCCGGAACCCTAACCCTAACACTTCCCCGAAGCCTGAACCTCACCCGTCCCCTAATCCTAACCCGTACGCTAACACTAACCCGCGCCCTCACACGCACGCTCCCCCTAAAGCGTTGCCGTACCCTCACCTGGACCCTAAACCGTCCCCGGCCCCTAACCCTAACCCTAGCCCGAACCCTAACCCTAACCCTTCCCCGAAGCCTGACCCTCACCCGTCCCCTAATCCTAACCCGTACGCTAACACTAACCCGCGCCCTCACACGCACGCTCCCCCTAAAGCGTTGCCGTACCCTCACCTGGACCCTAAACCGTCCCCGTCCCCTAACCCTAACCCTAGCCCGAACCCTAACCCTAACTCTTCCCCGAAGCCTGAACCTCACCCGTCCCCTAATCCTAACACGTACGCGAACACTAACCCGCGCCCTCACACGCATGCTCCCCCTAAAGCGTTGCCGTACTCTCACCTGGACCCTAAACCGTCCCCGTCCCCTAACCCTAACCCTAGCCCGAACCCTAACCCTAACCCTTCCGCAAAGCCTGACCCTCACCCGTCCCCTAATCCTAACCCGTACGCTAAAACTAACCCGCGCCCTCACACGCACGCTCCCCCTAAAGCGTTGCCGTACCCTCACCTGGACCCTAAACCGTCCCCGCCCCCTAACCCTAACCCTAGCCCGAACCCTAACCCTAACCCTTCCCCGAAGCCTGACCCTCACCCGTCCCCTAATCCTAAGCCGTACGCTAACACTAACCTGCGCCCTCACACGCACGCTCCCCCTGAAGCTTTGCCGTACCCTCACCTGGACTCTAAACCGTCCCCGTCCCCTAACACTAACCCTAGCCCGAACCCTAACCCTAACCCTTCCCCGAAGCCTGACCCTCACCCGTCCCCAATCCTAACACGTACGCTAACACTAACCCGCGCCCTCACACGCACGCTCCCCCTAAAGCGTTGCCGTACCCTCACCTGGACCCTAAACCATCCCATGTCCCCTAACCCTAACCCTAGCCCGAACCCTAACCCTAACCCTAACCCTTCCCCGAAGCCTGACCCTCACCCGTCCCCTAATCCTAACCCGTACGCTAACACTAACCCGCGCCCTCACACGCACGCTCCCCCTAAAGCGTTGCCGTACCCTCACCTGGACCCTAAACCGTCCCCGTCCCTTATCCCTAACCCTAGCCAGAACCCTAACCCTAACCCTTCCCTGAAGCCTGACCCTCACCCGTCCCCTAATCCTAACACGTACGCTAACACTAACCCTCGCCCTCACACGCACGCTCCCCCTAAAGCGTTGCTGTACTCTTACCTGCACCCTAAACCGTCCCTATCCCCTAACCCTAACCCTAGCCCGAACCCTAACCCTAACCTTTCCCCGAAGCCTGACCCTCAACCGTCCTCTAATCCTAACCAGTACGCTAACACTACCCCGCGCCCTCACATGCTCGCTCCCCCTAAAGCGTTGCCGTACCCTCACCTGGACCCTAAACCGTCCCCGTCACCTAACCCTAACCCTAGCCCGAACCCTAACCCTAACCCTTCCCCGAAGCATGACCCTCACCCATCCCCTAATCCTAAGCCATACGCTAACACTAACCCGCGCCCTCACACACACGCTCCCCCTAAAGCGTTGCCGTACCCTCACCTGGACCCTAAACCGTCCCCGTCCCCTAACCCTAACCCTAGCCCGAACCCTAACCCTAACCCTTCCCCGAAGCCTGACCCTCACCCGTCCCCTAATCCTAACCAGTACGCTAACACTACCCCGCGCCCTCACATGCACGCTCCCCCTAAAGCGTTGCCGTACCCTCACCTGGACCCTAAACCGTCCCCGTCACCTAACCCTAACCCTAGCCCGAACCCTAACCCTAACCCTTCCCCGAAGCCTGACCCTCAACCGTCCCCTAATCCTAACCCGTACGCTAACACTAACCCACGCCCTCACACGCACGCTCCCCCTAAAGCGTTGCCGTACCCTCACCTGGACCCTAAACCGTCCCCGTCCCCTAACCCTAACCCTAGCCCGAACCCTAACCCTAACCCTTCCCCGAAGCCTGACCCTCAACCGTCCCCTAATCCTAACCCGTACGTTAACACTAACCCGCGCCCTCACACGCACGCTCCCCCTAAAGCGTTGCCGTACCCTCACCTGGACCCTAAACCGTCCCCGTCCCCTAACCCTAACCCTAGCCCGAACCCTAACCCTAACCCTTCCCCGAAGCCTGACCCTCACCCGTCCCCTAATCCTAACCCGTACGCTAACACTAACCCGCGCCCTCACACGCACGCTCCCCCTAAAGCGTTGCCGTACCCTCACCTGGACCCTAAACCGTCCCCGTCCCCTAACCCTAGCCCGAACCCTAACCCTAACCCTTCCCCGAAGCCTGACCCTCACACGTCCCTTAATCCTAACCCGTACGCTAACACTAACCCGCGCCCTCACACGCACGCTCACCCTAAAGCGTTGCCGTACCCTCACCTGGACCCTAAACCGTCCCCGTCCCCTAACCCTAACCCTAGCCCGAACCCTAACCCTAATCCTTCCCCGAAGCCTGACCCTCACCCGTCCCCTAATCCTAACCCGTACGCTAACACTAACCAGCGCCCTCACACGCACGCTCCCCCTAAAGCGTTGCCGTACCCTCACCTGGACCCTAAACCGTCCCCGTCCCCTAACCCTAACCCTAGCCCGAACCCTAACCCTAACTCTTCCCCGAAGCCTGACCCTCACCCGTCCCCTAATCCTAACCCGTACGCTAACACTAACCCGCGCCCTCACACGCACGCTCCCCCTAAAGCGTTGCCGTACCCTCACCTGGACCCTAAACCGTCCCCGTCCCTTAACCCTAACCCTAGCCAGAACCCTAACCCTAACCCTTCCCCGAAGCCTGACCCTCACCCGTCCCCTAATCCTAACACGTACGCTAACACTAACCCTCGCCCTCACACGCACGCTCCCCCTAAAGCATTGCTGTACTCTTACCTGCACCCTAAACCGTCCCCGTCCCCTAACCCTAACCCTAGCCCGAACCCTAACCCTAACCCTAACCCTTCCCCGAAGCCTGACCCTCACCCGTCCCCTAATCCTAACCCGTACGCTAACACTAACCCGCGCCCTCACACGCACGCTCCCCCTAAAGCGTTGCCGTACCCTCACCTGGACCCTAAACCGTCCCCGTCCCTTATCCCTAACCCTAGCCAGAACCCTAACCCTAACCCTTCCCTGAAGCCTGACCCTCACCCGTCCCCTAATCCTAACCCGTACGCTAACACTAACCCTCGCCCTCACACGCACGCTCCCCCTAAAGCGTTGCTGTACTCTTACCTGCACCCTAAACCGTCCCCATCCCCTAACCGTAACCCTAGCCCGAACCCTAACCCTAACCCTTCCCCGAAGCCTGACCCTCAACCGTCCTCTAATCCTAACCAGTACGCTAACACTACCCCGCGCCCTCACATGCTCGCTCCCCCTAAAGCGTTGCCGTACCCTCACCTGGACCCTAAACCGTCCCCGTCACCTAACCCTAACCCTAGCCCGAACCCTAACCCTAACCCTTCCCCGAAGCATGACCCTCACCCATCCCCTAATCCTAAGCCATACACTAACACTAACCCGCGCCCTCACACACACGCTCCCCTTAAAGCGTTGCCGTACCCTCACCTGGACCCTAAACCGTCCCCGTCCCCTAACCCTAACCCTAGCCTGAACCCTAACCCTAACCCTTCCCCGAAGCCTGACCCTCACCCGTCCCCTAATCCTAACCAGTACGCTAACACTACCCCGCGCCCTCACATGCACGCTCCCCCTAAAGCGTTGCCGTACCCTCACCTGGACCCTAAACCGTCCCCGTCACCTAACCCTAACCCTAGCCCGAACCCTAACCCTAAACCTTCCCCGAAGCCTGACCCTCAACCGTCCCCTAATCCTAACCCGTACGCTAACACTAACCCACGCCCTCACACGCACGCTCCCCCTAAAGCGTTGCCGTACCCTCACCTGGACCCTAAACCGTCCCCGTCCCCTAACCCTAACCCTAGCCCGAACCCTAACCCTAACCCTTCCCCGAAGCCTGACCCTCAACCGTCCCCTAATCCTAACCCGTACGTTAACACTAACCCGCGCCCTCACACGCACGCTCCCCCTAAAGCGTTGCCGTACCCTCACCTGGACCCTAAACCGTCCCCGTCCCCTAACCCTAACCCTAGCCCGAACCCTAACCCTAACCCTTCCCCGAAGCCTGACCCTCACCCGTCCCCTAATCCTAACCCGTACGCTAACACTAACCCGCGCCCTCACACGCACGCTCCCCCTAAAGCGTTGCCGTACCCTCACCTGGACCCTAAACCGTCCCCGTCCCCTAACCCTAGCCCGAACCCTAACCCTAACCCTTCCCCGAAGCCTGACCCTCACACCTCCCTTAATCCTAAACCGTACGCTAACACTAACCCGCGCCCTCACACGCACGCTCACCCTAAAGCGTTGCCGTACCCTCACCTGGACCCTAAACCGTCCCCGTCCCCTAACCCTAACCCTAGCCCGAACCCTAACCCTAATCCTTCCCCGATGCCTGACCCTCACCCGTCCCCTAATCCTAACCCGTACGCTAACACTAACCAGCGCCCTCACACGCACGCTCCCCCTAAAGCGTTGCCGTACCCTCACCTGGACCCTAAACCGTCCCCGTCCCCTAACCCTAACCCTAGCCCGAACCCTAACCCTAACTCTTCCCCGAAGCCTGACCCTCACCCGTCCCCTAATCCTAACCCGTACGCTAACACTAACCCGCGCCCTCACACGCACGCTCCCCCTAAAGCGTTGCCGTACCCTCACCTGGACCCTAAACCGTCCCCGTTCCTTAACCCTAACCCTAGCCAGAACCCTAACCCTAACCCTTCCCCGAAGCCTGACCCTCACCCGTCCCCTAATCCTAACACGTACGCTAACACTAACCCTCGCCCTCACACGCACGCTCCCCCTAAAGCGTTGCTGTACTCTTACCTGCACCCTAAACCGTCCCCATCCCCTAACCCTAACCCTAGCCCGAACCCTAACCCTAACCCTTCCCCGAAGCATGACCCTCACCCGTCCCCTAATCCTAACCCGTACGCGAACACTAACCCGCGCCCTCACACGCATGCTCCTCCTAAAGCGTTGCCGTACTCTCACCTGGACCCTAAACCGTCCCCGTCCCCTAACCCTAACCCTAGCCCGAACCCTAACCCTAACCCTTCCCCGAAGCCTGACCCTCACCCGTCCCCAATCCTAACACGTACGCTAACACTAACCCGCGCCCTCACACGCACGCTCCCCCTAAAGCGTTGCCGTACCCTCACCTGGACCCTAAACCATCCCATGTCCCCTAACCCTAACCCTAGCCCGAACCCTAACCCTAACCCTAACCCTTCCCCGAAGCCTGACCCTCACCCGTCCCCTAATCCTAACCCGTACGCTAACACTAACCCGCGCCCTCACACGCACGCTCCCCCTAAAGCGTTGCCGTACCCTCACCTGGACCCTAAACCGTCCTCGTCCCTTATCCCTAACCCTAGCCAGAACCCTAACCCTAACCCTTCCCCGAAGCATGACCCTCACCCATCCCCTAATCCTAAGCCATACGCTAACACTAAACCGCGCCCTCACACACACGCTCCCCCTAAAGCGTTGCCGTACCCTCACCTGGACCCTAAACCGTCCCCATCCCCTAACCCTAACCCTAGCCCGAACCCTAACCCTAACCCTTCCCCGAAGCCTGACCCTCAACCGTCCTCTAATCCTAACCAGTACGCTAACACTACCCCGCGCCCTCACATGCTCGCTCCCCCTAAAGCGTTGCCGTACCCTCACCTGGACCCTAAACCGTCCCCGTCACCTAACCCTAACCCTAGCCCGAACCCTAACCCTAACCCTTCCCCGAAGCATGACCCTCACCCATCCCCTAATCCTAAGCCATACGCTAACACTAACCCGCGCCCTCACACACACGCTCCCCCTAAAGCGTTGCCGTACCCTCACCTGGACCCTAAACCGTCCCCGTCCCCTAACCCTAACCCTAGCCCGAACCCTAACCCTAACCCTTCCCCGAAGCCTGACCCTCACCCGTCCCCTAATCCTAACCAGTACGCTAACACTACCCCGCGCCCTCACATGCACGCTCCCCCTAAAGCGTTGCCGTACCCTCACCTGGACCCTAAACCGTCCCCGTCACCTAAACCTAACCCTAGCCCGAACCCTAACCCTAACCCTTCCCCGAAGCCTGACCCTCAACCGTCCCCTAATCCTAACCCGTACGCTAACACTAACCCACGCCCTCACACGCACGCTCCCCCTAAAGCGTTGCCGTACCCTCACCTGGACCCTAAACCGTCCCCGTCCCCTAACCCTAACCCTAGCCCGAACCCTAACCCTAACCCTTCCCCGAAGCCTGACCCTCAACCGTCCCCTAATCCTAACCCGTACGCTAACACTAACCCGCGCCCTCACACGCACGCTCCCCCTAAAGCGTTGCCGTACCCTCACCTGGACCCTAAACCGTCCCCGTCCCCTAACCCTAACCCTAGCCCGAACCCTAACCCTAACCCTTCCCCGAAGCCTGACCCTCACCCGTCCCCTAATCCTAACCCGTACGCTAACACTAACCCGCGCCCTCACACGCACGCTCCCCCTAAAGCGTTGCCGTACCCTCACCTGGACCCTAAACTGTCCCCGTCCCCTAAGCCTAACCCTAGCCCGAACCCTAACCCTTACCCTTCCCCGAAACCTGACCCTCACCCGTCCCCTAATCCTAACCCGTACGCTAACACTAACCCGCGCCCTCACACGCACGCTCCCCCTAAAGCGTTGCCGTACCCTCACCTGGACCCTAAACCGTCCCCGTCCCCTAACCCTAACCCTAGCCCGAACCCTAACCCTAACCCTTCCCCGAAGCCTGACCCTCACCCGTCCCCTAATCCTAACCCGTACGCTAACACTAACCCGCGCCCTCACACGCACGCTCCCCCTAAAGCGTTGCCGTACCCTCACCTGGACCCTAAACCGTCCCCGTCCCCTAACCCTAACCCTAGCCCGAACCCTAACCCTAACCCTTCCCCGAAGCCTGACCCTCACCCGTCCCCTAATCCTAACCCGTACGCTAACACTAACCCGCGCCCTCACACGCACGCTCCCCCTAAAGCGTTGCCGTACCCTCACCTGGACCCTAAACCGTCCCCGTCCCCTAACCCTAACCCTAGCCCGAACCCTAACCCTAACCCTTCCCCGAAGCCTGACCCTCACCCGTCCCCTAATCCTAACCCGTACGCTAACACTAACCCGCGCCCTCACACGCACGCTCCCCCTAAAGCGTTGCCGTACCCTCACCTGGACCCTAAACCGTCCCCGTCCCCTAACCCTAACCCTAGCCCGAACCCTAACCCTAACCCTTCCCCGAAGCCTGACCCTCACCCGTCCCCTAATCCTAACCCGTACGCTAACACTAACCCGCGCCCTCACACGCACGCTCCCCCTAAAGCGTTGCCGTACCCTCACCTGGACCCTAAACCGTCCCCGTCCCCTAACCCTAACCCTAGCCCGAACCCTAACCCTAACACTTCCCCGAAGCCTGACCCTCACCCGTCCCCTAATCCTAACCCGTACGCTAACACTAACCCGCGCCCTCACACGCACGCTCCCCCTAAAGCGTTGCCGTACCCTCACCTGGACCCTAAACCGTCCCCGTCCCCTAACCCTAACCCTAGCCCGAACCCTAACCCTAACCCTTCCCCGAAGCCTGACCCTCAACCGTCCCCTAATCCTAACCCGTACGCTAACACTAACCCGCGCCCTCACACGCACGCTCCCCCTAAAGCGTTGCCGTACCCTCACCTGGACCCTAAACCGTCCCCGTCCCCTAACCCTAACCCTAGCCCGAACCCTAACCCTAACCCTTCCCCGAAGCCTGACCCTCACCCGTCCCCTAATCCTAACCCGTACGCTAACACTAACCCGCGCCCTCACACGCACGCTCCCCCTAAAGCGTTGCCGTACCCTCACCTGGACCCTAAACCGTCCCCGTCCCCTAACCCTAACCCTAGCCCGAACCCTAACCCTAACCCTTCCCCGAAGCCTGACCCTCACCCGTCCCCTAATCCTAACCCGTACGCTAACACTAACCCGCGCCCTCACACGCACGCTCCCCCTAAAGCGTTGCCGTATCCTCACCTGGACCCTAAACCGTCCCCGTCCCCTAACCCTAACCCTAGCCCGAACCCTAACCCTAACCCTTCCCCGAAGCCTGACCCTCACCCGTCCCCTAATCCTAACCCGTACGCTAACACTAACCCGCGCCCTCACACGCACGCTCCCCCTAAAGCGTTGCCGTACCCTCACCTGGACCCTAAACCGTCCCCGTCCCCTAAGCCTAACCCTAGCCCGAACCCTAACCCTTACCCTTCTCCGAAACCTGACCCTCACCCGTCCCCTAATCCTAACCCGTACGCTAACACTAACCCGCGCCCTCACACGCACGCTCCCCCTAAAGCGTTGCCGTACCCTCACCTGGACCCTAAACCGTCCCCGTCCCCTAACCCTAACCCTAGCCCGAACCCTAACCCTAACCCTTCCCCGAAGCCTGACCCTCACCCGTCCCCTAATCCTAACCCGTACGCTAACACTAACCCGCGCCCTCACACGCACGCTCCCCCTAAAGCGTTGCCGTACCCTCACCTGGACCCTAAACCGTCCCCGTCCCCTAACCCTAACCCTAGCCCGAACCCTAACCCTAACCCTTCCCCGAAGCCTGACCCTCAACCGTCCCCTAATCCTAACCCGTACGCTAACACTAACCCGCGCCCTCACACGCACGCTCCCCCTAAAGCGTTGCCGTACCCTCACCTGGACCCTAAACCGTCCCCGTCCCCTAACCCTAACCCTAGTCCGAACCCTAACCCTAACCCTTCCCCGAAGCCTGACCCTCACCCGTCCCCTAATCCTAACCCGTACGCTAACACTAACCCGCGCCCTCACACGCACGCTCCCCCTAAAGCGTTGCCGTACCCTCACCTGGACCCTAAACCGTCCCCGTCCCCTAAGCCTAACCCTAGCCCGAACCCTAACCCTTACCCTTCCCCGAAACCTGACCCTCACCCGTCCCCTAATCCTAACCCGTACGCTAACACTAACCCGCGCCCTCACACGCACGCTCCCCCTAAAGCGTTGCCGTACCCTCACCTGGACCCTAAACCGTCCCCGTCCCCTAACCCTAACCCTAGCCCGAACCCTAACCCTAACCCTTCCCCGAAGCCTGACCCTCAACCGTCCCCTAATCCTAACCCGTACGCTAACACTAACCCGCGCCCTCACACGCACGCTCCCCCTAAAGCGTTGCCGTACCCTCACCTGGACCCTAAACCGTCCCCGTCCCCTAACCCTAACCCTAGCCCGAACCCTAACCCTAACCCTTCCCCGAAGCCTGACCCTCACCCGTCCCCTAATCCTAACCCGTACGCTAACACTAACCCGCGCCCTCACACGCACGCTCCCCCTAAAGCGTTGCCGTACCCTCACCTGGACCCTAAACCGTCCCCGTCCCCTAACCCTAACCCTAGCCCGAACCCTAACCCTAACCCTTCCCCGAAGCCTGACCCTCACCCGTCCCCTAATCCTAACCCGTACGCTAACACTAACCCGCGCCCTCACACACACGCTCCCCCTAAAGCGTTGCCGTACCCTCACCTGGACCCTAAACAGTCCCCGTCCCCTAACCCTAACCCTAGCCCGAACCCTAACCCTAACACTTCCCCGAAGCCTGACCCTCAACCGTCCCCTAATCCTAACCCGTACGCTAACACTAACGCACGCCCTCACACGCACGCTCCCCCTAAAGCGTTGCCGTACCCTCAACTGGACCCTAAACCGTCCCCGTCCCCTAACCCTAACCCTAGTCCGAACCCTAACCCTAACCCTTCCCCGAAGCCTGACCCTCACCCGTCCCCTAATCCTAACCCGTACGCTAACACTAACCCGCGCCCTCACACGCACGCTCCCCCTAAAGCGTTGCCGTACCCTCACCTGGACCCTAAACCGTCCCCGTCCCCTAACCCTAACCCTAGCCCGAACCCTAACCCTAACTCTTCCCCGAAGCCTGACCCTCACCCGTCCCCTAATCCTAACCCGTACGCTAACACTAACCCGCGCCCTCACACGCACGCTCCCCCTAAAGCGTTGCCGTACCCTCACCTGGACCCGAAAACGTCCCCGTCCCTTAACCCTTACCCTAGCCCGAACCCTAACCCTAACCCTTCCCCGAAGCCTGACCCTCACCCGTCCCCTAATCCTAACCCGTACGCTAACACTAACCCGCGCCCTCACACGCACGCTCCCCCTAAAGCGTTGCCGTACCCTCACCTGGACCCGAAAACGTCCCCGTCCCTTAACCCTTACCTTAGCCCGAACCCTAACCCTAACCCTTCCCCGAATCCTGACCCTCACTCGTCCCCTAATCCTAACCCGTACGCTAACACTAACCCGCGCCCTCACACGCACGCTCCCCCTAAAGCGTTGCCGTACCCTCACTTGGACCCTAAACCGTCCCCGTCCCTTAACCCTTACCCTAGCCCGAACCCTAACCCTAACCCTTCCCCGAAGCCTGACCCTCACCCGTCCCCTAATCCTAACCCGTACGCTAACACTAACCCGCGCCCTCACACGCACGCTCCCCCTAAAGCGTTGCCGTACCCTCACCTGGACCCTAAACCGTCCCCGTCCCCTAACCCTAACCCTAGCCCGAACCCTAACCCTAACCCTTCCCCGAAGCCTGACCCTCACCCGTCCCCTAATCCTAACCCGTACGCTAACACTAACCCGCGCCCTCACACGGACGCTCCCCCTAAAGCGTTGCCGTACCCTCACCTGGACCCGAAACCGTCCCCGTCCCCTAAACCTAACCCTAGCCCGAACCCTAACCCTAACCCTTCCCCGAAGCCTGACCCTCACCCATCCCCTAATCCTAACCCGTACGCTAACACTAACCCACGCCCTCACACGCACGCTCCCCCTAAAGCGTTGCCGTACCCTCACCTGGCCCCTAAACCGTCCCCGTTCCCTAACCCTAACCCTAGCCCGAACCCTAACCCTAACACTTCCCCGAAGCCTGAACCTCACCCGTCCCCTTATCCTAACCCGTACGCTAACACTAACCCGCGCCCTCACACGCACGCTCCCCCTAAAGCGTTGCCGTACCCTCACCTGAACCCTAAACCGTCCCCGGCCCCTAACCCTAACCCTAGCCCGAACCCTAACCCTAACCCTTCCCCGAAGCCTGACCCTCACCC
This sequence comes from Stenella coeruleoalba, assembly GCF_951394435.1. Taxonomy (NCBI): domain Eukaryota; kingdom Metazoa; phylum Chordata; class Mammalia; order Artiodactyla; family Delphinidae; genus Stenella; species Stenella coeruleoalba. The sequence goes on from NW_027646373.1 coordinate 221,151, forward strand.
GTCCCCTAATCCTAACCCGTACGCTAACACTAACCCGCGCCCTCACACGCACGCTCCCCCTAAAGCGTTGCCGTACCCTCACCTGGACCCTAAACCGTCCCCGTCCCCTAACCCTAACCCTAGCCCGAACCCTAACCCTAACCCTTCCCCGAAGCCTGAAACTCACCTGTCCCCTAATCCTAACCCGTACGCGAACACTAACCCGCGCCCTCACACGCATGCTCCCCCTAAAGCGTTGCCGTACCCTCACCTGGACCCTAAACCGTCCCCGTCCCCTAACCCTAACCCTAGCCCGAACCCTAACCCTAACCCTTCCGCAAAGCCTGACCCTCACCCGTCCCCTAATCCTAACCCGTACGCTAACACTAACCCGCGCCCTCACACGCACGCTCCCCCTAAAGCGTTGCCGTACCCTCACCTGGACCCTAAACCGTCCCCGTCCCCTAACCCTAACCCTAGCCCGAACCCTAACCCTAACCCTTCCCCGAAGCCTGACCCTCACCCGTCCCCTAATCCTAAGCCGTACGCTAACACTAACCCGCGCCCTCACACGCACGCTCCCCCTGAAGCTTTGCCGTACCCTCACCTGGACTCTAAACCGTCCCCGTCCCCTAACACTAACCATAGCCCGAACCCTAACCCTAACCCTTCCCCGAAGCCTGACCCTCACCCGTCCCCAATCCTAACACGTACGCTAACACTAACCCGCGCCCTCACACGCACGCTCCCCCTAAAGCGTTGCCGTACCCTCACCTGGACCCTAAACCATCCCATGTCACCTAACCCTAACCCTAGCCCGAACCCTAACCCTAACCCTTCCCCGAAGCCTGACCCTCACCCGTCCCCTAATCCTAACCCGTACGCTAACACTAACCCGCGCCCTCACACGCACGCTCCCCCTAAAGTGTTGCCGTACCCTCACCTGGACCCTAAACCGTCCCCGTCCCTTATCCCTAACCCTAGCCAGAACCCTAACCCTAACACTTCCCTGAAGCCTGACCCTCACCCGTCCCCTAATCCTAACACGTACGCTAACACTAACCCTCGCCCTCACACGCACGCTCCCCCTAAAGCGTTGCTGTACCCTTACCTGCACCCTAAACCGTCCCCATCCCCTAACCCTAACCCTAGCCCGAACACTAACCCTAACCCTTCCCCGAAGCCTGACCCTCAACCGTCCTCTAATCCTAACCAGTACGCTAACACTACCCCGCGCCCTCACATGCTCGCTCCCCCTAAAGCGTTGCCGTACCCTCACCTGGACCCTAAACCGTCCCCGTCACCTAACCCTAACCCTAGCCCGAACCCTAACCCTAACCCTTCCCCGAAGCATGACCCTCACCCATCCCCTAATCCTAAGCCATACGCTAACACTAACCCGCGCCCTCACACACACGCTCCCCCTAAAGCGTTGCCGTACCCTCACCTGGACCCTAAACCGTCCGCGTCCCCTAACCATAACCCTAGCCCGAACCCTAACCCTAACCCTTCCCCGAAGCCTGACCCTCACCCGTCCCCTAATCCTAACCAGTACGCTAACACTACCCCACGCCCTCACATGCACGCTCCCCCTAAAGCGTTGCCGTACCCTCACCTGGACCCTAAACCGTCCCCGTCACCTAACCCTAACCCTAGCCCGAACCCTAACCCTAACCCTTCCCCGAAGCCTGACCCTCAACCGTCCCCTAATCCTAACCCGTACGCTAACACTAACCCACGCCCTCACACGCACGCTCCCCCTAAAGCGTTGCCGTACCCTCACCTGGACCCTAAACCGTCCCCGTCCCCTAACCCTAGCCCGAACCCTAACCCTAACCCTTCCCCGAAGCCTGACCCTCACACGTCCCTTAATCCTAACCCGTACGCTAACACTAACCCGCGCCCTCACACGCACGCTCACCCTAAAGCGTTGCCGTACCCTCACCTGGACCCTAAACCGTCCCCGTCCCCTAACCCTAACCCTAGCCCGAACCCTAACCCTTACTCTTCCCCGAAGCCTGACCCTCACCCGTCCCCTAATCCTAACCCGTACGCTAACACTAACCCGCGCCCTCACACGCACGCTCCCCCTAAAGCGTTGCCGTACCCTCACCTGGACCCTAAACCGTCCCCGTCCCCTAACCCTAACCCTAGCCCGAACCCTAACCCTAACCCTTCCCCGAAGCCTGACCCTCACCCGTCCCCTAATCCTAACCCGTACGCTAACACTAACCCGCGCCCTCACACGCACGCTCCCCCTAAAGCGTTGCCGTACCCTCACCTGGACCCTAAACCGTCCCCGTCCCCTAACCCTAACCCTAGCCCGAACCCTAACCCTAACCCTTCCCCGAAGCCTGACCCTCACCCGTCCCCTAATCCTAACCCGTACGCTAACACTAACCCGCGCCCTCACACGTACGCTCCCCCTAAAGCGTTGCCGTACCCTCACCTGGACCCTAAACCGTCCCCGTCCCCTAACCCTAACCCTAGCCCGAACCATAACCCTAACCCTTCCCCGAAGCCTGACCCTCACCCGTCCCCTAATCCTAACCCGTACGCTAACACTAACCAGCGCCCTCACACGCACGCTCCCCCTAAAGCGTTGCCGTACCCTTACCTGGACCCTAAACCGTCCCCGTCCCCTAACCCTAACCCTAGCCCGAACCCTAACCCTAACTCTTCCCCGAAGCCTGACCCTCACCCGTCCCCTAATCCTAACCCGTACGCTAACACTAACCCGCGCCCTCACACGCACGCTCCCCCTAAAGCGTTGCCGTACCCTCACCTGGACCCTAAATCGTCCCCGTCCCCTAACCCTAACCCTAGCCCGAACCCTAAGCCTAACCCTTCCCCGAAGCCTGACCCTCACCCGTCCCCTAATCCTATCCCGTACGCTAACACTAACCCGCGCCCTCACACGCACGCTCCCCCTAAAGCGTTGCCGTACCCTCACCTGGACCCTAAACCGTCCCCGGCACCTAAGCCTAACCCTAGCCCGAACCCTAACCCTAACCCTTCCCCGAAGCCTGACCCTCACCCGTCCCCTAATCCTAACCCGTACGCTAACACTAACCCGCGCCCTCACATGCACGCTCCCCCTAAAGCGTTGCCGTACCCTCACCTGGACCCTAAACCGTCCCTGTCCTGTAACCCTAACCCTAGCCCGAACCCTAAACCTAACCCTTCCCCGAAGCCTGACCCTCACCCGTCCCCTAATCCTAACCCGTACGCTAACACTAACCCGCGCCCTCACACGCATTCTCCCCCTAAAGTGTTGCCGTACCCTCACCTGGACCCTAAACCGTCCCCGTCCCCTAACCCTAACCCTAGCCCGAACCCTAATCCTAACCCTTCCCCGAAGCCTGACCCTCACCCGTCCCCTAATCCTAAGCCGTACGCTAACACTAACCCGCGCCCTCACACGCACGCTCCCTCTAAAGCTTTGCCGTACCCTCACCTGGACCCTAAACCGTCCCCGTCCCCTAACCCTAACCCTAGCCCGAACCCTAACCCTAACCCTTCCCCGAAGCCTAACCCTCACCCGTCCCCTAATCCTAAGCCGTACGCTAACACTAACCCGCGCCCTCACACGCACGCTCCCCCTGAAGCTTTGCCGTACCCTCACCTGGACTCTAAACCGTCCCCGTTCCCTAACCCTAACCCTAGCCCGAACCCTAACCCTAACCCTTCCCCGAAGCCTGACCCTCACCCGTCCCCAATCCTAACATGTACGCTAACACTAACCCGCGCCCTCACACGCACGCTCCCCCTAAAGCGTTGCCGTACCCTCACCTTTACCCTAAACCATCCCCGTCCCCTAACCCTAGCCCGAACCCTAACCCTAACCCTTCCCCGAAGCCTGACCCTCACCCGTCCCCTAATCCTAACCCGTACGCTAACACTAACCCGCGCCCTCACACGCACGCTCCCCCTAAAGCGTTGCCGTACCCTCACCTGGACCCTAAACCGTCCCCGTCCCTTAACCCTAACCCTAGCCAGAACCCTAACCCTAACCCTTCCCCGAAGCCTGACCCTCACCCGTCCCCTAATCCTAACACGTACGCTAACACTAACCCTCGCCCTCACACGCACGCTCCCCCTAAAGCGTTGCTGTACTCTTACCTGCACCCTAAACCGTCCCCATCCCCTAACCCTAACCCTAGCCCGAACCCTAACCCTAACCCTTCCCCGAAGCCTGACCCTCAACCGTCCCCTAATCCTAACCAGTACGTTAACACTACCCCGCGCCCTCACATGCTCGCTCCCCCTAAAGCGTTGCCGTACCCTCACCTGGACCCTAAACCGTCCCCGTCACCTAACCCTAACCCTAGCCCGAACCCTAACCCTAACCCTTCCCCGAAGCATGACCCTCACCCATCCCCTAATCCTAAGCCATACGTTAACACTAACCCGCGCCCTCACACACACGCTCCCCCTAAAGCGTTGCCGTACCCTCACCTGGACCCTAAACCGTCCCCGTCCCCTAACCCTAACCCTAGCCCGAACCCTAACCCTAATCCTTCGCCGAAGCCTGACCGTCACCCGTCCCCTAATCCTAACCCGTACGCTAACACTAACCAGCGCCCTCACACGCACGCTCCCCCTAAAGCGTTGCCGTACCCTCACCTGGACCCTAAACCGTCCCCGTCCCCTAACCCTAACCCTAGCCCGAACCCTAACCCTAACCCTTCCCCGAAGCCTGACCCTCACCCGTCCCCTAATCCTAATCCGTACGCTAACACTAACCCCCGCCCTCACACGCACGCTCCCCCTAAAGCGTTGCCGTACCCTCACCTGGACCCTAAATCGTCCCCATCCCCTAACCCTAACCCTAGCCCGAACCCTAAGCCTAACCCTTCCCCGAAGCCTGACCCTCACCCGTCCCCTAATCCTAACCCGTACGCTAACACTAACCCGCGCCCTCACACGCACGCTCCCCCTAAAGCGTTGCCGTACCCTCACCTGGACCCTAAACCGTCCCCGTCCCCTAAGCCTAACCCTAGCCCGAACCCTAACCCTAACCCTTCCCCGAAGCCTGACCCTCACCCGTCCCCTAATCCTAACCCGTACGCTAACACTAACCCGCGCCCTCACACGCACGCTCCCCCTAAAGCGTTGCCGTACCCTCACCTGGACCCTAAACCGTCCCCGTCCCCTAACCCTAACCAGAGCCCGAACCCTAACCCTAACTCTTCCCCGAAGCCTGACCCTCACCCGTCCCCTAATCCTAAGCCGTACGCTAACACTAACCCGCGCCCTCACACGCACGCTCCCCCTAAAGCGTTGCCGTACCCTCACCTGGAGCCTAAACCGTCCCCGTCCCCTAACCCTAACCCTAGCCCGAACCCTAACCCTAACCCTTCCCCGAAGCCTGACCCTCACCCGTCCCCTCATCCTAACCCGTACGCTAACACTAACCCGCGCCCTCACACGTACGCTCCCCCTAAAGCGTTGCCGTACCCTCACCTGGACCCTAAACCGTCCCCGTCCCCTAACCCTAACCCTAGCCCGAACCCTAACCCTAACCCTTCCCCGAAGCCTGACCCTCACCCGTCCCCTAATCCTAACCCGTACGCTAACACTAACCCGCGTCCTCACACGCATGCTCCCCCTAAAGCGTTGCCGTACCCTCACCTGGACCCGAAACAGTCCCCGTCCCTTAACCCTTACCCTAGCACGAACCCTAACCCTAACCCTTCCCAGAAGCCTGACCCTCACCCGTCCCCTAATCCTAACCCGTACGCTAACACTAACCCGCGCCCTCACACGCACGCTCCCCCTAAAGCGTTGCCGTACCCTCACCTGGACCCTAAACCTTCCCCATCCCCTAACCCTAACCCTAGCCCGAACCCTTACCCTAACACTTACCCGAAGCCTGACCCTCACACGTCCCCTAATCCTAACCCGTACGCTAACACTAACCCGCGCCCTCACACGCACGCTCCCCCTAAAGTGTTGCCGTACCCTCACCTGGACCCTAAACCGTCCCCGTCCCCTAACCCTAACCCTAGCCCGAACCCTAACCCTAACCCTTCCCCGAAGCCTGACCCTCACCCGTCCCCTAATCCTAACCCGTACGCTAACACTAACACGCGCCCTCACACGCACGCTCCCCCTAAAGCGTTGCCGTACCCTCACCTGGACCCTAAACCGTCCCCGTCCCCTAACCCTAACCCTAGCCCGAACCCTAATCCTAACCCTTCCCCGAAGCCTGACCCTCACCCGTCCCCTAATCCTAACCCGTAAGCTAACACTAACCCGCGCCCTCACACGCACGCTCCCCCTAAAACGTTGCCGTACCCTCACCTGGACCCTAAACCGTCCCCATCCCCTAACCCTAACCCTAGCCCGAACCCTAACCCTAACCCTTCCCAGAAGCCTGACCCTCACCCGTCCCCTAATCCTAACCCGTACGCTAACACTAACCCGCGCCCTCACACGCACGCTCCCCCTAAAGCGTTGCCGTACCCTCACCTGGACCCTAAACCGTCCCCGTCCCCTAACCCTAACCCTAGCCCGAACCCTAACCCTAACCCTTCCCCGAAGCCTGACCCTCACCCATCCCCTAATCCTAACCCGTACGCTAACACTCACTCGCGCCCTCACACGCACGCTCCCCCTAAAGCTTTGCCGTACCCTCACCTGTACCCTAAACCGTCCCCGTCCCCTAACCCTAACCCTAGACCAAACCCTAACCCTAACCCTTCCCCGAAGCCTGACCCTCACCCGTCCCCTAATCCTAAGCCGTACGCTAACACTAACCCGCGCCCTCACACGCACGCTCCCCCTAAAGCGTTGCTGTACCCTCACCTGGACCCTAAACCGTCCCCGTCCCCTAACCCTAACCCTAGCCCGAACCCTAACCCTAACCCTTCCCCGAAGCCTGACCCTCACCCGTCCCCTAATCCTAACCCGTACGCTAACACTAACCCGCGCCCTCACACGCACGCTCCCCCTAAAGCGTTGCCGTACACTCACCTGGACCCTAAACCGTCCCCATCCCCTAACCCTAACCCTAGCCCGAACCCTAACCCTAACCCTTCCCCGAAGCCTGACCCTCACCCGTCCCCTAATCCTAACCCGTACGCTAACACTAACCCGCGCCCTCACATGCACGCTCCCCCTAAAGCGTTGCTGTACCCTCACCTGGACCCTAAACCGTCCCCGTCCCCTAACCCTAACCCTAGCCCGAACCTTAACCCTAACCCTTCCCCGATGCCTGACCCTCACCCGTCCCCTAATCCTAACCCGTACGCTAACACTAACCCGCGCCCTCACACGCACGCTCCCCCTAAAGCGTTGCCGTACCCTCACCTGGACCCTAAACCGTCCCCGTCCCCTAACCCTAACCCTAGCCGGAACCCTAACCCTAACCCTTCCCCGAAGCCTGACCCTCACCCGTCCCCTAATCCTAACCCGTACGCTAACACTAACTCACGCCCTCACACGCACGTTCCCCCTAAAGCGTTGCCGTACCCTCACCTGGACCCTAAACCGTCCCCGTCCCCTAACCCTAACCCTAGCCCGAACCCTAACCCTAACCCTTCCCCGAAGCCTGACCCTCACCCGTCCCCTAATCCTAACCCGTACGCTAACACTAACCCGCGCCCTCACATGCACGCTCCCCCTAAAGCGTTGCTGTACCCTCACCTGGACCCTAAACCGTCCCCGTCCCCTAACCCTAACCCTAGCCCGAACCTTAACCCTAACCCTTCCCCGATGCCTGACCCTCACCCGTCCCCTAATCCTAACCCGTACGCTAACACTAACCTGCGCCCTCACACGCACGCTCCCCCTAAAGCGTTGCCGTACCCTCACCTGGACCCTAAACCGTCCCCGTCCCCTAACCCTAACCCTAGCCGGAACCCTAACCCTAACCCTTCCCCGAAGCCTGACCCTCACCCGTCCCCTAATCCTAACCCGTACGCTAACACTAACCCGCGCCCTCACACGCACGCTCCCCCTAAAGCGTTGCCGTACCCTCACCTGGACCCGAAACCGTGCCCGTCCCCTAACCCTAACCCTAGCCCGAACCCTAACCCTAACCCTTCCCCGAAGCCTGACCCTCAACCGTCCCCTAATCCTAACCCGTACGCTAACACTAACCCGCGCCCTCACACGCACGCTCCCCCTAAAGCGTTGCCGTACCCTCACTTGGACCCTAAACCGTCCCCGTCCCCTAACCCTAACCCTAGCCCGAACCCTAAGCCTAACCCTTCCCCGAAGCCTGACCGTCACCCGTCCCCTAATCCTAACCCGTACGCTAACACTAACCCGCGCCCTCACACGCACGCTCCCCCTAAAGCGTTGCTGTACCCTCAACTGGACCCTAAACCGTCCCCGTCCCCTAACCCTAACCCTAGCCCGAACCCTAACCCTAACCCTTCCCCGAAGCCTGACCCTCACCCGTCCCCTAATCCTAACCCGTACGCTAACACTAACCCGCGCCCTCACATGCACGCTCCCCCTAAAGCGTTGCCGTACCCTCACCTGGACCCTAAACCGTCCCCGTCCCCTAACCCTAACCCTAGCCCGAACCCTAACCCTAACCCTTCCCCGAAGCCTGACCCTCACCCGTCCCCTAATCCTAACCCGTACGCTAACACTAACCCACGCCCTCACACGCACGTTCCCCCTAAAGCGTTGCCGTACCCTCACCTGGACCCTAAACCGTCCCCGTCCCCTAACCCTAACCCTAGCCCGAACCCTAACCCTAACCCTTCCCCAAAGCCTGACCCTCACCCGTCCCCTAATCCTAACCCGTACGCTAACACTAACGCGCGCCCTCACACGTACGCTCCCCCTAAAGCGTTGCCGTACCCTCAACTGGACCCTAAACCGTCCCCGTCCCCTAACCCTAACCCTAGCCCGAACCCTAACCCTAACCCTCCCCGAAGCCTGACCCTCACCCGTCCCCTAATCCTAACACGTACGCTAACACTAACCCGCGCCCTCACACGCACGCTCCCCCAAAAGCGTTGCCGTACCCTCACCTGGACTCTAAACCGTCCCCATCCCCTAACCCTAACCCTAGCCCGAACCCTAACCCTAACCCTTCCCCGAAGCCTGACCCTCACCCGTCCCCTAATCCTAACCCGTACGCTAACACTAAGCCGCGCCCTCACACGCACGCTCCCCCTAAAGCGTTGCCGTACCCTCACCTGAACCCTAAACAGTCCCCGTCCCCTAACCCTAACCCTAGCCCGAACCCTAACCCTAACCCTTCCCCGAAGCCTGACCCTCACCCGTCCCCTAATCCTAACCCGTACGCTAACACTAACCCGCGCCCTCACATGCACGCTCCCCCTAAAGCGTTGCCGTACCCTCACCTGGACCCGAAACCGTCCCCGTCCCCTAACCCTAACCCTAGCCCGAACCCTAACCCTAACCCTTCCCCGAAGCCTGACCCTCACCCGTCCCCTAATCCTAACCCGTACGCTAACACTAACCCGCGCCCTCACACGCACGCTCCCCCTAAAGCGTTGCCGTACCCTCACCTTGAACCTAAACCGTCCCCGTCCCCTAACCCTAACCCTAGCCCGAACCCTAACCCTAACCCTTCCCCAAAGCCTGACCCTCACCCGTCCCCTAATCCTAACCCGTACGCTAACACTAACCCGCGCCCTCACACGCACACTCCCCCTAAAGCGTTGCCGTACCCTCACCTGGACCCTAAACCGTCCCCGTCCCCTAACCCTAACCCTAGCCCGAACCCTAACCCTAACCCTAACCCTTCCCCGAAGCCTGAACCTCACCCGTCCCCTAATCCTAACCCGTACGCTAACACTAACCCGCGCCCTCACACGCACGCTCCCCCTAAAGCGTTGCCGTACCCTCACCTGGACCCTAAACCGTCCCCGTCCCCTAACCCTAACCCTAGCCCGAACCCTAACCCTAACCCTTCCCCGAAGCCTGACCCTCACCCGTCCCCTAATCCTAACCCGTACGCTAACACTAACCCGCGCCCTCACACGCGCGCTCCCCCTAAAGCGTTGCCGTACCCTCACCTGGACCCTAAACCGTCCCCGTCCCCTAACCCTAACCCTAGCCCGAAACCTAACACTAACCCTTCCCCGAAGCCTGACCCTCACCCGTCCCCTAATCCTAACCCGTACGCTAACACTAACCCGCGCCCTCACACGCACGCGCCCCCTAAAGCGTTGCCGTACCCTCACCTGGACCCTAAAGCGTCCCCGTCCCCTAAACCTAACCCTAGCCCGAACCCTAACCCTAACCCTTCCCCGAAGCCTGACCCTCACCCGTACCCTAATCCTAACCCGTACGCTAACACTAACCCGCGCCCTCACACGCACGCTCCCCCTAAAGCGTTGCCGTACCCTCAACTGGACCCGAAACCGTCCCCGTCCCTTAACCCTTACCCTAGCCCGAACCCTAACCCTAACCCTTCCCCGAAGCCTGACCCTCACCCGTCCCCTAATCCTAACCCGTACGCTAACACTAACCCACGCCCTCACACGCCCGCTCCCCCTAAAGCGTTGCCGTACCCTCACCTGGACCCTAAACCGTCCCCGTCCCCTAACCCTAACCCTAGCCGGAACCCTAACCCTAACCCTTCCCCGAAGCCTGACCCTCACCCGTCCCCTAATCCTAAGCCGTACGCTAACACTAACCCGCGCCCTCACACGCACGCTCCCCCTAAAGCGTTGCCGTACCCTCACCTGGACTCTAAACCGTCCCCGTCCCCTAACCCTAACCCTAGCCCGAACCCTAACCCTAACCCTTCCCCGAAGCCTGACCCTCACCCGTCCCCTAATCCTAACCCGTACGCTAACACTAAGCCGCGCCCTCACACGCACGCTCCCCCTAAAGCGTTGCCGTACCCTCACCTGGACACTAAACCATCCCCGTCCCCTAACCCTAACCCTAGCCCGAACCCTAACCCTAACCCTTCCCCGAAGCCTGACCCTCACCCGTCCCCTAATCCTAACCCGTACGCTAACACTAACCCGCGCCCTCACATGCACGCTCCCTGTAAAGCGTTGCCGTACGCTCAGCTGGACCCGAAACCGTCCCCGTCCCCTAACCCTAACACTAGCCCGAACCCTAACCCTAAACCTTCCCCGAAGCCTGACCCTCACCCGTCCCCTAATCCTAACCCGTACGGTAACACTAACCCGCGCCCTCACACTCACGCTCCCCCTAAAGCGTTGCGGTACCCTCACCTGGACCCTAAACCGTCCCCGTCCCCTAACCCTAACCCTAGCCCGAACCCTAACCCTAACCCATCCCCGAAGCCTGACCCTCACCCGTCCCCTAATCCTAACCCGTACGCTAACACTAACACGCGCCCTCACACGCACGCTCCCCCTAAAGCGTTGCCGTACCCTCACCTGGACCCGAAACCGTCCCCGTCCCGTAACACTAACCCTAGCCCGAACCCTAACCCTAACCCTTCCCCGAATCTGACCCTCACCCGTCCCCTAATCCTAACCCGTACGCTAACACTAACCCGCGCCCTCACACGCACGCTCCCCCTAAAGCGTTGCCGTACCCTCACCTGGACCCTAAACCGTCCCCGTCCCCTAACCCTAACCCTAGCCCGAACCCTAACCCTAACCCTTCCCCGAAGCGTGACCCTCACCCGTCCCCTAATCCTAAGCCGTACGCTACCACTAACCCGCGCCCTCACACGCACGCTCCCCCTAAAGCGTTGCCGTACCCTCACCTGGACCCTAAACCGTCCCCGTCCCCTAACCCTAACCCTAGCCCGAACCCTAACCTTAACCCTTCCCCGAAGCCTGACCCTCACCCGTCCCCTAATCCTAACCCGTACGCTAACACTAACCCGCGCCCTCACACGCACGGTCCCCCTAAAGCGTTGCCGTACCCTCACCTGGACCCTAAACCGTCCCCGTCCCCTAACCCTAACCCTAGCCCGAACCCTAACCCTAACCCTTCCCCGAAGCCTGAACCTCACCCGTCGCCTAATCCTAACCCGTACGCTAACACTAACCCACGCCCTCACACGCACGCTCCACCTAAAGCGTTGCCGTACCCTCACCTGGACCCGAATCCGTCCCCGTCCCCTAACCCTAACCCTAGCCCGAACCCTAACCCTAACCCTTCCCCGAAGCCTGACCCTCACCCGTCCCCTAATCTTAACCCGTACGCTAACACTAACCCACGCCCTCACACGCACGCTCCCCCTAAAGCGTTGCCGTACCCTCACCTGGACCCTAAACCGTCCCCGTCCCCTAACCCTAACCCTAGCCCGAACCCTAACCCTAACCCATCCCCGAAGCCTGACCCTCACCCGTCCCCTAATCCTAACCCGTACGCTAACACTAACCCGCTCCCTCACACGCACGCTCCCCCTAAAGCGTTGCCGTACCCTCACCTGGACCCTAAACCGTCCCCGTCCCCTAACCCTAACCCTAGCCCGAACCCTAACCCTAACCCTTCCCCGAAGCCGGACCCTCACCCGTCCCCTAATCCTAACCCGTACGCTAACACTAACCCGCGCCCTCACACGCACGCTCCCCCTAAAGCGTTGCCGTACCCTCACCTGGACCCTAAACCGTCCCCGTCCCCTAAACCTAACCCTTGCCCGAACCCTAACCCTAACCCTTCCCCGAAGCCTGACCCTCACCCGTCCCCTAATCCTAACCCGTACGCTAACACTAACCCGCGCCCTCACACGCACGCTCCCCCTAAAGCGTTGCCGTACCCTCACCTGGACCCTAAACCGTCCCCGTACCCTAACCCTAACCCTAGCCCGAACCCTAACCCTAACCCTTCCCCGAAGCCTGACCCTCACCCGTCCCCTAATCCTAACCCGTACGCTAACACTAACACGCGCCCTCACACGCACGCTCCCCCTAAAGCGTTGCCGTACCCTCACCTGGACCCTAAACCTTCCCCGTCCCCTAACCCTAACCGTAGCCCGAACCCTAACCCTAATCCTTCCCCGAAGCCTGACCCTCACCCGTCCCCTAATCTTAAGCCGTACGCTAACACTAACCCGCGCCCTCACACGCACGCTCCCCCTAAAGCGTTGCCGTACCCTCACCTGAACCCTAAACCGTCCCCGTCCCCTAACCCTAACCCTAGCCCGAACCCTAACCCTAACCCTTCCCCGAAGCCTGACCCTCACCCGTCCCCTAATCCTAACCCGTACGCTAACACTAACCCGTGCCCTCACACGCATGCTCGCCCTAAAGCGTTGCCGTACCCTCACCTGGACCCTAAACCGTCCCCGTCCCCTAACCCTAACCCTAGCCCGAACCCTAACCCTAACCCTTCCCCGAAGCCTGACCCTCACCCGTCCCCTAATCCTAACCCGTACGCTAACACTAACCCGCGCCCTCACACGCACGCTCCCCCTAAAGCGTTGCCGTACCCTCACCTGGACCCTAAACCATCCCCGTCCCCTAACCCTAACCCTAGCCCGAACCCTAACCCTAACCCTTCCCCGAAGCCTGACCCTCACTCGTCCCCTAATCCTAACCCGTACGCTAACACTAACCCGCGCCCTCACACGTACGCTCCCCCTAAAGCGTTGCCGTACCCTCACCTGGACCCTAAACCGTCCCCGTCCCCTAACCCTAACCCTAGCCCGAACCCTAACCCTAACCCTTCCCCGATGCCTGACCCTCACTCGTCCCCTAATCCTAACCCGTACGCTAACACTAACCCGCGTCCTCACACGCACGCTCCCCCTAAAGCGTTGCCGTATCCTCACCTGGACCCTAAACCGTCCCCGTCCCTTAACCCTTACCCTAGCCCGAACCCTAACCCTAACCCTTCCCCGAAGCCTGACCCTCACCCGTACCCTAATCCTAACCCGTACGCTAACACTAACCCGCGCCCTCACACGCACGCTCCCCCTAAAGCGTTGCTGTACCCTCACCTGGACCCTAAACCGTCCCCGTCCCCTAACCCTAACCCTAGCCCGAACCTTAACCCTAACCCTTCCCCGATGCCTGACCCTCACCCGTCCCCTAATCCTAACCCGTACGCTAACACTAACCCGCGCCCTCACACGCACGCTCCCCCTAAAGCGTTGCCGTACCCTCACCTGGACCCTAAACCGTCCCCGTCCCCTAACCCTAAACCTAGCCCGAACCCTAACCCTAACCCTTCCCCGAAGCCTGACCCTCACCCGTCCCCTAATCCTAACCCGTACGCTAACACTAACCCACGCCCTCACACGCACGCTCCCCCTAAAGCGTTGCCGTACCCTCACCTGGACCCTAAACCGTCCCCGTCCCCTAACCCTAACCCTAGCCCGAACCCTAACCCTAACACTTCCCCGAAGCCTGACCCTCACTCGTCCCCTAATCCTAAGCCGTACGCTAACACTAACCCGCCCCCTCACACGCACGCTCCCCCTAAAGCGTTGCCGTACCCTCACCTGGACCCGAAACCGTCCCCGTCCCCTAACCCTAACCCTAGCCCGAACCCTAACCCTAACCCTTCCCCGAAGCCTGACCCTCACCCGTCCCCTAATCCTAACCCGTACGCTAACACTAACCCGCGCCCTCACACGCACGCTCCCCCTAAATCGTTGCCGTTCCCTCACCTGGACCCTAAACCTTCCCCATCCCCTAACCCTAACCCTAGCCGGAACCCTAACCCTAACCATTCCCCGAAGCCTGACCCTCACCCGTCCCCTAATCCTAACCCGTACGCTAACACTAACCCGCGCCCTCACACGCACGCTCCCCCTAAAGCGTTGCCGTACCCTCACCTGGACCCTAAACCGTCCCCGTCCCCTAACCCTGACCCTAGCCCGAAACCTAACCGTAACCCTTCCCCGAAGCCTGACCCTCACCCGTCCCCTAATCCTAACCCGTACGCTAACACTAACACGCGCCCTCACACGCACGCTCCCTCTAAAGCGTTGCCGTACCCTCACCTGGACCCGAAACCGTCCCCGTCCCCTAACACTAACCCTAGCCCGAACCCTAACCCTAACCCTTCCCCGAATCTGACCCTCACCCGTCCCCTAATCCTAACCCGTACGCTAACACTAACCCGCGCCCTCACACGCACGCTCCCCCTAAAGCGTTGCCGTACCCTCACCTGGACCCTAAACCGTCCCCGTCCCCTAACCCTAACCCTAGCCCGAACCCTAACCCTAACCCTTCCCCGAAGCCTGACCCTCACCCGTCCCCTAATCCTAAGCCGTACGCTACCACTAACCCGCGCCCTCACACGCACGCTCCCCCTAAAGCGTTGCCGTACCCTCACCTGGACCCTAAACCATCCCCATCCCCTAACCCTAACCCTAGCCCGAACCCTAACCTTAACCCTTCCCCGAAGCCTGACCCTCACCCGTCCCCTAATCCTAAACCGTACGCTAACACT
This sequence comes from Stenella coeruleoalba, assembly GCF_951394435.1. Lineage (NCBI taxonomy): Eukaryota > Metazoa > Chordata > Mammalia > Artiodactyla > Delphinidae > Stenella > Stenella coeruleoalba. Next base: position 236,460 of record NW_027646373.1, read on the forward strand.
AACCCGCGCCCTCACACGCACGGTCCCCCTAAAGCGTTGCCGTACCCTCACCTGGACCCTAAACCGTCCCCGTCCCCTAACCCTAACCCTAGCCCGAACCCTAACCCTAACCCTTCCCCGAAGCCTGAACCTCACCCGTCCCCTAATCCTAACCCGTACGCTAACACTAACCCGCGCCCTCACACGCACTCTCCACCTAAAGCGTTGCCGTACCCTCACCTGGACCCGAAACCGTCCCCGTCCCCTAACCCTAACCCTAGCCCGAACCCTAACCCTAACCCTTCCCCGAAGCCTGACCCTCACCCGTCCCCTAATCTTAACCCGTACGCTAACACTAACCCACGCCCTCACACGCACGCTCCCCCTAAAGCGTTGCCGTACCCTCACCTGGACCCTAAACCGTCCCCGTCCCCTAACCCTAACCCTAGCCCGAACCCTAACCCTAACCCATCCCCGAAGCCTGACCCTCACCCGTCCCCTAATCCTAACCCGTACGCTAACACTAACCCGCTCCCTCACACGCACGCTTCCCCTAAAGCGTTGCCGTACCCTCACCTGGACCCTAAACCGTCCCCGTCCCCTAACCCTAACCCTAGCCCGAACCCTAACCCTAACCCTTCCCCGAAGCCGGACCCTCACCCGTCCCCTAATCCTAACCCGTACGCTAACACTAACCCGCGCCCTCACACGCACGCTCCCCCTAAAGCGTTGCCGTACCCTCACCTGGACCCTAAACCGTCCCCGTCCCCTAAACCTAACCCTTGCCCGAACCCTAACCCTAACCCTTCCCCGAAGCCTGACCCTCACCCGTCCCCTAATCCTAACCCGTACGCTAACACTAACCCGCGCCCTCACACGCAGGCTCCCCCTAAAGCGTTGCCGTACCCTCACCTGGACCCTAAACCGTCCCCGTCCCCTAACCCTAACCCTAGCCCGAACCCTAACCCTAACCCTTCCCCGAAGCCTGACCCTCACCCGTCCCCTAATCCTAACCCGTACGCTAACACTAACACGCGCCCTCACACGCACGCTCCCCCTAAAGCGTTGCCGTACCCTCACCTGGACCCTAAACCTTCCCCGTCCCCTAACCCTAACCGTAGCCCGAACCCTAACCCTAATCCTTCCCCGAAGCCTGACCCTCACCCGTCCCCTAATCCTAAGCCGTACGCTAACACTAACCCGCGCCCTCACACGCACGCTCCCCCTAAAGCGTTGCCGTACCCTCACCTGAACCCTAAACCGTCCCCGTCCCCTAACCCTAACCCTAGCCCGAACCCTAACCCTAACCCTTCCCCGAAGCCTGACCCTCACCCGTCCCCTAATCCTAACCCGTACGCTAACACTAACCCGCGCCCTCACACACACGCTCCCCCTAAAGCGTTGCCGTACCCTCACCTGGACCCTAAACCTTCCCCATCCCCTAACCCTAACCCTTGCCCGAACCCTAACCCTAACCCTTCCCCGAAGCCTGACCCTCACCCGTCCCCTAATCCTAACCCGTACGCTAACACTAACACGCGCCCTCACACGCACGCTCCCCCTAAAGCGTTGCCGTACCCTCACCTGGACCCTAAACCGTCCCCGTACCCTAACCCTAACCCTAGCCCGAACCCTAACCCTAACCCTTCCCCGAAGCCTGACCCTCACCCGTCCCCTAATCCTAACCCGTACGCTATCACTAACCCACGCCCTCACACGCACGCTCCCCCTAAAACGTTGCCGTACCCTCACCTGGACCCGAAACCGTCCCCGTCCCCTAACCCTAACCCTAGCCCGAACCCTAACCCTAACCCTTCCCCGAAGCCTGACCCTCACCCGTCCCCTAATCCTAACCGTACGCTAACACTAACCCGCGCCGTCACACGCACGCTCCCCCTAAAGCGTTGCCGTACCGTCACCTGGACCCTAAACCGTCCCCGTCCCTTAACCCTTACCCTAGCCCGAACCCTAACCCTAACCCTTCCCCGAAGCCTGACCCTCACCCGTCCCCTAATCCTAACCCGTACGCTAACACTAACCCGCGCCCTCACACGCACGCTCCCCCTAAAGCGTTGCCGTACCCTCACCTGGACCCTAAACCTTCCCCATCCCCTAACCCTAACCCTAGCCCGAACCCTAACCCTAACCCTTCCCCGAAGCCTGACCCTCACCCTTCCCCTAATCCTAACCCGTACGCTAACACTAACCCGCGCCCTCACACGCACGCTCCCCCTAAAGCGTTGCCGTACCCTCACCTGGACCCTAAATCGTCCCCGTCCGCTAACCCTAACCCTAGCCCGAACCCTAACCCTAACCGTTCCCCGAAGCCTGACCCTCACCCGTCCCCTAATCCTAACCCGTACGCTAACACTAACACGCGCCCTCACACGCACGCTCCCCCTAAAGCGTTGCCGTACCCTCACCTGGACCCTAAACCGTCCCCGTACCCTAACCCTAACCCTAGCCCGAACCCTAACCCTAACCCTTCCCCGAAGCCTGACCCTCACCCGTCCCCTAATCCTAACCCGTACGCTATCACTAACCCGCGCCCTCACACGCACGCTCCCCCTAAAACGTTGCCGTACCCTCACCTGGACCCGAAACCGTCCCCGTCCCCTAACCCTAACCCTAGCCCGAACCCTAACCCTAACCCTTCCCCGAAGCCTGACCCTCACCCGTCCCCTAATCCTAACCGTACGCTAACACTAACCCGCGCCGTCACACGCACGCTCCCCCTAAAGCGTTGCCGTACCCTCACCTGGACCCTAAACCGTCCCCGTCCCCTAACCCTAACCCTAACCCTAGCCCGAACCCTAACCCTAACCCTTCCCCGAAGCCTGACCCTCACCCGTCCCCTAATCCTAACCCGTACGCTAACACTAAACCGCGCCCTCACACACACGCTCCCCCTAAAGCGTTGCCGTACACTCACCTGGACCCTAAACCGTCCCCGTCCCCTAACCCTAACCCTAGCCCAAACCCTAACCCTAACCCTTCCCCGAAGCCTGACCCTCACCCGTCCCCTAATCCTAAGCCGTACGCTAACACTAACCCACGCCCTCACACGCACGCTCCCCCTAAAGCGTTGCCGTACCCTCACCTGGACCCTAAACCGTCCCCGTCCCCTAACCCTAACCCTAGCCCGAACCCTAACCCTAACCCTTCCCCGAAGCCTGACCCTCACCTGTCCCCTAATCCTAAGCCGCACGCTAACACTAAACTGCGCCCTCACACGCACGCTCCCCCTAAAGCGTTGCCGTACCCTCACCTGGACCCTAAACCGTCCCCGTCACCTAACCCTAACCCTAGCCCGAACCCTAACCCTAACCCTTCCCCGAAGCCTGACCGTCACCCGTCCCCTAATCCTAAGCCGTACGCTAACACTAACACGCGCCCTCACACGCACGCTCCCCCTAAAGCGTTGCCGTACCCTCACCTGGACCCTAAACCGTCCCCGTCCCCTAACCCTAACCCTAGCCCGAACCCTAACCCTAACCCTTCCCCGAAGCCTGACCCTCACCCGTCCCCTAATCCTAACCCGTACGCTAACACTAACCCACGCCCTCACACGCACACTCCCCCTAAAGCGTTGCCGTACCCTCACCTGGACCCTAAACCGTCCCCGTCCCCTAACCCTAACCCTAGCCCGAACCCTAACCCTAACAATTCCTCGAAGCCTGACCCTCACCCGTCCCCTAATCCTAACCCGTACGCTAACACTAACCCGCGCCCTCACACGCACGCTCCCCCTAAAGCGTTGCCGTACCCTCACCTGGACCCGAAACCGTCCCCGTCCCCTAACCCTAACCCTAGCCCGAACCCTAACCCTAACCCTTCCCCGAAGCCTGACCCTCCCCGTCCCCTAATCCTAACCCGTACGCTAACACTAACCCGCGCCCTCACACGCACGCTCCCCCTAAATCGTTGCCGTTCCCTCACCTGGACCCTAAACCTTCCCCATCCCCTAACCCTAACCCTAGCCGGAACCCTAACCCTAACCATTCCCCGAAGCCTGACCCTCACCCGTCCCCTAATCCTAACCCGTACGCTAACACTAACCTGCGCCCTCACACGCACGCTCCCCCTAAAGCGTTGCCGTACCCTCACCTGGACCCTAAACCGTCCCCGTCCCCTAACCCTGACCCTAGCCCGAACACTAACCGTAACCCTTCCCCGAAGCCTGACCCTCACCCGTCCCCTAATCCTAACCCGTACGCTAACACTAACACGCGCCCTCACATGCACGCTCCCCCTAAAGCGTTGCCGTACCCTCACCTGGACCCGAAACCGTCCCCGTCCCCTAACACTAACCCTAGCCCGAACCCTAAACCTAACCCTTCCCCGAAGCCTGACCCTCACCCGTCCCCTAATCCTAACCCGTACGCTAACACTAACCCACGCCCTCACACGCACGCTCCCCCTAAAGCGTTGCCGTACCCTCACCTGGACCCTAAACCGTCCCCGTCCCCTAACCCTAACCCTAGCCCGAACCCTAACCCTAACACTTCCCCGATGCCTGACCCTCACCCGTCCCCTAATCCTAAGCCGTACGCTACCACTAACCCGCGCCCTCACACGCACGCTCCCCCTAAAGCGTTGCCGTACCCTCACCTGGACCCTAAACCGTCCCCGTCCCCTAACCCTAACCCTAGCCCGAACCCTAACCCTAACCCTTCCCCGAAGCCTGACCCTCACCCGTCCCCTAATCCTAACCCGTACGCTACCACTAACCCGCGCCCTCACACGCACGCTCCCCCTAAAGCGTTGCCGTACCCTCACCTGGACCCTAAACCGTCCCCGTCCCCTAACCCTAACCCTAGCCCGAACCCTAACCCTAACCCTTCCCCGAAGCCTGACCCTCACCCGTCCCCTAATCTTAACCCGTATGCTAACACTAACCCGCGCCCTCACACGCACTCTCCCCCTAAAGCGTTGCCGTACCCTCACCTGGACCCTAAACCGTCCCCGTCCCCTAACCCTAACCCTAGTCCGAACCCTAACCCTAACCCATCCCCGAAGCCTGACCCTCACCCGTCCCCTAATCCTAACCAGTACGCAAACACTAACCCGCGCCCTCACACGCACGCTCCCCCTAAAGCGTTGCCGTACCCTCACCTGGACCCGAAACCGTCACCGTCCCCTAACCCTAACCCTAGCCCGAACCCTAACCCTAACCCTTCCCCGAAGCCGGACCCTCACCCGTCCCCTAATCCTAACCCGTACGCTAACACTAACCCGCGCCCTCACACGCACGCTCCCCCTAAAGCGTTGCCGTACCCTCACCTGGACCCTAAACCGTCCCCGTCCCCTAACCCTAACCCTAGCCCGAACCCTAACCCTAACCCTTCCCCGAAGCCTGACCCTCACCCGTCCCCTAATCCTAACCCGTACGCTAACACTAACCCACGCCCTCACACGCACGCTCCCCCTAAAGCGTTGCCGTACCCTCACCTGGACCCTAAACCGTCCCCGTCCCCTAACCCTAACCCTAGCCCGAACCCTAACCCTAACCCTTCCCCGAAGCCTGACCCTCACCCGTCCCCTAATCCTAAGCCGTACGCTAACACTAACCCGCGCCCTCACACGCACGCTCCCCCTAAAGCGTTGCCGTACCCTCACCTGGACCCGAAACCGTCCCCGTCCCCTAACCCTAACCCTAGCCCGAACCCTAACCCTAACCCTTCCCCGAAGCCTGACCCTCACCCGTCCCCTAATCCTAACCCGTACGCTAACACTAACCCGCGCCCTCACACGCACGCTCCCCCTAAAGCGTTGCCGTACCCTCACCTGGACCCTAAACCGTCCCCGTCCCCTAACCCTGACCCTAGCCCGAAACCTAACCGTAACCCTTCCCCGAAGCCTGACCCTCACCCGTCCCCTAATCCTAACCCGTACGCTAACACTAACACGCGCCCTCACACGCACGCTCCGCCTAAAGCGTTGCCGTACCCTCACCTGGACCCGAAACCGTCCCCGTCCCCTAACACTAACCCTAGCCCGAACCCTAACCCTAACTCTTCCCCGAATCTGACCCTCACCCGTCCCCTAATCCTAACCCGTACGCTAACACTAACCCGCGCCCTCACACGCACGCTCCCCCTAAAGCGTTGCCGTACCCTCACCTGGACCCTAAACCGTCCCCGTCCCCTAACCCTACCCTAGCCCGAACCCTAACCCTAACCCTTCCCCGAAGCCTGACCCTCACCCGTCCCCTAATCCTAAGCCGTACGCTACCACTAACCCGCGCCCTCACACGCACGCTCCCCCTAAAGCGTTGCCGTACCCTCACCTGGACCCTAAACCGTCCCCGTCCCCTAACCCTAACCCTAGCCCGAACCCTAACCTTAACCCTTCCCCGAAGCCTGACCCTCACCCGTCCCCTAATCCTAACCCGTACGCTAACACTAACCCGCGCCCTCACACGCACGGTCCCCCTAAAGCGTTGCCGTACCCTCACCTGGAACCTAAACCGTCCCCGTCCCCTAACCCTAACCCTAGCCCGAACCCTAACCCTAACCCTTCCCCGAAGCCAGAACCTCACCCGTCCCCTAATCCTAACCCGTACGCTAACACTAACCCGCGCCCTCACACGCACGCTCCACCTAAAGCGTTGCCGTACCCTCACCTGGACCCGAATCCGTCCCCGTCCCCTAACCCTAACCCTAGCCCGAACCCTAACCCTAACCCTTCCCCGAAGCCTGACCCTCACCCGTCCCCTAAACTTAACCCGTACGCTAACACTAACCCACGCCCTCACACGCACGCTCCCCCTAAAGCGTTGCCGTACCCTCACCTGGACCCTAAACCGTCCCCGTCCCCTAACCCTAACCCTAGCCCGAACACTAACCCTAACCCATCCCCGAAGCCTGACCCTCACCCGTCCCCTAATCCTAACCCGTACGCTAACACTAACCCGCTCCCTCACACGCACGCTCCCCCTAAAGCGTTGCCGTACCCTCACCTGGACCCTAAACCGTCCCCGTCCCCTAACCCTAACCCTAGCCCGAACCCTAACCCTAACCCTTCCCCGAAGCCGGACCCTCACCCGTCCCCTAATCCTAACCCGTACGCTAACACTAACCCGCGCCCTCACACGCACGCTCCCCCTAAAGCGTTGCCGTACCCTCACCTGGACCCTAAACCGTCCCCGTCCCCTAAACCTAACCCTAGCCCGAACCCTAACCCTAACCCTTCCCCGAAGCCTGACCCTCACCCGTCCCCTAATCCTAACCCGTACGCTAACACTAACCCGCACCCTCACACGCACGCTCCCCCTAAAGCGTTGCCGTACCCTCACCTGGACCCTAAACCGTCCCCGTACCCTAACCCTAACCCTAGCCCGAACCCTAACCCTAACCCTTCCCCGAAGCCTGACCCTCACCCGTCCCCTAATCCTAACCCGTACGCTAACACTAACACGCGCCCTCACACGCACGCTCCCCCTAAAGCGTTGCCGTACCCTCACATGAACCCTAAACCTTCCCCGTCCCCTAACCCTAACCGTAGCCCGAACCCTAACCCTAATCCTTCCCCGAAGCCTGACCCTCACCCGTCCCCTAATCTTAAGCCGTACGCTAACACTAACCCGCGCCCTCACACGCACGCTCCCCCTAAAGCGTTGCCGTACCCTCACCTGAACCCTAAACCGTCCCCGTCCCCTAACCCTAACCCTAGCCCGAACCCTAACCCTAACCCTTCCCCGAAGCCTGACCCTCACCCGTCCCCTAATCCTAACCCGTACGCTAACACTAACCCGCGCCCTCACACGCATGCTCGCCCTAAAGCGTTGCCGTACCCTCACCTGGACCCTAAACCGTCCCCGTCCCCTAACCCTAACCCTAGCCCGAACCCTAACCCTAACCCTTCCCCGAAGCCTGACCCTCACCCGTCCCCTAATCCTAACCCGTACGCTAACACTAACCCGCGCCCTCACACGCACGCTCCCCCTAAAGCGTTGCCGTACCCTCACCTGGACCCTAAACCGTCCCCGTCCCCTAACCCTAACCCTAGCCCGAACCCTAACCCTAACCCTTCCCCGAAGCCTGACCCTCACCCGTCCCCTAATCCTAACCCGTACGCTAACACTAACCCGCGCCCTCAAACGCACGCTCCCCCTAAAGCGTTGCCGTACCCTCACCTGGACCCGAAACCGTCCCCGTCCCCTAACCCTAACCCTAGCCCGAACCCTAACCCTAACCCTTCCCCGAAGCCTGACCCTCACCCGTCCCCTAATCCTAAGCCGTACGCTAACACTAACCCGCACCCTCACACGCACGCTCCCCCTAAAGCGTTGCCGTACCCTCACCTGGACCCGAAACCGTCCCCGTCCCCTAACCCTAACCCTAGCCCGAACCCTAACCCTAACCCTTCCCCGAAGCCTGACCCTCACCCGTCCCCTAATCCTAACCCGTACGCTAACACTAACCCGCGCCCTCACACGTACGCTCCCCCTAAAGCGTTGCCGTACCCTCACCTGGACCCTAAACCGTCCCCGTCCCCTAACCCTAACCCTAGCCCGAACCCTAACCCTAACCCTTCCCCGATGCCTGACCCTCACTCGTCCCCTAATCCTAACCCGTACGCTAACACTAACCCGCGTCCTCACACGCACGCTCCCCCTAAAGCGTTGCCGTATCCTCACCTGGACCCTAAACCGTCCCCGTCCCTTAACCCTTACCCTAGCCCGAACCCTAACCCTAACCCTTCCCCGAAGCCTGACCCTCACCCGTCCCCTAATCCTAACCCGTACGCTAACACTAACCCGCGCCCTCACACGCACGCTCCCCCTAAAGCGTTGCCGTACCCTCACCTGGACCCTAAACCTTCCCCATCCCCTAACCCTAACCCTAGCCCGAACCCTAACCCTAACCCTTCCCCGAAGCCTGACCCTCACCCGTCCCCTAATCCTAACCCGTACGCTAACACTAACCCGCGCCCTCACACGCACGCTCCCCCTAAAGCGTTGCCGTACCCTCACCTGGACCCTAAACCGTCCCCGTCCCCTAACCCTAACCCTAGCCCGAACCCTAACCCTAACCGTTCCCCGAAGCCTGACCCTCACCCGTCCCCTAATCCTAACCCGTACGCTAACACTAACACGCGCCCTCACACGCACGCTCCCCCTAAAGCGTTGCCGTACCCTCACCTGGACCCTAAACCGTCCCCGTACCCTAACCCTAACCCTAGCCCGAACCCTAACCCTAACCCTTCCCCGAAGCCTGACCCTCACCCGTCCCCTAATCCTAACCCGTACGCTATCACTAACCCGCGCCCTCACACGCACGCTCCCCCTAAAACGTTGCCGTACCCTCACCTGGACCCGAAACCGTCCCCGTCCCCTAACCCTAACCCTAGCCCGAACCCTAACCCTAACCCTTCCCCGAAGCCTGACCCTCACCCGTCCCCTAATCCTAACCGTACGCTAACACTAACCCGTGCCGTCACACGCACGCTCCCCCTAAAGCGTTGCCGTACCCTCACCTGGACCCTAAACCGTCCCCGTCCCTTAACCCTTACCCTAGCCCGAACCCTAACCCTAACCCTTCCCCGAAGCCTGACCCTCACCCGTCCCCTAATCCTAACCCGTACGCTAACACTAACCCGCGCCCTCACACGCACGCTCCCCCTAAAGCGTTGCCGTACCCTCACCTGGACACTAAACCGTCCCCGTCCCCTAACCCTAACCCTAGCCCGAACCCTAACCCTAACCGTTCCCCGAAGCCTGACCCTCACCCGTCCTCTAATCCTAACCCGTACGCTAACACTAACACGCGCCCTCACACGCACGCTCCCCCTAAAGCGTTGCCGTACCCTCACCTGGACCCTAAACCGTCCCCGTACCCTAACCCTAACCCTAGCCCGAACCCTAACCCTAACCCTTCCCCGAAGCCTGACCCTCACCCGTCCCCTAATCCTAACCCGTACGCTATCACTAACCCGCGCCCTCACACGCACGCTCCCCCTAAAACGTTGCCGTACCCTCACCTGGACCCGAAACCGTCCCCGTCCCCTAACCCTAACCCTAGCCCGAACCCTAACCCTAACCCTTCCCCGAAGCCTGACCCTCACCCGTCCCCTAATCCTAACCGTACGCTAACACTAACCCGCGCCGTCACACGCACGCTCCCCCTAAAGCGTTGCCGTACCCTCACCTGGACCCTAAACCGTCCCCGTCCCCTAACCCTAACCCTAACCCTAGCCCGAACCCTAACCCTAACCCTTCCCCGAAGCCTGACCCTCACCCGTCCCCTAATCCTAACCCGTACGCTAAAACTAAACCGCGCCCTCACACACACGCTCCCCCTAAAGCGTTGCCGTACACTCACCTGGACCCTAAACCGTCCCCGTCCCCTAACCCTAACCCTAGCCCAAACCCTAACCCTAACCCTTCCCCGAAGCCTGACCCTCACCCGTCCCCTAATCCTAAGCCGCACGCTAACACTAACCTGCGCCCTCACACGCACGCTCCCCCTAAAGCGTTGCCGTACACTCACCTGGACCCTAAACCGTCCCCGTCCCCTAACCCTAACCCTAGCCCGAACCCTAACCCTAACCCTTCCCCGAAGCCTGACCGTCACCCGTCCCCTAATCCTAAGCCGTACGCTAACACTAACACGCGCCCTCACACGCACGCTCCCCCTAAAGCGTTGCCGTACCCTCACCTGGACCCTAAACCGTCCCCGTCCCCTAACCCTAACCCTAGCCCGAACCCTAACCCTAACCCTTCCCCGAAGCCTGACCCTCACCCGTCCCCTAATCCTAACCCGTACGCTAACACTAACCCACGCCCTCACACGCACGCTCCCCCTAAAGCGTTGCCGTACCCTCACCTGGACCCTAAACCGTCCCCGTCCCCTAACCCTAACCCTAGCCCGAACCCTAACCCTAACCCTTCCCCGAAGACGGACCCTCACCCGTCCCCTAATCCTAACCCGTACGCTAACACTAACCCGCGCCCTCACACGCACGCTCCCCCTAAAGCGTTGCCGTACCCTCACCTGGACCCTAAACCGTCCCCGTCCCCTAACCCTAACCCTAGGCCGAACCGTAAACCTAACCCTTCCCCGAAGCCTGACCCTCACCCGTCCCCTAATCCTAACCCGTACGCTAACACTAACCCGCGCCCTCACACGCACGCTCCCCCTAAAGCGTTGCCGTACCCTCACCTGGACCCGAAACCGTCCCCGTCCCCTAACCCTAACCCTAGCCCGAACCCTAACCCTAACCCTTTCCCGAAACCTGACCCTCACCCGTCCCCTAATCCTAACCCGTACGCTAACACTAACCCGCGCCCTCACACGCACGCTCCCCCTAAAGCGTTGCCGTACCCTCACCTGGAACCTAAACCATCCCCGTCCCCTAACCCTAACCCTAGCCCGAACCCTAACCCTAACCCTTCCCCGAAGCCTGACCCTCACCCGTCCCCTAATCCTAACCCGTACGCTAACACTAACCCGCGCCCTCACACGCACGCTCCCCCTAAATCGTTGCCGTTCCCTCACCTGGACCCTAAACCTTCCCCATCCCCTAACCCTAACCCTAGCCGGAACCCTAACCCTAACCATTCCCCGAAGCCTGACCCTCACCCGTCCCCTAATCCTAACCCGTACGCTAACACTAACCCGCGCCCTCACACGCACGCTCCCCCTAAAGCGTTGCCGTACCCTCACCTGAACCCTAAACCGTAACCGTCCCCTAACCCTAACCCTAGCCCGAACCCTAACCCTAACCCTTCCCCGAAGCCTGACCCTCACCCGTCCCCTAATCCTAACCCGTACGCTAAGACTAACCCGCGCCCTCACACGCACGCTCCCCCTAAAGCGTTGCCGTACCCTCACCTGGACCCGAAACCGTCCCCGTCCCCTAACCCTAACCCTAGCCCGAACCCTAACCCTAACCCTTCCCCGAAGCCTGACTCTCACCCGTCCCCTAATCCTAACCCGTACGCTAACACTAACCCGCGCCCTCACACGCACGCTCCCCCTAAAGCGTTGCCGTACCCTCACCTGGACCCTAAACCGTCCCCGTCCCCTAACCCTAACCCTAGCCCGAACCCTAACCCTAACCCTTCCCCGAAGCCTGACCCTCACCCGTCCCCTAATCCTAACCCGTACGCTAACACTAACCCGCGCCCTCACATGCACGCTCCCCCTAAAGCTTTGCCGTACCCTCACCTGGACCCGAAACCGTCCCCGTCCCCTAACCCTAACCCTAGCCCAAAACCTAACCCTAACCCTTCCCCGAAGCCTGACCCTCACCCGTCCCCTAATCCTAACCCGTACGCTAACACTAACCCGTGCCCTCACACGCACGCTCCCCCTAAAGCGTTGCCGTACCCTCACCTGGACCCTAAACCGTCCCCGTCCCCTAACCCTAACCCTAGCCCCAACCCTAACCCTAACCCTTCCCCGAAGCCTGACCCTCACCCGTCCCCTAATCCTAACCCGTACGCTAACACTAACACGCGCCCTCACACGTACACTCCCCCTAAAGCCTTGCCGTACCCTCACATGGACCCTAAACCGTCCCCGTCCCCTAACCCTAACCCTAGCCCGAACCCTAACCCTAACCCTTCCCCGAAGCCTGACCCTCACCCGTCCCCTAATCCTAACCCGTACGCTAACACTAACCCGCGCCCTCACACGCACGCTCCCCCTAAAGCGTTGCCGTACCCTCACCTGGACCCTAAACCGTCCCCGTCCCCTAACCCTAACCCTAGCCCGAACCCTAACCCTAACCCTTCCCCGAAGCCTGACCCTCACCCATCCCCTAATCCTAACCCGTAGGCTAACACTAACCCGAGCCCTCACACGCACGCTCCCCCTAAAGCGTTGCCGTACCCTCACCTGGACCCGAAACCGTCCCCGTCCCCTAACCCTAACCCTAGCCCGAACCCTAACCCTAACCCTTCCCCGAAGCCTGACCCTTACCCGTCCCCTAATCCTAACCCGTACGCTAACACTAACCCGCGCCCTCACACGCACGCTCCCCATAAATCGTTGCCGTTCCCTCACCTGGACCCTAAACCTTCCCCATCCCCTAACCCTAACCCTAGCCGGAACCCTAACCCTAACCATTCCCCGAAGCCTGACCCTCACCCGTCCCCTAATCCTAACCCGTACGCTAACACTAACCCGCGCCCTCACACGCACGCTCCCCCTAAAGCGTTGCCGTACCCTCACCTGAACCCTAAACCGTAACCGTCCCCTAACCCTAACCCTAGCCCGAACCCTAACCCTAACCCTTCCCCGAAGCCTGACCCTCACCCGTCCCCTAATCCTAACCCGTACGCTAACACTAACCCGCGCCCTCACACGCACGCTCCCCCTAAAGCGTTGCCGTACCCTCACCTAGACCCGAAACCGTCCCCGTCCCCTAACCCTAACCCTAGCCCGAACCCTAACCCTAACCCTTCCCCGAAGCCTGACATTTACCCGTCCCCTAATCCTAACCCGTACGCTAACACTAACCCGCGCCCTCACACGCACGCTCCCCCTAAAGCGTTGCCGTACCCTCACCTGGACCCGAAACCGTCCCCGTCCCCTAACCCTAACCGTAGCCCGAACCCTAACCCTAACCCTTCCCCGAAGCCTGACCCTCACCCGTCCCCTAATCCTAAGCCGTACGCTAACACTAACCCGCGCTCTCACACGCACGCTACACCTAAAGCATTGCCGTACCCTCACCTGAACCCTAAACCGTCCCCGTCCCCTAACCCTAACCCTAGCCCGAACCCTAACCCTAACCCTTCCCCGAAGCCTGACCCTCACCCGTCCCCTAATCCTAACCCGTACGCTAACACTAACCCGTGCCCTCACACGCATGCTCCCCCTAAAGCGTTGCCGTACCCTCACCTGGACCCTAAACCGTCCCCGTCCCCTAACCCTAACCCTAGCCCGAACCCTAACCCTAACCCTTCCCCGAAGCCTGACCCTCACCCGTCCCCTAATCCTAACCCGTACGCTAACACTAACCCGCGCCCTCACATGCACGCTCCCCCTAAAGCGTTGCCGTACCCTCACCTGGACCCGAAACCGTCCCCGTCCCCTAAACCTAACCCTAGCCCGAACCCTAACCCTAACCCTTCCTCGAAGCCTGACCCTCACCCGTCCCTAATCCTAACCCGTACGCTAACACTAACCCGTGCCCTCACACGCACGCTCCCCCTAAAGCGTTGCCGTACCCTCACCTGGACCCTAAACCGTCCCCATCCCCTAACCCTAACCCTAGCCCGAACCCTAACCCTAACCCTTCCCCGAAGCCTGACCCTCACCCGTCCCCTAATCCTAACCCGTACGCTAACACTAACACGCGCCCTCACACGTACACTCCCCCTAAAGCGTTGCCGTACCCTCACCTGGACCCTAAACCGTCCCCGTCCCCTAACCCTAACCCTAGCCCGAACCCTAACCCTAACCCTTCCCCGAAGCCTGACACTCACCCGTCCCCTAATCCTAACCCGTACGCTAACACTAACCCGCGCCCTCACACGCACGCTCCCCCTAAAGCGTTGCCGTACCCTCACCAGGACCCTAAACCGTCCCCGTCCCCTAACCCTAGCCCGAACCCTAACCCTATCCCTTCCCCGAAGCCTGACCCTCACCCATCCCCTAATCCTAACCCGTAGGCTAACACTAACCCGCGCCCTCACACGCACGCTCCCCCTAAAGCGTTGCCGTACCCTCACCTGGACCCTAAACCGTCCCCGTCCCCTAACCCTAACCCTAGCCCGAACCCTAACCCTAACCCTTCCCCGAAGCCTGACCCTCACCCGTCCCCTAATCCTAACCCGTACGCTAACACTAACCCGCGCCCTCACACGCACGCTCCCCCTAAAGCGTTGCCGTACCCTCACCTGGACCCTAAACCGTCCCCGTCCCCTAACCCTAACCCTAGCCCGAACCCTAACCCTAACCCTTCCCCAAAGCCTGACCCTCACCCGTCCCCTAATCCTAACCCGTACGCTAACACTAACCCGCGCCCTCACACGCACGCTCCCCCTAAAGCGTTGCCGTACCCTCACCTGGACCCTAAACCGTCCCCGTCCCCTAACCCTAACCCTAGCCCGAACCCTAACCCTAACCCTTCCCCGAAGCCTGACCCACACCCGTCCCCTAATCCTAACCCGTACGCTAACACTAACCCGCGCCCTCACACGCTCGCTCCCCCTAAAGCGTTGCCGTACCTTCACCTGGACCCTGAACCGTCCCCGTCCCCTAACCCTAACCCTAGCCCGAACCCTAACCCTAACCCTTCCCCGAAGCCTGACCCTCACCCGTCCCCTAATCCTAACCCGTACGCTAACACTAACACGCACCCTCACACGTACGCTCCCCCTAAAGCGTTGCCGTACCCTCACCTGGACCCTAAACCGTCCCCGTCCCCTAACCCTAACCCTAGCCCGAACCCTAACCCTAACCCTTCCCCGAAGCCTGACCCTCACCCGTCCCCTAATCCTAACCCGTACGCTAACATTAACCCGCGCCCTCACACGCACGCTCCCCCTAAAGCGTTGCCGTACCCTCACCTGGACCCTAAACCGTCCCCGTCCCCTAACCCTAACCCTAGCCCGAACCCTAACCCTAACCCTTCCCCGAAGCCTGACCCTCACCCGTCCCCTAATCCTAACCCGTACGCTAACACTAACGCGCGCCCTCACACGCACGCTCCCCCTAAAGCGTTGCCGTACCCTCACCTGGACCCTAAACCGTCCCCGTCCCCTAACCCTAACCCTAGCCCGAACCCTAACCCTAACCCTTCCCCGAAGCCTGAACCTCACCCGTCCCCTAATCCTAACCCGTACGCTAACACTAACGCGCGCCCTCACACGCACGCTCCCCCTAAAGCGTTGCCGTACCCTCACCTGGACTCTAAACCGTCCCCATCCCCTAACCCTAACCCTAGCCCGAACCCTAAACCTAACCCTTCCCCGAAGCCTGACCCTCACCCGTCCCCTAATCCTAACCCGTACGCTAACACTAAGCCGCGCCCTCACACGCACGCTCCCCCTAAAGCGTTGCCGTACCCTCACCTGAACCCTAAACCGTCCCCGTCCCCTAACCCTAACCCTAGCCCGAACCCTTACCCTAACCCTTCCCCGAAGCCTGACCCTCACCCGTCCCCTAATCCTAACCCATACGCTAACACTAACCTGCGCCCTCACATGCACGCTCCCCCTAAAGCGTTGCCGTACCCTCACCTGGACCCGAAACCGTCCCCGTCACCTAACCCTAACCCTAGCCCGAACCCTAACCCTAACCCTTCCCCGAAGCCTGACCCTCACCCGTCCCCTAATCCTAACCCGTACGCTAACACTAACCCGTGCCCTCACACGCACGCTCCCCCTAAAGCGTTGCCGTACCCTCACCTGGACCCTAAACCGTCCCCGTCCCCTAACCCTAACCCTAGCCCGAACCCTAACCCTAACCCTTCCCCGAAGCCTGACCCTCACCCGTCCCCTAATCCTAACCCGTACGCTAACACTAACACGCGCCCTCACACGTACGCTCCCCCTAAAGCGTTGCCGTACCCTCACCTGGACCCTAAACCGTCCCCGTCCCCTAACCCTAACCCTAGCCCAAACCCTAACCCTAACCCTTCCCCGAAGCCTGACCCTCACCCGTCCCCTAAACCTAACCCGTACGCTAACACTAAGCCGCGCCCTCACACGCACGCTCCCCCTAAAGCGTTGCCGTACCCTCACCTGGACCCTAAACCGTCCCCGTCCCCTAACCCTAACCCTAGCCCGAACCCTAACCGTAACCCTTCCCCGAAGCCTGACCCTCACCCATCCCCTAATCCTAACTCGTACGCTAACACTAACCCGCGCCCTCACACGCACGCTCCCCCTAAAGCGTTGCCGTACCCTCACCTGGACCCTAAACCGTCCCCGTCCCCTAACCCTAACCCTAGCCCGAACCCTAACCCTAACCCTTCCCCGAAGCCTGACCCTCACCCGTCCCCTAATCCTAAACCGTACGCTAACACTAACCCGTGCCCTCACACGCACGCTCCCCCTAAAGCGTTGCCGTACCCTCACCTGGACCCTAAACCGTCCCCGTCCCCTAACCCTAACCCTAGCCCGAACCCTAACCCTAACCCTAACCCTTCCTCGAAGCCTGAACCTCACCCGTCCCCTAATCCTAACCCGTACGTTAACACTAACCCGCGCCCTCACACACACGCTCCCCCTAAAGCGTTGCCGTACCCTCACCTGGACCCTAAACCGTCCCCGTCCCCTAACCCTAACCCTAGCCCGAACCCTAACCCTAACCCTTCCCCGAAGCCTGACCCTCACCCGTCCCCTAATCCTAACCGTACGCTAACACTAACCCGCGCCCTCACACGCACGCTCCCCCTAAAGCGTTGCCGTACCCTCACCTGGACCCTAAACCGTCCCCGTCCCCTAACCCTAACCCTAGCCTGAACCCTAACCCTAACCCTTCCCCGAAGCCTGACCCTCACCCGTCCCCTAATCCTAACCCGTACGCTAACACTAACCCGCGCCCTCACACGCACGCTCCCCCTAAAGCGTTGCCGTACCCTCACCTGGACCCTATACCTTCCCCGTCCCCTAACCCTAACCCTAGCCCGAACCCTAACCCTAACCCTTCCCCAAAGCCTGACCCTCACCCGTCCCCTAATCCTAACCCGTACGCTAACACTAACCCGCGCCCTCACATGCACGCTCCCCCTAAAGCGTTGCCGTAACCTCACCTAGACCCTAAACCGTCCCCGTCCCCTAACCCTAACCCTAGCCCGAACCCTAACCCTAACCCTTCCCCGAAGCCTGACACTCACCCGTCCCCTAATCCTAACCCGTACGCTAACACTAACCCGCGCCCTCACACGCACGCTCCCCCTAAAGCGTTGCCGTACCCTCACCTGGACCCTAAACCGTCCCCGTCCCCTAACCCTAACCCTAGCCCGAACCCTAACCCTAACCCTTCCCCGAAGCCTGACACTCACCCGTCCCCTAATCCTAACCCGTACGCTAACACTAACCCGCGCCCTCACACGCACGCTCCCCCTAAAGCGTTGCCGTACCATCACCTGGACCCTAAACCGTCCCCGTCCCCTAAACCTAACCCTAGCCCGAACCCTAACCCTAACCTTTACCCGAAGCCTGACCCTCACCCGTACCCTAATCCTAACCCGTACGCTAACACTAACCCGCGCCCTCACACGCACGCTCCCCCTAAAGCGTTGCCGTACCCTCACCTGGACCCGAAACCGTCCCCGTCCCTTAACCCTTACCCTAGCCCGAACCCTAACCCTAACCCTTCCCCGAAGCCTGACCCTCACCCGTCCCCTAATCCTAACCCGTACGCTAACACTAACCCGCGCCCTCACACGCACGCTCCCCCTAAAGCGTTGCCGTACCCTCACCTGGACCCTAAACCGTCCCCGTCCCCTAACCCTAACCCTAGCCCGAACCCTAACCCTAACCCTAACCCTTCCCCGAAGCCTGAACCTCACCCGTCCCCTAATCCTAACCCGTACGTTAACACTAACCCGCGCCCTCACACACACGCTCCCCCTAAAGCGTTGCCGTACCCTCACCTGGACCCTAAACCGTCCCCGTCCCCTAACCCTAACCCTAGACCGAACCCTAACCCTAACCCTTCCCCGAAGCCTGACCCTCACCCGTCCCCTAATCCTAACCGTACGCTAACACTAACCCGCGCCCTCACACGCACGCTCCCCCTAAAGCGTTGCTGTACCCTCACCTGGACCCTAAACCGTCCCCGTCCCCTAACCCTAACCCTAGCCTGAACCCTAACCCTAACCCTTCCCCGAAGCCTGACCCTCACCCGTCCCCTAATCCTAACCCGTACGCTAACACTAACCCGCGCCCTCACACGCACGCTCCCCCTAAAGCGTTGCCGTACCCTCACCTGGACCCTATACCTTCCCCGTCCCCTAACCCTAACCCTAGCCCGAACCCTAACCCTAACCCTTCCCCAAAGCCTGACCCTCACCCGTCCCCTAATCCTAACCCGTACGCTAACACTAACCCGCGCCCTCACACGCACGCTCCCCCTAAAGCGTTGCCGTAACCTCACCTAGACCCTAAACCGTCCCCGTCCCCTTACCCTAACCCTAGCCCGAACCCTAACCCTAACCCTTCCCCGAAGCCTGACACTCACCCGTCCCCTAATCCTAACCCGTACGCTAACACTAACCCGCGCCCTCACACGCACGCTCCCCCTAAAGCGTTGCCGTACCCTCACCTGGACCCTAAACCGTCCCCGTCCCCTAACCCTAACCCTAGCCCGAACCCTAACCCTAACCCTTCCCCGAAGCCTGACACTCACCCGTCCCCTAATCCTAACCCGTACGCTAACACTAACCCGCGCCCTCACACGCACGCTCCCCCTAAAGCGTTGCCGTACCATCACCTGGACCCTAAACCGTCCCCGTCCCCTAAACCTAACCCTAGCCCGAACCCTAACCCTAACCCTTACCCGAAGCCTGACCCTCACCCGTACCATAATCCTAACCCGTACGCTAACACTAACCCGCGCCCTCACACGCACGCTCCCCCTAAAGCGTTGCCGTACCCTCACCTGGACCCGAAACCGTCCCCGTCCCTTAACCCTTACCCTAGCCCGAACCCTAACCCTAACCCTTCCCCGAAGCCTGACCCTCACCCGTCCCCTAATCCTAACCCGTACGCTAACACTAACCCGCGCCCTCACACGCACGCTCCCCCTAAAGCGTTGCCGTACCCTCACCTGGACCCTAAACCGTCCCCGTCCCCTAACCCTAACCCTAGCCCGAACCCTAACCCTAACCCTTCCCCGAAGCCTGACCCTCACCCGTCCCCTAATCCTAACCCGTACGCTAACACTAACCCGCGCCCTCACACGCACGCTCCCCCTAAAGCGTTGCCGTACCCTCACCTGGACCCTAAACCGTCCCCGTCCCCTAACCCTAACCCTAGCCCGAACCCTAACCCTAAACTTTCCCCGAAGCCAGACCCTCACCCATCCCCTAATCCTAACCCGTACGCTAACACTAACCCGCGCCCTCACACGCACGCTCCCCCTAAAGCGTTGCCGTACCCTCACCTGGACCCTAAACCGTCCCCATGCCCTAACCCTAACCCTAGCCCGAACCCTAACCCTAACACTTCCCCGAAGCCTGACCCTCACCCGTCCCCTAATCCTAACCCGTACGCTAACACTAAGCCGCGCCCTCACATGCACGCTCCCCCTAAAGCGTTGCCGTACCCTCACCTGGACCCTAAACCGTCCCCGTCCCCTAACCCTAACCCTAGCCCGAACCCTAACCCTAACCCTTCCCCGAAGCCTGACCCTCACCCGTCCCCTAATCCTAACCCGTACGCTAACACTAACCCGCGCCCTCACATGCACGCTCCCCGTAAAGCGTTGCCGTACCCTCAGCTGCACCCGAAACCGTCCCCGTCCCCTAACCCTAACCCTAGCCCGAACCCTAACCCTAACCCTTCCCCGAAGCCTGACCCTCACCCGTCCCCTAATCCTAACCCGTACGCTAACACTAACCCGCGCCCTCACACGCACGCTCCCCCTAAAGCGTTGCCGTACCCTCACCTGGACCCTAAACCGTCCCCGTCCCCTAACCCTAACCCTAGCCCGAATCCTAACCCTAACCCTTCCCCGAAGCCTGATCCTCACTCGTCCCCTAATCCTAACCCGTACGTTAACACTAACCCGCGTCCTCACACGCACGCTCCCCCTAAAGCGTTGCCGTACCCTCACCTGGACCCTAAACCGTCCCCGTCCCCTAACCCTAACCCTAGCCCAAACCCTAACCCTAACCCTTCCCCGAAGCCTGACCCTCACCCGTCCCCTAATCCTAAGCCGTACGCTAACACTAACCCGTGCCCTCACACGCACGCTCCCCCTAAAGCGTTGCCGTACCCTCACCTGGACCCTAAACCGTCCCCGTCCCCTAACCCTAACCCTAGCCCGAACCCTAACCCTAACCCTTCCCCGAAGCCTGACCCTCACCCGTCCCCTAATCCTAAGCCGCACGCTAACACTAACGCACGCTCTCACACGCACGCTCCCCCTAAAGCGTTGCCGTACCCTCACTTGGACCCTAAACCATCCCCGTACCCTAACCCTAACCCTAGCCCGAACCCTAACCCTAACCCTTCCCCGAAGCCTGACCCTCACCCGTCCCCTAATCCTAACCCGTACGCTAACACTAACGCGTGCCCTCACACGCACGCTCCCCCTAAAGCGTTGCCGTACCCTCACCTGGACCCGAAACCGTCCCCGTCCCCTAACCCTAACCCTAGCCCGAACCCTAACCCTAACCCTTCCCCGAAGCCTGACCCTCACCCGTCCCCTAATCCTAACCCGTACGCTAACACTAACCCGCGCCCTCACACGCACGCTCCCCCTAAAGCGTTGCCGTACCCTCACCTGGACCCTAAACCGTCCCCGTCCCCTAACCCTAACCCTAGCCCGAACCCTAACCCTAACCCTTCCCCGAAGCCTGACCCTCACCCGTCCCCTAATCCTAAGCCGTACGCTAACACTAACCCGCACCCTCACACGCACGCTCCCCCTAAAGCGTTGCCGTACCCTCACCTGAACCCTAAACCGTAACCGTCCCCTAACCCTAAACCTAGCCCGAACCCTAACCCTAACACTTCCCCGAAGCCTGACCCTCACCCGTCCCCTAATCCTAACCCGTACTCTAACACTAACCCGCGCCCTCACACGCACGCTCCCCCTAAAGCGTTGCCGTACCCTCACCTGGACCCGAAACCGTCCCCGTCCCCTAACCCTAACCCTAGCCCGAACCCTAACCCTAACCCTTCCCCGAAGCCTGAACCTCACCCGTCCCCTAATCCTAACCCGTACGCTAACACTAACCCGCGCCCTCACACGCACGCTCCCCCTAAAGCGTTGCCGTACCCTCACCTGGACCCTAAACCGTCCCCGTCCCCTAACCCTAACCCTAGCCCGAACCCTAACCCTAACCCTTCCCCGAAGCCTGACCCTCACCCGTCCCCTAATCCTAACCCGTACGCTAACACTAACACGCGCCCTCACACGCACGCTCCCCCTAAAGCGTTGCCGTACCCTCACCTGGACCCTAAACCGTCCCCATCCCCTAACCCTAACCCTAGCCCGAAGCCTAACCCTAACCCTTCCCCGAAGCCTGACCCTCACCCGTCCCCTAATCCTAACCCGTACGCTAACACTAACCCGCGCCCTCACACGCACGCTCCCCCTAAAAGGTTGCCGTACCCTCACCTGGACCCTAAACCGTCCCCGTCCCCTAACCCTAACCCTAGCCCGAGCCCTAAACCTAACCCTTCCCAGAAGCCTGACCCTCACCCGTCCCCTAATCCTAACCCGTACGCTAACACTAACCCGCGCCCTCACACGCACTCTCCCCCTAAAGCGTTGCCGTACCCTCACCTGGACCCTAAACCGTCCCCGTCCCCTAACCCTAACCCTAGCCCGAACCCTAACCCTAACCCTTCCCCGAAGCCTGACCCTCACCCGTCCCCTAATCCTAACCCGTACGCTATCATTAACCCGCGCCCTCACACGCACGCTCCCCCTAAAACGTTGCCGTACCCTCACCTGGACCCGAAACCGTCCCCGTCCCCTAACCCTAACCCTAGCCCGAACCCTAACCCTAACCCTTCCCCGAAGCCTGACCCTCACCCGTCCCCTAATCTTAACCCGTACGCTAACACTAGCCCGCGCCCTCACACGCACGCTCCCCCTAAAGCGTTGCCGTACCCTCACCTGGACCCGAAACCGTCCCCGTCCCCTAACCCTAACCCTAGCCCGAACCCTAACCCTAACCCTTCCCCGAAGCCTGACCCTCACCCATCCCCTAATCCTAACCCGTACGCTAACACTAACCCGCGCCCTCACACGCACGCTCCCCCTAAAGCGTTGCCGTACCCTCACCTGGACCCTAAACCGTCCCCGTCCCCTAACCCTAACCCTAGCCCGAACCCTAACCCTAACCCTTCCCCGAAGCCTGACCCTCACCCGTCCCCTAATCCTAAGCCGTACGCTAACACTAACCCGCGCCCTCACACGCACGCTCCCCCTAAAGCGTTGCCGTAACCTCACCTGGACCCTAAACCGTCCCCGTCCCCTAACCCTAACCCTAGCCCGAACCCTAACCCTAACCCTTCCCCGAAGCCTGACCCTCACCCGTCCCCTAATCCTAACCCGTACGCTAACACTAACCCGTGCCCTCACACGCACGCTCCCCCTAAAGCGTTGCCGTACCCTCACCTGGACCCTAAACCGTCCCCGTCCCCTAACCCTAACCCTAGGCCGAACCCTAACCCTAACCCTTCCCCGAAGCCTGACCCTCACCCGTCCCCTAATCCTAACCCGTACGCTAACACTAACCCGCGCCCTCACACGCACGCTCCCCCTAAAGCGTTGCCGTAACCTCACCTGGACCCTAAACCGTCCCCGTCCCCTAAACCTAACCCTAGCCTGAACCCTAACCCTAACCCTTCCCAGAAGCCTGACCCTCACCCGTCCCCTAATCCTAACCCGTACGCTAACACTAACCCGCGCCCTCACACGCACGCTCCCCCTAAAGCATTGCCGTACCCTCACCTGGACCCTAAACCGTCCCCGTCCCCTAACCCTAACCCTAGCCCGAACCCTAACCCTAACCCTTCCCCGAAGCCTGACCCTCACCCGTCCCCTAATCCTAAGCCGCACGCTAACACTAACGCGCGCCCTCACACGCACGCTCTCCCTAAAGCGTTGCCGTACCCTCACTTGGACCCTAAACCGTCCCCGTCACCTAACCCTAACCCTAGCCCGAACCCTAACCCTAACCCTTCCCCGAAGCCTGACCCTCACCCGTCCCCTAATCCTAACCCGTACGCTAACACTAACCCGCGCCCTCACACGCACGCTCCCCCTAAAGCGTTGCCGTACCCTCACCTGGACCCTAAACCGTCCCCGTACCCTAACCCTAACCCTAGCCCGAACCCTAACCCTAACCCTTCCCCGAAGCCTGACCCTCACCCGTCCCCTAATCCTAACCCGTACGCTAACACTAACACGCGCCCTCACACGCACGCTCCCCCTAAAGCGTTGCCGTACCCTCACCTGGACCCTAAACCGTCCCCATCCCCTAACCCTAACCCTAGCCCGAACCCTAACCCTTCCCCGAAGCCTGACCCTCACCCGTCCCCTAATCCTAACCCGTACGCTAACACTAACACGCGCCCTCACACGCACGCTCCCCCTAAAACGTTGCGGTTCCCTCACCTGGACCCTAAACCGTCCCCGTCCCCTAACCCTAACCCTAGCCCGAACCCTAACCCTAACCCTTCCCAGAAGCCTGACCCTCACCCGTCCCCTAATCCTAACCCGTACGCTAACACTAACCCACGCCCACACACGCACGCTCCCCCTAAAGCGTTGCCGTACCCTCACCTGGACCCTAAACCGTCCCCGTCCCCTAACCCTAACCCTAGCCCGAACCCTAACCCTAACCCTTCCCAGAAGCCTGACCCTCACCCGTCCCCTAATCCTAACCCGTACGCTATCATTAACCCGCGCCCTCACACGCACGCTCCCCCTAAAACGTTGCCGTACCCTCACCTGGACCCGAAACCGTCCCCATCCCCTAACCCTAACCCTAGCCCGAACCCTAACCCTAACCCTTCCCCGAAGCCTGACCCTCACACGTCCCCTAATCCTAACCCGTACGCTAACACTAACCCGCGCCCTCACACGCACGCTCCCCCTAAAGCGTTGCCGTACCCTCACCTGGACCCTAAACCGTCCCCGTCCCCTAACCCTAACCCTAGACCGAACCCTAACCCTAACCCTTCCCCGAAGCCTGACCCTCACCCGTCCCCTAATCCTAAGCCGTACGCTAACACTAACCCGCGCCCTCACACGCACGCTCCCCCTAAAGCGTTGCCGTACCCTCACCTGGACCGTAAACCATCCCCGTCCCCTAACCCTAACCCTAGCCCAAACCCTAACCCTAACCCTTCCCCGAAGCCTGACCCTCACCCGTCCCCTAATCCTAACCCGTACGCTAACACTAACCCGCGCCCTCACACGCACGCTCCCCCTAAAGCGTTGCCGTACCCTCACCTGGACCCTAAACCGTCCCCGTCCCCTAACCCTAACCCTAGCCCGAACCCTAACCCTAACCCTTCCCCGAAGCCTGACCCTCACCCGTCCCCTAATCCTAAGCCGCACGCTAACACTAACGCGTGCCCTCACACGCACGCTCCCCCTAAAGCGTTGCCGTACCCTCACTTGGACCCTAAACCGTCCCCGTCCCCTAACCCTAACCCTAGCCCGAACCCTAACCCTAACCCTTCCCCGAAGCCTGACCCTCACCCGTCCCCTAATCCTAAGCCGTACGATAACACTAACGCGCGCCCTCACACGCACGCTCCCCCTAAAGCGTTGCCGTACCTTCTCCTGGACCCTAAACCGTCCCCGTACCCTAACCCTAACCCTAGCCCTAACCCCAACCCTAACCCTTCCCCGAAGCCTGACCCTCACCCGTCCCCTAATCCTAACCCGTACGCTAACACTAACGCGTGCCCTCACACGCACGCTCCCCCTAAAGCGTTGCCGTACCCTCACCTGGACCCGAAACCGTCCCCGTCCCCTAACCCTAACCCTAGCCCGAACCCTAACCCTAACCCTTCCCCGAAGCCTGACCCTCACCCGTCCCCTAATCCTAACCCGTACGCTAACACTAACCCGCGCCCTCACACGCACGCTCCCCCTAAAGCGTTGCCGTACCCTCACCTGGACCCTAAACCGTCCCCGTCCCCTAACCCTAACCCTAGCCCGAACCCTAACCCTAACCCTTCCCCGAAGCCTGACCCTCACCCATCCCCTAATCCTAACCCGTACGCTAACACTAACCCGCGCCCTCACACGCACGCTCCCCCTAAAGCGTTGCCGTACCCTCACCTGGACCCTAAACCGTCCCCGTCCCCTAACCCTAACCCTAGCCCGAACCCTAACCCTAACCCTTCCCCGAAGCCTGACCCTCACCCGTCCCCTAATCCTAAGCCGTACGCTAACACTAACCCGCGCCCTCACACGCACGCTCCCCCTAAAGCGTTGCCGTAACCTCACCTGGACCCTAAACCGTCCCCGTACCCTAACCCTAACCCTAGCCCGAACCCTAACCCTAACCCTTCCCCGAAGCCTGACCCTCACCCGTCCCCTAATCCTAACCCGTACGCTAACACTAACCCGTGCCCTCACACGCACGCTCCCCCTAAAGCGTTGCCGTACCCTCACCTGGACCCTAAACCGTCCCCGTCCCCTAACCCTAACCCTAGGCCGAACCCTAACCCTAACCCTTCCCCGAAGCCTGACCCTCACCCGTCCCCTAATCCTAACCCGTACGCTAACACTAACCCGCGCCCTCACACGCACGCTCCCCCTAAAGCGTTGCCGTAACCTCACCTGGACCCTAAACCGTCCCCGTCCCCTAAACCTAACCCTAGCCCGAACCCTAACCCTAACCCTTCCCAGAAGCCTGACCCTCACCCGTCCCCTAATCCTAACCCGTACGCTAACACTAACCCGCGCCCTCACACGCACGCTCCCCCTAAAGCATTGCCGTACCCTCACCTGGACCCTAAACCGTCCCCGTCCCCTAACCCTAACCCTAGCCCGAACCCTAACCCTAACCCTTCCCCGAAGCCTGACCCTCACCCGTCCCCTAATCCTAAGCCGCACGCTAACACTAACGCGCGCCCTCACACGCACGCTCTCCCTAAAGCGTTGCCGTACCCTCACTTGGACCCTAAACCGTCCCCGTCACCTAACCCTAACCCTAGCCCGAACCCTAACCCTAACCCTTACCCTTCCCCGAAGCCTGACCCTCACCCGTCCCCTAATCCTAACCCGTACGCTAACACTAACCCGCGCCCTCACACGCACGCTCCCCCTAAAGCGTTGCCGTACCCTCACCTGGACCCTAAACCGTCCCCGTACCCTAACCCTAACCCTAGCCCGAACCCTAAACCTAACCCTTCCCCGAAGCCTGACCCTCACCCGTCCCCTAATCCTAACCCGTACGCTAACACTAACACGCGCCCTCACACGCACGCTCCCCCTAAAGCGTTGCCGTACCCTCACCTGGACCCTAAACCGTCCCCATCCCCTAACCCTAACCCTAGCCCGAACCCTAACCCTTCCCCGAAGCCTGACCCTCACCCGTCCCCTAATCCTAACCCGTACGCTAACACTAACACGCGCCCTCACACGCACGCTCCCCCTAAAACGTTGCGGTTCCCTCACCTGGACCCTAAACCGTCCCCGTCCCCTAACCCTAACCCTAGCCCGAACCCTAACCCTAACCCTTCCCAGAAGCCTGACCCTCACCCGTCCCCTAATCCTAACCCGTACGCTAACACTAACCCACGCCCTCACACGCACGCTCCCCCTAAAGCGTTGCCGTACCCTCACCTGGACCCTAAACCGTCCCCGTCCCCTAACCCTAACCCTAGCCCGAACCCTAACCCTAACCCTTCCCAGAAGCCTGACCCTCACCCGTCCCCTAATCCTAACCCGTACGCTATCATTAACCCGCGCCCTCACACGCACGCTCCCCCTAAAACGTTGCCGTACCCTCACCTGGACCCGAAACCGTCCCCATCCCCTAACCCTAACCCTAGCCCGAACCCTAACCCTAACCCTTCCCCGAAGCCTGACCCTCACCCGTCCCCTAATCCTAACCCGTACGCTAACACTAACCCGCGCCCTCACACGCACGCTCCCCCTAAAGCGTTGCCGTACCCTCACCTGGACCCTAAACCGTCCCCGTCCCCTAACCCTAACCCTAGACCGAACCCTAACCCTAACCCTTCCCCGAAGCCTGACCCTCACCCGTCCCCTAATCCTAAGCCGTACGCTAACACTAACCCGCGCCCTCACACGCACGCTCCCCCTAAAGCGTTGCCGTACCCTCACCTGGACCGTAAACCATCCCCGTCCCCTAACCCTAACCCTAGCCCAAACCCTAACCCTAACCCTTCCCCGAAGCCTGACCCTCATCCGTCCCCAATCCTAAGCCGTACGCTAACACTAACCCGCGCCCTCACACGCACGCTCCCCCTAAAGCGTTGCCGTACCCTCACCTGGACCCTAAACCGTCCCCGTCCCCTAACCCTAACCCTAGCCCGAACCCTAACCCTAACCCTTCCCCGAAGCCTGACCCTCACCCGTCCCCTAATCCTAAGCCGCACGCTAACACTAACGCGTGCCCTCACACGCACGCTCCCCCTAAAGCGTTGCCGTACCCTCACTTGGACCCTAAACCGTCCCCGTCCCCTAACCCTAACCCTAGCCCGAACCCTAACCCTAACCCTTCCCCGAAGCCTGACCCTCACCCGTCCCCTAATCCTAAGCCGTACGATAACACTAACGCGCGCCCTCACACGCACGCTCCCCCTAAAGCGTTGCCGTACCTTCTCCTGGACCCTAAACCGTCCCCGTACCCTAACCCTAACCCTAGCCCTAACCCCAACCCTAACCCTTCCCCGAAGCCTGACCCTCACCCGTCCCCTAATCCTAACCCGTACGCTAACACTAACGCGTGCCCTCACACGCACGCTCCCCCTAAAGCGTTGCCGTACCCTCACCTGGACCCGAAACCGTCCCCGTCCCCTAACCCTAACCCTAGCCCGAACCCTAACCCTAACCCTTCCCCGAAGCCTGACCCTCACCCGTCCCCTAATCCTAACCCGTACGCTAACACTAACCCGCGCCCTCACACGCACGCTCCCCCTAAAGCGTTGCCGTACCCTCACCTGGACCCTAAACTGTCCCCGTCCCCTAACCCTAACCCTAGCCCGAACCCTAACCCTAACCTTCCCCGAAGCCTGACACACACCCGTCCCCTAATCCTAACCCGTACGCTAACACTAACCCGCGCCCTCACACGCACGCTCCCCCTAAAGCGTTGCCGTACCCTCACCTGGACCCTAAACCGTCCCCGTCCCCTAACCCTAACCGTAGCCCGTACCCTAACCCTAACCCTTCCCCGAAGCCTGACCCTCACCCGTCCCCTAATCCTAAGCCGTACGCTAACACTAACCCGCGCCCTCACACGCACGCTCCCCCTAAAGCGTTGCCGTACCCTCACCTGAACCCTAAACCGTAACCGTCCCCTAACCCTAACCCTAGCCCGAACCCTAACCCTAACCCTTCCCCGAAGCCTGACCCTCACCCGTCCCCTAATCCTAACCCGTACGCTAACACTAACCCGCGCCCTCACACGCACGCTCCCCCTAAAGCGTTGCCGTACCCTCACCTGGACCCGAAACCGTCTCCGTCCCCTAACCCTAACCCTAGCCCGAACCCTAACCCTAACCCTTCCCCGAAGCCTGACCCTCACCCGTCCCCTAATCCTAACCCGTACGCTAAAACTAACCCGCGCCCTCACACGCACGCTCCCCCTAAAGCGTTGCCGTACCCTCACCTGGACCCTAAACCGTCCCCGTCCCCTAACCCTAACCCTAGCCCGAACCCTAACCCTAACCCTTCCCCGAAGCCTGACCCTCACCCGTCCCCTAATCCTAACCCGTACGCTAACACTAAGCCGTGCCCTCACACGCACGCTCCCCCTAAAGCGTTGCCGTACCCTCACCTGGACCCTAAACCGTCCCCGTCCCCTAACCCTAACCCTAGCCCGAACCCTAACCCTAACCCTTCCCCGAAGCCTGACCCTCACCCATCCCCTAATCCTAACCCGTACGCTAACACTAACCCGTGCCCTCACACGCACGCTCCCCCTAAAGCGTTGCCGTACCCTCACCTGGACCCTAAACCGTCCCCGTCCCCTAACCCTAACCCTAGCCCGAACCCTAACCCTAACCCTTCCCAGAAGCCTGACCCTCACCCGTACCCTAATCCTAACCCGTACGCTAACACTAACCCGCGCCCTCACACGCACGCTCCCCCTAAAGCGTTGCCGTACCCTCACCTGGACCCTAAACCGTCCCCGTCCCCTAACCCTAACCCTAGCCCGAACCCTAACCCTAACCCTTCCCCGATGCCTGACCCTCACCCGTCCCCTAATCCTAACCCGTACGCTAACACTAACCCGCGCCCTCACACGCACGCTCCCCCTAAAGCGTTGCCGTACCCTCACCTGGACCCTAAACCGTCCCCGTCCCCTAACCCTAACCCTAGCCCAAACCCTAACCCTAACCCTTCCCCGAAGCCTGACCCTCACCCGTCCCCTAATCCTAAGCCGCACGCTAACACTAACGCGCGCCCTCACACGCACGCTCCCCCTAAAGCGTTGCCGTACCCTCACCTGGACCCTAAACCTTCCCCTTCCCCTAACCCTAACCCTAGCCCGAACCCTAACCCTAACCCTTCCCCGAAGCCTGACCCTCAGTCGTCCCCTAATCCTAACCCGTACGCTAACACTAACCCGCGCCCTCACACGCACGCTCCCCCTAAAGCGTTGCCGTACTCTCACCTGGACCCTAAACCGTCCCCGTCCCCTAACCCTAACCCTAGCCCGAACCCTAACCCTAACCCTTCCCCGAAGCCTGACCCTCACCCGTCCCCTAATCCTAACCCGTACGCTAACACTAACACGCGCCCTCACACGCACGCTCCCCCTAAAGCGTTGCCGTACCCTCACCTGGACCCTAAACCGTCCCCATCCCCTAACCCTAACCCTAGCCCGAACCCTAACATTAACCCTTCCCCGAAGCCTGACCCTCACCCGTCCCCTAATCCTAACCCGTACGCTAACACTAACCCGCACCCTCACACGCACGCTCCCCCTAAAGCGTTGCCGTACCCTCACCTGGACCCTAAACCGTCCCCGTCCCCTAACCCTAACCCTAGCCCAAACCCTAACCCTAACCCTTCCCCGAAGCCTGACCCTCACCCGTCCCCTAATCCTAAGCCGTACGCTAACACTAACCCGCGCCCTCACACGCACGCTCCCCCTAAAGCGTTGCCGTACCCTCACCTGAACCCTAAACCGTCCCCGTCCCCTAACCCTAACCCTAGCCCGAACCCTAACCCTAACCCTTCCCCGAAGCCGGGCCCTCACCCGTCCCCTAATCCTAACCCGTACGCTAACACTAAGCCGCGCCCTCACACGCACGCTCCCCCTAAAGCGTTGCCGTACCCTCTCCTGGACCCTAAACCGTCCCCGTCCCCTAACCCTAACCCTAGCCCGAACCCTAACCCTAACCCTTCCCCGAAGCCTGACCCTCACCCGTCCCCTAATCCTAACCCGTACGCTAACACTAACCCGCGCCCTCACACGCACGCTCCCCCTAAAGCATTGCCGTACCCTCACCTGAACCCTAAACCGTAACCGTCCCCTAACCCTAACCCTAGTCTGAACCCTAACCCTAACCCTTCCCCGAAGCCTGACCCTCACCCGTCCCCTAATCCTAACCCGTACGCTAACACTAACCCGCGCCCTCACACGCACGCTCCCCCTAAAGCGTTGCCGTACCCTCACCTGGACCCGAAACCGTCCCCGTCCCCTAACCGTAACCCTAGCCCGAACCCTAACCCTAACCCTTCCCCGAAGCCTGACCCTCACCCGTCCCCTAATCCTAACCCGTACGCTAACACTAACCCGCGCCCTCACACGCACGCTCCCCCTAAAGCGTTGCCGTACCCTCACCTGGACCCTAAACCGTCCCCGTCCCCTAACCCTAACCCTAGCCCGAACCCTAACCCTAACCCTTCCCCGAAGCCTGACCCTCACCCGTCCCCTAATCCTAACCCGTACGCTAACACTAACCCGTGCCCTCACACGCACGCTCCCCCTAAAGCGTTGCCGTACCCTCACCTGGACCCTAAACCGTCCCCGTCCCCTAACCCTAACCCTAGCCCGAACCCTAACCCTAAACCTTCCCCGAAGCCTGACCCTCACCCATCCCCTAATCCTAACCCGTACGCTAACACTAACCCGTGCCCTCACACGCACGCTCCCCCTAAAGCGTTGCCGTACCCTCACCTGGACCCTAAACCGTCCCCGTCCCCTAACCCTAACCCTAGCCCGAACCCTAACCCTAAACCTTCCCAGAAGCCTGACCCTCACACGTACCCTAATCCTAACCCGTACGCTAACACTAACCCGCGCCCTCACACGCACGCTCCCCCTAAAGCGTTGCCGTACCCTCACCTGGACCCTAAACCGTCCCCGTCCCCTAACCCTAACCCTAGCCCGAACCCTAACCCTAACACTTCCCCGATGCCTGACCCTCACCCGTCCCCTAATCCTAACCCGTACGCTAACACTAACGCGCGCCCTCACACGCACGCTCCCCCTAAAGCGTTGCCGTACCCTCACCTGGACCCTAAACCGTCCCCGTCCCCTAACCCTAACCCTAGCCCGAACCCTAACCCTAACCCTTCCCCGAAGCCTGACCCTCACCCGTCCCCTAATCCTAAGCCGCACGCTAACACTAACGCGCGCCCTCACACGCACGCTCCCCCTAAAGCGTTGCCGTACCCTCACCTGGACCCTAAACCTTCCCCATCCCCTAACCCTAACCCTAGCCCGAACCCTAACCCTAACCCTTCCCCGAAGCCTGACCCTCACTCGTCCCCTAATCCTAACCCGTACGCTAACACTAACCCGCGCCCTCACACGCACGCTCCCCCTAAAGCGTTGCCGTACTCTCACCTGGACCCTAAACCGTCCCCGTCCCCTAACCCTAACCCTAGCCCGAACCCTAACCCTAACCCTTCCCCGAAGCCTGACCCTCACCCGTCCCCTAATCCTAACCCGTACGCTAACACTAACACACGCTCTCACACGCACGCTCCCCCTAAAGCGTTGCCGTACCCTCACCTGGACCCTAAACCGTCCCCATCCCCTAACCCTAACCCTAGCCCGAATCCTAACCCTAACCCTTCCCCGAAGCCTGACTCTCACCCGTCCCCTAATCCTAACCCGTACGCTAACACTAACCCGCACCCTCACACGCACGCTCCCCCTAAAGCGTTGCCGTACCCTCACCTGGACCCTAAACCGTCCCCGTCCCCTAACCCTAACCCTAGCCCAAACCCTAACCCTAACCCTTCCCCGAAGCCTGACCCTCACCCGTCCCCTAATCCTAAGCCGTACGCTAACACTAACCCGCGCCCTCACACGCACGCTCCCCCTAAAGCGTTGCCGTACACTCACCTGGACCCTAAACCGTCCCCGTCCCCTAACCCTAACCCTAGCCCGAACCCTAACCCTAACCCTTCCCCGAAGCCTGACCCTCACCCGTCCCCTAATCCTAAGCCGCACGCTAACACTAACGCGCGCCCTCACACGCACGCTCCCCCTAAAGCGTTGCCGTACCCTCACCTGGACCCTAAACCGTCCCCGTCCCCTAACCCTAACCCTAGCCCGAACCCTAACCCTAACCCTTCCCCGAAGCCTGACCCTCACCCGTCCCCTAATCCTAACCCGTACGCTAACACTAACCCGTGCCCTCACACGCACGCTCCCCCTAAAGCGTTGCCGTACCCTCACCTGGACCCTAAACCGTCCCCGTCCCCTAACCCTAACCCTAGCCCGAACCCTAACCCTAACCCTTCCCCGAAGCCTGACCCTCACCCATCCCCTAATCCTAACCCGTACGCTAACACTAACCCGTGCCCTCACACGCACGCTCCCCCTAAAGCGTTGCCGTACCCTCACCTGGACCCTAAACCGTCCCCGTCCCCTAACCCTAACCCTAGCCCGAACCCTAACCCTAACCCTTCCCAGAAGCCTGACCCTCACCCGTACCCTAATCCTAACCCGTACGCTAACACTAACCCGCGCCCTCACACGCACGCTCCCCCTAAAGCGTTGCCGTACCCTCACCTGGACCCTAAACCGTCCCCGTCCCCTAACCCTAACCCTAGCCTGAACCCTAACCCTAACCCTTCCCCGATGCCTGACCCTCACCCGTCCCCTAATCCTAACCCGTACGCTAACACTAACCCGCGCCCTCACACGCACGCTCCCCCTAAAGCGTTGCCGTACCCTCACCTGGACCCTAAACCGTCCCCGTCCCCTAACCCTAACCCTAGCCCGAACCCTAACCCTAACCCTTCCCCGAAGCCTGACCCTCACCCGTCCCCTAATCCTAAGCCGCACGCTAACACTAACGCGCGCCCTCACACGCACGCTCCCCCTAAAGCGTTGCCGTACCCTCACCTGGACCCTAAACCTTCCCCTTCCCCTAACCCTAACCCTAGCCCGAACCCTAACCCTAACCCTTCCCCGAAGCCTGACCCTCAGTCGTCCCCTAATCCTAACCCGTACGCTAACACTAACCCGCGCCCTCACACGCACGCTCCCCCTAAAGCGTTGCCGTACTCTCACCTGGACCCTAAACCGTCCCCGTCCCCTAACCCTAACCCTAGCCCGAACCCTAACCCTAACCCTTCCCCGAAGCCTGACCCTCACCCGTCCCCTAATCCTAACCCGTACGCTAACACTAACACGCGCCCTCACACGCACGCTCCCCCTAAAGCGTTGCCGTACCCTCACCTGGACCCTAAACCGTCCCCATCCCCTAACCCTAACCCTAGCCCGAACCCTAACACTAACCCTTCCCCGAAGCCTGACCCTCACCCGTCCCCTAATCCTAACCCGTACGCTAACACTAACCCGCACCCTCACACGCACGCTCCCCCTAAAGCGTTGCCGTACCCTCACCTGGACCCTAAACCGTCCCCGTCCCCTAACCCTAACCCTAGCCCAAACCCTAACCCTAACCCTTCCCCGAAGCCTGACCCTCACCCGTCCCCTAATCCTAAGCCGTACGCTAACACTAACCCGCGCCCTCACACGCACGCTCCCCCTAAAGCGTTGCCGTACCCTCACCTGAACCCTAAACCGTCCCCGTCCCCTAACCCTAACCCTAGCCCGAACCCTAACCCTAACCCTTCCCCGAAGCCGGGCCCTCACCCGTCCCCTAATCCTAACCCGTACGCTAACACTAAGCCGCGCCCTCACACGCACGCTCCCCCTAAAGCGTTGCCGTACCCTCTCCTGGACCCTAAACCGTCCCCGTCCCCTAACCCTAACCCTAGCCCGAACCCTAACCCTAACCCTTCCCCGAAGCCTGACCCTCACCCGTCCCCTAATCCTAACCCGTACGCTAACACTAACCCGCGCCCTCACACGCACGCTCCCCCTAAAGCGTTGACGTACCCTCACCTGGACCCTAAACCGTCCCCGTCCCCTAACCCTAACCCTAGCCCGAACCCTAACCCTAACCCTTCCCCGAAGCCTGACCCTCACCCGTCCCCTAATCCTAAGCCGTACGCTAACACTAACCCGCGCCCTCACACGCACGCTCCCCCTAAAGCATTGCCGTACCCTCACCTGAACCCTAAACCGTAACCGTCCCCTAACCCTAACCCTAGTCTGAACCCTAACCCTAACCCTTCCCCGAAGCCT
The DNA here is from genome assembly GCF_951394435.1 of Stenella coeruleoalba. Taxonomy (NCBI): domain Eukaryota; kingdom Metazoa; phylum Chordata; class Mammalia; order Artiodactyla; family Delphinidae; genus Stenella; species Stenella coeruleoalba. The sequence continues at coordinate 271,866 of NW_027646373.1, forward strand.
GACCCTCACCCGTCCCCTAATCCTAACCCGTACGCTAACACTAACCCGCGCCCTCACACGCACGCTCCCCCTAAAGCGTTGCCGTACCCTCACCTGGACCCGAAACCGTCCCCGTCCCCTAACCGTAACCCTAGCCCGAACCCTAACCCTAACCCTTCACCGAAGCCTGACCCTCACCCGTCCCCTAATCCTAACCCGTACGCTAACACTAACCCGCGCCCTCACACGCACGCTCCCCCTAAAGCGTTGCCGTACCCTCACCTGGACCCTAAACCGTCCCCGTCCCCTAACCCTAACCCTAGCCCGAACCCTAACCCTAACCCTTCCCCGAAGCCTGACCCTCACCCGTCCCCTAATCCTAACCCGTATGCTAACACTAACCCGTGCCCTCACACGCACGCTCCCCCTAAAGCGTTGCCGTACCCTCACCTGGACCCTAAACCGTCCCCGTCCCCTAACCCTAACCCTAGCCCGAACCCTAACCCTAACCCTTCCCCGAAGCCTGACCCTCACCCATCCCCTAATCCTAACCCGTACGCTAACACTAACCCGTGCCCTCACACGCACGCTCCCCCTAAAGCGTTGCCGTACCCTCACCTGGACCCTAAACCGTCCCCGTCCCCTAACCCTAACCCTAGCCCGAACCCTAACCCTAACCCTTCCCAGAAGCCTGACCCTCACACGTACCCTAATCCTAACCCGTACGCTAACACTAACCCGCGCCCTCACACGCACGCTCCCCCTAAAGCGTTGCCGTACCCTCACCTGGACCCTAAACCGTCCCCGTCCCCTAACCCTAACCCTAGCCCGAACCCTAACCCTAACACTTCCCCGATGCCTGACCCTCACCCGTCCCCTAATCCTAACCCGTACGCTAACACTAACGCGCGCCCTCACACGCACGCTCCCCCTAAAGCGTTGCCGTACCCTCACCTGGACCCTAAACCGTCCCCGTCCCCTAACCCTAACCCTAGCCCGAACCCTAACCCTAACCCTTCCCCGAAGCCTGACCCTCACCCGTCCCCTAATCCTAAGCCGCACGCTAACACTAACGCGCGCCCTCACACGCACGCTCCCCCTAAAGCGTTGCCGTACCCTCACCTGGACCCTAAACCTTCCCCATCCCCTAACCCTAACCCTAGCCCGAACCCTAACCCTAACCCTTCCCCGAAGCCTGACCCTCACTCGTCCCCTAATCCTAACCCGTACGCTAACACTAACCCGCGCCCTCACACGCACGCTCCCCCTAAAGCGTTGCCGTACTCTCACCTGGACCCTAAACCGTCCCCGTCCCCTAACCCTAACCCTAGCCCGAACCCTAACCCTAACCCTTCCCCGAAGCCTGACCCTCACCCGTCCCCTAATCCTAACCCGTACGCTAACACTAACACGCGCTCTCACACGCACGCTCCCCCTAAAGCGTTGCCGTACCCTCACCTGGACCCTAAACCGTCCCCATCCCCTAACCCTAACCCTAGCCCGAATCCTAACCCTAACCCTTCCCCGAAGCCTGACTCTCACCCGTCCCCTAATCCTAACCCGTACGCTAACACTAACCCGCACCCTCACACGCACGCTCCCCCTAAAGCGTTGCCGTACCCTCACCTGGACCCTAAACCGTCCCCGTCCCCTAACCCTAACCCTAGCCCAAACCCTAACCCTAACCCTTCCCCGAAGCCTGACCCTCACCCGTCCCCTAATCCTAAGCCGTACGCTAACACTAACCCGCGCCCTCACACGCACGCTTCCCCTAAAGCGTTGCCGTACACTCACCTGGACCCTAAACCGTCCCCGTCCCCTAACCCTAACCCTAGCCCGAACCCTAACCCTAACCCTTCCCCGAAGCCTGACCCTCACCCGTCCCCTAATCCTAAGCCGCACGCTAACACTAACGCGCGCCCTCACACGCACGCTCCCCCTAAAGCGTTGCCGTACCCTCACTTGGAACCAAAACCGTCCCCGTCCCCTAACCGTAACCCTAGGCCGAACCCTAACCCTAACCCTTCCCCGAAGCCTGACCCTCACCCGTCCCCTAATCCTAAGCCGTACGCTAACACTAACGCGCGCCCTCACACGCACGCTCCCCCTAAAGCGTTGCCGTACCCTCTCCTGGACCCTAAACCGTCCCCGTCCCCTAACCCTAACCCTAGCCCGAACCCTAACCCTAACCCTTCCCCGAAGCCTGACCCTCACCCGTCCCCTAATCCTAACCCGTACGCTAACACTAATGCGTGCCCTCACACACACGCTCCCCCTAAAGTGTTGCCGTACCCTCACCTGGACCCTAAACCGTCCCCGTCCCCTAACCCTAACTGTAGCCCGAACCCTAACCCTAACCCTTCCCCGAAGCCTGACCCTCACCCGTCCCCTAATCCTAAGACGTACCCTAACACTAACCCGCGCCCTCACACGCACGCTCCCCCTAAAGCGTTGCCGTACCCTCACCTGAACCCTAAACCGTAACCGTCCCCTAACCTTAACCCTAGCCCGAACCCTAACCCTAACCCTTCCCCGAAGCCTGACCCTCACCCGTCCCCTAATTCTAACCCGTACGCTAACACTAACCCGCGCCCTCACACGCACGCTCCCCCTAAAGCGTTGCCGTACCCTCACCTGGACCCTAAACCGTCCCCGTCCCCTAACCCTAACCCTAGCCCGAACCCTAACCCTAACCCTTCCCCGAAGCCTGACCCTCACCCATCCCCTAATCCTAACCCGTACGCTAACACTAACCCGGGCCCTCACACGCACGCTCCCCCTAAAGCGTTGCCGTACCCTCACCTGGACCCTAAACCGTCCCCGTCCCCTAACCCTAACCCTAGCCCGAACCCTAACCCTAACCCTTCCCCGAAGCCTGACCCTCACCCGTCCCCTAATCCTAACCCGTACGCTAACACTAACCCGCGCCCTCACACGCACGCTCCCCCTAAAGCGTTGCCGTACCCTAACCTGGACCCGAAACCGTCCCCGTCCCCTAACCCTAACCCTAGACCGAACCCTAACCCTAACCCTTCCCCGAAGCCTGACCCTCAACCGTCCCCTAATCTTAACCCGTACGCTAACACTAACCCACGCCCTCACACGCACGCTCCCCCTAAAGCGTTGCCGTACCCTCACCTGGACCCTAAACCGTCCCCGTCCCCTAACCCTAACCCTAGCCCGAACCCTAACCCTAACCCATCCCCGAAGCCTGACCCTCACCCGTCCCCTAATCCTAACCCGTACGCTAACACTAACCCGCGCCCTCACACGCACGCTCCCCCTAAAGCGTTGCCGTACCCTCAACTGAACCCTAAACCGTCCCCGTCCCCTAACCCTAACCCTAGCCCGAACCCTAACCCTAACCCTTCCCCGAAGCCGGACCCTCACCCGTCCCCTAATCCTAACCCATACGCTAACACTAACCCGCGCCCTCACACGCACGCTCCCCCTAAAGCGTTGCCGTACCCTCACCTGGACCCTAAACCGTCCCCGTCCCCTAACCCTAACCCTAGCCCGAACCCTAACCCTAACCCTTCCCCGAAGCCTGACCCTCACCCGTCCCCTAATCCTAAGCCGTACGCTAACACTAACGCGCGCCCTCACACGCACGCTCCCCCTAAAGCGTTGCCGTACCCTCTCCTGGACCCTAAACCGTCCCCGTCCCCTAACCCTAACCCTAGCCCGAACCCTAACCCTAACCCTTCCCCGAAGCCTGACCCTCACCCGTCCCCTAATCCTAACCCGTACGCTAACACTAACGTGTGCCCTCACACGCACGCTCCCCCTAAAGTGTTGCCGTACCCTCACCTGGACCCTAAACCGTCCCCGTCCCCTAACCCTAACTGTAGCCCGAACCCTAACCCTAACCCTTCCCCGAAGCCTGACCCTCACCCGTCCCCTAATCCTAAGACGTACCCTAACACTAACCCGCGCCCTCACACGCACGCTCCCCCTAAAGCGTTGCCGTACCCTCACCTGAACCCTAAACCGTAACCGTCCCCTAACCTTATCCCTAGCCCGAACCCTAACCCTAACCCTTCCCCGAAGCCTGACCCTCACCCGTCCCCTAATTCTAACCCGTACGCTAACACTAACGCGCGCCCTCACACGCACGCTCCCCCTAAAGCGTTGCCGTACCCTCACCTGGACCCTAAACCTTCCCCGTCCCCTAACCCTAACCCTAGCCCGAACCCTAACCCTAACCCTTCCCCGAAGCCTGACCCTCACCCATCCCCTAATCCTAACCCGTACGCTAACACTAACCCGGGCCCTCACACGCACGCTCCCCCTAAAGCGTTGCCGTACCCTCACCTGGACCCTAAACCGTCCCCGTCCCCTAACCCTAACCCTAGCCCGAACCCTAACCCTAACCCTTCCCCGAAGCCTGACCCTCACCCGTCCCCTAATCCTAACCCGTACGCTAACACTAACCCGCGCCCTCACACGCACGCTCCCCCTAAAGCGTTGCCGTACCCTCACCGGAACCCTAAACCGTCCCCATCCCCTAACCCTAACCTTAGCCCGAACCCTAACCCTAACCCTTCCCCGAAGCCGGACCCTCACCCGTCCCCTAATCCTAACCCGTACGCTAACACTAACCCGCGCCCTCACACGCACGCTCCCCCTAAAGCGTTGCCGTACCCTCTCCTGGACCCTAAACCGTCCCCGTCCCCTAACCCTAACCCTAGCCCGAACCCTAACCCTAACCCTTCCCCGAAGCCTGACCCTCACCCGTCCCCTAATCCTAACCCGTACGCTAACACTAACCCGCGCCCTCACACACACGCTCCCCCTAAAGCGTTGCCGTACCCTCACCTGGACCCTAAACCGTCCCCGTCCCCTAACCCTAACCCTAGCCCGAACCCTAACCCTAACCCTTCCCCGAAGCCTGACCCTCACCCGTCCCCTAATCCTAAGCCGTACGCTAACACTAACCCGCGCCCTCACACGCACGCTCCCCCTAAAGCGTTGCCGTACCCTCACCTGGACCCTAAACCGTCCCCGTCCCCTAACCCTAACCCTAGCCCGAACCCTAACCCTAACCCTTCCCCGAAGCCTGACCCTCACCCGTCCCCTAATCCTAACCCGTACGCTAACACTAACCCACGCCCTCTAACGCACGCTCCACCTAAAGCGTTGCCGTACCCTCACCTGGACCCGAAACCGTCCCCGTCCCCTAACCCTAACCCTAGACCGAACCCTAACCCTAACCCTTCCCCGAAGCCTGACCCTCAACCGTCCCCTAATCTTAACCCGTACGCTAACACTAACCCACGCCCTCACACGCACGCTCCCCCTAAAGCGTTGCCGTACCCTCACCTGGACCCTAAACCGTCCCCGTCCCCTAACCCTAACCCTAGCCCGAACCCTAACCCTAACCCATCCCCGAAGCCTGACCCTCACCCGTCCCCTAATCCTAACCCGTACGCTAACACTAACCCGCGCCCTCACACGCACGCTCCCCCTAAAGCGTTGCCGTACCCTCACCTGAACCCTAAACCGTCCCCGTCCCCTAACCCTAAACCTAGCCCGAACCCTAACCCTAACTCTTCCCCGAAGCCGGACCCTCACCCGTTCCCTAATCCTAACCCATACGCTAACACTAACCCGCGCCCTCACACGCACGCTCCCCCTAAAGCGTTGCCGTACCCTCACCTGGACCCTAAACCGTCCCTGTCCCCTAACCCTAACCCTACCCCGAACCCTAACCCTAACCCTTCCCCGAAGCCTGACCCTCACCCGTCCCCTAATCCTAACCCGTACGATAACACTAACCCGCACCCTCACACGCACGCTCCCCCTAAAGCGTTGCCGTACCCTCACCTGGACCCTAAACCGTCCCCGTCCCCTAACCCTAACCCTAGCCCGAACCCTAACCCTAACCCTTCCCCGAAGCCTGACCCTCACCCGTCCCCTAATCCTAACCCGTACGATAACACTAACCCGCGCCCTCACACGCACGCTCCCCCTAAAGCGTTGCCGTACCCTCACCTGGACACTAAACCGTCCCCGTACCCTAACCCTAACCCTAGCCCAAACCCTAACCCTAACCCTTCCCCGAAGCCTGACCATCACCCGTCCCCTAATCCTAACCCGTACGCTAACACTAACCCGCGCCCTCACACGCACGCTCCCCCTAAAGCGTTGCCGTACCCTCACCTGGACCCGAAACCGTCCCCGTCCCCTAACCCTAACCCTAGCCCGAACCCTATCCCTAACCCTTCCCTGAAGCCTGACCCTCACCCGTCCCCTAATCCTAACCCGTACGCTAACACTAACCCGCGCCCTCACACGCACGCTCCCCCTAAAGCGTTGCCGTACCCTCACCTGGACCCTAAACCGTCCCCGTCCCCTAACCCTAACCCTAGCCCGAACCCTAACCCTAACCCTTCCCCGAAGCCTGACCCTCACCCGTCCCCTAATCCTAACCCGTACGCTAACACTAACCCGTGCCCTCACACGCACGCTCCCCCTAAAGCGTTGCCGTACCCTCACCTGGACCCTAAACCGTCCCCGTCCCCTAACCCTAACCCTAGCCCGAACCCTAACCCTAACCCTTCCCCGAAGCCTGACCCTCACCCATCCCCTAATCCTAACCCGTACGCTAACACTAACCCGTGCCCTCACACGCACGCTCCCCCTAAAGCGTTGCCGTACCCTCACCTGGACCCTAAACCGTCCCCGTCCCCTAACCCTAACCCTAGCCCGAACCCTAACCCTAACCCTTCCCAGAAGCCTGACCCTCACCCGTACCCTAATCCTAACCCGTACGCTAACACTAACCCGCGCCCTCACACGCACGCTCCCCCTAAAGCGTTGCCGTACCCTCACCTGGACCCTAAACCGTCCCCGTCCCCTAATCCTAACCCTAGCCCGAACCCTAACCCTAACCCTTCCCCGATGCCTGACCCTCACCCGTCCCCTAATCCTAACCCGTACGCTAACACTAACCCGCGCCCTCACACGCACGCTCCCCCTAAAGCGTTGCCGTACCCTCACCTGGACCCTAAACCGTCCCCGTCCCCTAACCCTAACCCTAGCCCGAACCCTAACCCTAACCCTTCCCCGAAGCCTGACCCTCACCCGTCCCCTAATCCTAAGCCGCACGCTAACACTAACGCGCGCCCTCACACGCACGCTCCCCCTAAAGCGTTGCCGTACCCTCACCTGGACCCTAAACCTTCCCCATCCCCTAACCCTAACCCTAGCCCGAACCCTAACCCTAACCCTTCCCCGAAGCCTGACCCTCACTCGTCCCCTAATCCTAACCCGTACGCTAACACTAACCCGCGCCCTCACACGCACGCTCCCCCTAAAGCGTTGCCGTACTCTCACCTGGACCCTAAACCGTCCCCGTCCCCTAACCCTAACCCTAGCCCGAACCCTAACCCTAACCCTTCCCCGAAGCCTGACCCTCACCCGTCCCCTAATCCTAACCCGTACGCTAACACTAACCCGCGCCCTCACACGCACGCTCCCCCTAAAGCGTTGCCGTACCCTCACTTGGACCCTAAACCGTCCCCGTCCCCTAACCGTAACCCTAGCCCGAACCCTAACCCTAACCCTTCCCCGAAGCCTGACCCTCACCCGTCCCCTAATCCTAAGCCGTACGCTAACACTAACGCGCGCCCTCACACGCACGCTCCCCTTAAAGCGTTGCCGTACCCTCTCCTGGACCCTAAACCGTCCCCGTCCCCTAACCCTAACCCTAGCCCGAACCCTAACCCTAACCCTTCCCCGAAGCCTGACCCTCACCTGTCCCCTAATCCTAACCCGTACGCTAACACTAACGCGTGCCCTCACACGCACGCTCCCCCTAAAGTGTTGCCGTACCCTCACCTGGACCCTAAACCGTCCCCATCCCTTAACCCTAACTGTAGCCCGAACCCTATCCCTAACCCTTCCCCGAAGCCTGACCCTCACCCGTCCCCTAATCCTAAGCCGTACCCTAACACTAACCCGCGCCCTCACACGCACGCTCCCCCTAAAGCGTTGCCGTACCCTCACCTGGACCCTAAACCGTCCCCGTCCCCTAACCCTAACCCTAGCCCGAACCCTAACCCTAACCCTTCCCCGAAGCCTGACCCTCACCCGTCCCCTAATCCTAACCCGTACGCTAACACTAACCCGCGCCCTCACACGCACGCTCCCCCTAAAGCGTTGCCGTACCCTCACCTGGACCCTAAACCGTCCCCGTCCCCTAACCCTAACCCTAGCCCGAACCCTAACCCTAACCCTTCCCCGAAGCCTGACCCTCACCCGTCCCCTAATCCTAACCCGTACGCTAACACTAACCAGCGCCCTCACACGCACGCTCCACCTAAAGCGTTGCCGTACCCTCACCTGGACCCGAAACCGTCCCCGTCCCCTAACCCTAACCCTAGACCGAACCCTAACCCTAACCCTTCCCCGAAGCCTGACCCTCAACCGTCCCCTAATCTTAACCCGTACGCTAACACTAACCCACGCCCTCACACGCACGCTCCCCCTAAAGCGTTGCCGTACCCTCACCTGGACCCTAAACCGTCCCCGTCCCCTAACCCTAACCCTAGCCCGAACCCTAACCCTAACCCATCCCCGAAGCCTGACCTTCACCCGTCCCCTAATCCTAACCCGTACGCTAACACTAACCCGCGCCCTCACACGCACGCTCCCCCTAAAGCGTTGCCGTACCCTCACCTGAACCCTAAACCGTCCCCGTCCCCTAACCCTAACCCTAGCCCGAACCCTAACCCTAACCCTTCCCCGAAGCCGGACCCTCACCCGTCCCCTAATCCTAACCCGTACGCTAACACTAACCCGCGCCCTCACACGCACGCTCCCCCTAAAGCGTTGCCGTACCCTCTCCTGGACCCTAAACCGTCCCCGTCCCCTAACACTAACCCTAGCCCGAACCCTAACCCTAACCCTTCCCCGAAGCCTGACCCTCACCCGTCCCCTAATCCTAATCCGTACGCTAACACTAACCCGCGCCCTCACACGCACGCTCCCCCTAAAGCGTTGCCGTACCCTCACCTGGACCCTAAACCGTCCCCGTCCCCTAACCCTAACCCTAGCCCGAACCCTAACCCTAACCCTTCCCCGAAGCCTGACCCTCACCCGTCCCCTAATCCTAACCCGTACGCTAACACTAACCCGCGCCCTCACACGCACGCTCCCCCTAAAGCGTTGCCGTACCCTCAGCTGGACCCTAAACCGTCCCCGTCCCCTAACCCTAACCCTAGCCCGAACCCTAACCCTAACCCTTCCCTGAAGTCTGACCCTCACCCGTCCCCTAATCCTAACCCGTACGCTAACACTAACCCGCGCCCTCACACGCACGCTCCACCTAAAGCGTTGCCGTACCCTCACCTGGACCCGAAACCGTCCCCGTCCCCTAACCCTAACCCTAGACCGAAACCTAACCCTAACCCTTCCCCGAAGCCTGACCCTCAACCGTCCCCTAATCTTAACCCGTACGCTAACACTAACCCACGCCCTCACACGCACGCTGCCCCTAAAGCGTTGCCGTACCCTCACCTGGACCCTAAACCGTCCCCGTCCCCTAACCCTAACCCTAGACCGAACCCTAACCCTAACCCATCCCCGAAGCCTGACCCTCACCCGTCCCCTAATCGTAACCCGTACGCTAACAATAACCGGCGTCCTCACACGCACGCTCCCCCTAAAGCGTTGCCGTACCCTCACCTGGACCCTAAACCGTCCCCGTCCCCTAACCCTAACCCTAGCCCGAACCCTAACCCTAACTCTTCCCCGAAGCCGGACCCTCACCCGTCCCCTAATCCTAACCCATACGCTAACACTAACCCGCGCCCTCACACGCACGCTCCCCCTAAAGCATTGCCGTACCCTCACCTGGACCCTAAACCGTCCCCGTCCCCTAACCCTAACCCTAGCCCGAACCCTAACCCTAACCCTTCCCCGAAGCCTGACCCTCACCCGTCCCCTAATCCTAACCCGTACGCTAACACTAACCCGCGCCCTCACACGCACGCTCCCCCTAAAGCGTTGCCGTACCCTCACCTGGACCAGAAACCGTCCCCGTCCCCTAACCCTAACCCTAGCCCGAACCCTAACCCTAACCCTTCCCCGAAGCCTGACCCTCACCCGTCCCCTAATCCTAAGCCGAACGCTAACACTAACCCGCGCCCTCACACGCACGCTCCCCCTAAAGCGTTGCCGTACCCTCACCTGGACAGTAAACCGTCCCCGTCCCCTAACCCTAACCCTAGCCCGAATCCTAACCCTAACCCTTCCCCGAAGCCGGACACTCACCCGTCCCCTAATCCTAACCCGTACGCTAACACTAACCCGCGCCCTCACACGCACGCTCCCCCTAAAGCGTTGCCGTACCCTCACCTGGACCCTAAACCGTCCCCGTACCCTTACTCTAACCCTAGCCCGAACCCTAACCCTAACCCTTCCCCGAAGCCTGACCCTCACCCGTCCCATAATCCTAACCCGTACGCTAACACTAACCCACGCCCTCACACGCACGCTCCCCCTAAAGCGTTGCCGTACCCTCACCTGGACCCTAAACCGTCCCTGTCCCCTAACCCTAACCCTAGCCCGAACCCTAACCCTAACACTTTCCCGAAGCCTGACCCTCACCCGTCCCCTAATCCTAAGCCGTACGCTAACACTAACCCGCGCCCTCACACGCACGCTCCCCCTAAAGCGTTGCCGTACCCTCACCTGGACCCTAAACCGTCCCCGTCCCCTAACCCTAACCCTAGCCCGAACCCTAACCCTAACCCTTCCCCGAAGCCTGACCCTCACCAGTCCCCTAATCCTAACCCGTACGCTAACACTAACCCGCGCCCTCACACGCACGCTCCCCCTAAAGCGTTGCCGTACCCTCACCTGGACCCTAAACCATCCCCGTCCCCTAACCCTAACCCTAGCCCGAACCCTAACCCTAACCCTTCCCCGAAGCCTGACCCTCACCCGTCCCCTAATCCTAACCCGTACGCTAACACTAACCCGCGCCCTCACACGCACGCTCCCCCTAAAGCGTTGCCGTACCCTCACCTGGACCCGAAACCGTCCCCGTCCCCTAACCCTAACTCTAGCCCGAACCCTAACACTAACCCTTCCCCGAAGCCTGACCCTCACCCGTCCCCTAATCCTAAGCCGTACGCTAACACTAACCCGCGCCCTCACACGCACGCTCCCCCTAAAGCGTTGCCGTACCCTCACCTGGACCCGAAACCGTCCCCGTCCCCTTACCCTAACCCTAGCCCGAACCCTAACCCTAACCCTTCCCCGAAGCCTGACCCTCACCCGTCCCCTAATCCTAACCCGTACGCTAACACTAACCCGCGCCCTCACACGTACGCTCCCCCTAAAGCGTTGCCGTACCCTCACCTGGACCCTAAACCGTCCCCGTCCCCTAACACTAACCCTAGCCCGAACCCTAACCCTAACCCTTCCCAGAAGCCTGACCTTCACCCGTCCCCTAATCCTAACCCGTACGCTAACACTAACCCGCGCCCTCACACGCACGCTCCCCCTGAAGCGTTGCCGTACCCTCACCTGGACCCGAAACCGTCCCCGTCCCCTAACCCTAACCCTAGCCCGAACCCTAACTCTAACCCTTCCCCGAAGCCTGACCCTCACCCGTCCCCTAATCCTAAGCCATACGCTAACACTAACCCGCGCCCTCACACGCACGCTCCCCCTAAAGCGTTGCCGTACCCTCACCTGGACCCGAAACCGTCCCCGTCCCCTAACCCTAACCCTAGCCCGAACCCTAACCCTAACCCTTCCCCGAAGCCTGACCCTCACCCGTCCCCTAATCCTAACCCGTACGCTAACACTAACCCGCGCCCTCACACGCACGCTCCCCCTAAAGCGTTGCCGTACCCTCACCTGGACCCGAAACCGTCCCCGTCCCCTAACCCTAACCCTAGCCCGAACCCTAACCCTAACACTTCCCCGAAGCCTGACCCTCACCCGTCCCCTAATCTTAACCCGTACGCTAACACTAACCCACGCCCTCACACGCACGCTCCCCCTAAAGCGTTGCCGTACCCTCACCTGGACCCTAAACCGTCCCCGTCCCCTAACCCTAACCCTAGCCCGAACCCTAACCCTAACCCATCCCCGAAGCCTGACCATCACCCGTCCCCTAATCCTAACCCGTACGCTAACACTAACCCGCGCCCTCACATGCACGCTCCCCCTAAAGCGTTGCCGTACCCTCACCTGGACCCGAAACCGTCCCCGTCCCCTAACCCTAACCCTAGCCCGAACCCTAACCCTAACCCTTCCCCGAAGCCGGACCCTCACCCGTCCCCTAATCCTAACCCGTACGCTAACACTAACCCGCGCCCTCACACGCACGCTCCCCCTAAAGCGTTGCCGTACCCTCACCTGGACCCTAAACCGTCCCCGTCCCCTAACCCTAACCCTAGCCCGAACCCTAACCCTAACCCTTCCCCGAAGCCTGACCCTCACCCGTCCCCTAATCCTAACCCGTACGCTAACACTAACCCGCGCCCTCACACGCACGCTCCCCCTAAAGCGTTGCCGTACCCTCACCTGGACCCTAAACCGTCCCCGTACCCTTACTCTAACCCTAGCCCGAACCCTAACCCTAACCCTTCCCCGAAGCCTGACCCTCACCCGTCCCCTAATCCTAAGCCGTACGCTACCACTAACCCGCGCCCTCACACGCACGCTCCCCCTAAAGCGTTGCCGTACCCTCACCTGGACCCGAAACCGTCCCCGTCCCCTAACCCTAACCCTAGCCCGAACCCTAACCCTAACTCTTCCCCGAAGCCTGACCCTCACCCGTCCCCTAATCCTAAGCCGTACACTAACACTAACGCGCGCCCTCACACGCACGCTCCCCCTAAAGCGTTGCCGTACCCTCACCTGGACCCTAAACCGTCCCCGTCCCCTAACCCTAACCCTAGCCCGAACCCTAACCCTAACCCTTCCCCGAAGCCTGACCCTCACCCGTCCCCTAATCCTAAGCCGAACGCTAACACTAACCCGCGCCCTCACACGCACGCTCCCCCTGAAGCGTTGCCGTACCCTCACCTGGACCCGAAACCGTCCCCGTCCCCTAACCCTAACCCTAGCCCGAACCCTAACCCTAACACTTCCCCGAAGCCTGACCCTCACCCGTCCCCTAATCCTAACCCGTACGCTAACACTAACCCGCGCCCTCACACGCACGCTCCCCCTAAAGCGTTGCCGTACCCTCACCTGGACCCGAAACCGTCCCCGTCCCCTAACCCTAACCCTAGCCCGAACCCTAACCCTAACCCTTCCCCGAAGCCTGACCCTCACACGTCCCCTAATCCTAAGCCGGACGCTAACACTAACCCGCGCCCTCACACGCACGCTCCCCCTAAAGCGTTGCCGTACCCTCACCTGGACCCTAAACCGTCCCCGTCCCCTAACCCTAACCCTAACCCAAACCCTAACCCTAACTGTTCCCCGAAGCCTGACCCTCACCCGTCCCCTAATCCTAAGCCGTACGCTAACACTAACGCGCGCCCTCACACGCACGCTCCCCCTAAAGCGTTGCCGTACCCTCACCTGGACCCTAAACCGTCCCCGTCCCCTAACCCTAACCCTAGCCCGAACCCTAACCCTAACCCTTCCCCGAAGCCTGACCCTCACCCGTCCCCTAATCCTAAGCCGAACGCTAACACTAACCCGCGCCCTCACACGCACGCTCCCCCTAAAGCGTTGCCGTACCCTCACCTGGACCCTAAACCGTCCCCGTCCCCTAACCCTAACCCTAGCCCGAACCCTAACCCTAACCCTTCCCCGAAGCCTGACCCTCACCCGTCCCCTAATCCTAAGCCGTTCGCTAACACTAACCCGCACCCTCACACGCACGCTCCCCCTAAAGCGTTGCCGTACCCTCACCTGAACCCTAAACCGTCCCCGTCCCCTAACCCTAACCCTAGCCCGAACCCTAACCCTAACCCTTCCCAGAAGCCTGACCCTCACCCGTCCCCTAATCCTAACCCGTACGCTAACACTAACCCGCGCCCTCACACGCACGCTCCCCCTAAAGCGTTGCCGTACCCTCACCTGGACCCTAAACCGTCCCCGTCCCCTAACCCTAACCCTAGCCCGAACCCTAACCCTAACCCTTTCCCGAAGCCTGACCCTCACCCGTCCCCTAATCCTAAGCCGTACGCTAACACTAACCCGCGCCCTCACACGCACGCTCCCCCTAAAGCGTTGCCGTACCCTCACCTGGACCCTAAACCGTCCCCGTCCCCTAACCCTAACCCTAGCCCGAACCCTAACCCTAACCCTTGCCCGAAGCCTGACCCTTCCCCGTCCCCTAATCCTAACCCGTACGCTAACACTAACCCGCGCCCTCACACGCACGCTCCCCCTAAAGCGTTGCCGTACCCTCACCTGGACCCTAAACCGTCCCCGTCCCCTAACCCTAACCCTAGCCCGAACCCTAACACTAACCCTTCCCCGAAGCCTGACCCTCACCCGTCCCCTAATCCTAACCCGTACGCTAACACTAACCCGCGCCCTCACACGCACGCTCCCCCTAAAGCGTTGCCGTACCCTCACCTGGACCCTAAACCATCCCCGTCCCCTAACCCTATCCCTAGCCCGAACCCTAACACTAACCCTTCCCCGAAGCCTGACCCTCACCCGTCCCCTAATCCTAACCCGTACGCTAACACTAACCCGCGCCCTCACACGCACGCTCCCCCTAAAGCGTTGCCGTACCCTCACCTGGACCCGAAACCGTCCCCGTCCCCTAACCCTAACCCTAGCCCGAACCCTAACCCTAACCCTTCCCCGAAGCCTGACCCTCACCCGTCCACTAATCCTAACCGTACGCTAACACTAACCCACGCCCTCACACGCACGCTCCCCCTAAAGCGTTGCCGTACCCTCACCTGGACCCTAAACCGTCCCCGTCCCCTAACCCTAACCCTAGCCCGAACCCTAACCCTAACCCTTCCCCGAAGCCTGACCCTCACCCGTCCCCTAATCCTAACCCGTACGCTAACACTAACCCGCGCCCTCACACGCACGCTCCCCCTAAAGCGTTGCCGTACCCTCACCTGGACCCTAAACCGTCCCCGTCCCCTAACCCTAACCCTAGCCCGAACCCTAACCCTAACCCTTCCCCGAAGCCTGACCCTCACCCGTCCCCTAATCCTAAGCCGCACGCTAACACTAACGCGCGCCCTCACACGCACGCTCCCCCTAAAGCGTTGCCGTACCCTCACTTGGACCCTAAACCGTCCCCGTCCCCTAACCCTAACCCTAGCCCGAACCCTAACCCTAACCCTTCCCCGAAGCCTGACCCTCACCCGTCCCCTAATCCTAAGCCGTACGCTAACACTAACGCGCGCCCTCACACGCACGCTCCCCCTAAAGCGTTGCCGTACCCTCTCCTGGACCCTAAACCGTCCCCGTACCCTAACCCTAACCCTAGCTCGAACCCTAACCCTAACCCTTCCCCGAAGCCTGAACCTCACCCGTCCCCTAATCCTAACCCGTACGCTAACACTAACCCGCGCCCTCACACGCACGCTCCCCCTAAAGCGTTGCCGTACCCTCACCTGAACCTGAAACCCTCCCCGTCCCCTAACCCTAACCCTAGACCGAACCCTAACCCTTTCCCTTCCCCGAAGCCTGACCCTCACCCGTCCCCTAATCCTAACCCGTACGCTAACACTAACTCGCGCCCTCACACGCATGCTCCCCCTAAAGCGTTGCCGTTCCCTCACATGGACCCTAAACCGTCCCCGTCCCCTAAACCTAACCCTAGCCCGAACCCTAACCCTAACCCTTCCCCGAAGCCTGACCCTCACCCGTCCCCTAATCCTAACCCGTACGCTAACACTAACCCGCGCCCTCACACACACGCTCCCCCTAAAGCGTTGCCGTACCCTCACCTGAACCCTAAACCGTAGCCGTCCCCTAACCCTAACCCTAGCCCGAACCCTAACCCTAACCCTTCCCCGAAGCCTGACCCTCACCCGTCCCCTAATCCTAACCCGTACGCTAACACTAACCCGCGCCCTCACACGCACGCTCCCCCTAAAGCGTTGCCGTACCCTCACCTGGACCCTAAACCTTCCCCGTCCCCTAACCCTAACCGTAGCCCGAACCCTAACCCTAACCCTTCCCCGAAGCCTGACCCTCAACCGTCCCCTAATCCTAAGCCGTACGCTAACACTAACCCGCGCTCTCACACGCACGCTACCCCTAAAGCATTGCCGTACCCTCACCTGAACCCTAAACCGTCCCCGTCCCCTAACCCTAACCCTAGCCCGAACCCTAACCCTAACCCTTCCCCGAAGCCTGACCCTCACCCGTCCACTAATCCTAACCCGTACGCTAACACTAACCCGCGCCCTCACACGCACGCTCCCCCTAAAGCGTTGCCGTACCCTCACCTGGACCCTAAACCGTCACCGTCCCCTAGCCCTAACCCTAGCCCGAACCCTAACCCTAACCCTTCCCCGAAGCCTGACCCTCACCCGTCCCCTAATCCTAACCCGTACGCTAACACTAACCCGCGCCCTCACACGCACGCTCCCCCTAAAGCGTTGCCGTACCCTTACCTGGACCCTAAACCGTCCCCGTCCCCTAACCCTAACCCTAGCCCGAACCCTAACCCTAAACCTTCCCAGAAGCCTGACCCTCACCCGTCCCCTAATCCTAACCCGTACGCTAACACTAACCCACGCCCTCACATGCACGCTCCCCCTAAAGCGTTGCCGTACCCTCACCTGGACCTGAAACCGTCCCCGTCCCCTAACCCTAACCCTAACCCGAACCCTAACCCTAACCCTTCCCCGAAGCCGGACCCTCACCCGTCCCCTAATCCTAACCCGTACGCTAACACTAACCCGCGCCCTCACACGCACGCTCCCCCTAAAGCGTTGCCGTACCCTCACCTGGACCCTAAACCGTCCCCGTCCCCTAACCCTAACCCTAGCCCGAACCCTAACCCTAACCCTTCCCCGAAGCCTGACCCTCACCCGTCCCCTAATCCTAACCCGTACGCTAACACTAACCCGTGCCCTCACACGCACGCTCCCCCTAAAGCGTTGCCATACCCTCACCTGGACCCTAAACCGTCCCCGTACCCTAACCCTAACCCTAGCCCGAACCCTAACCCTAACCCTTCCCCGAAGCCTGACCCTCACCCGTCCCCTAATCCTAAGCCGTACGCTAACACTAACCCGCGCCCTCACACGCACGCTCCCCCTAAAGCGTTGCCGTACCCTCACCTGAACCCTAAACCGTAACCGTCCCCTAACCCTAACCCTAGCCCGAACCCTAACCCTAACCCTTCCCCGAAGCCTGACCCTCACCCGTCCCCTAATCCTAACCCGTACGCTAACACTAACCCGCGCCCTCACACGCACGCTCCCCCTAAAGCGTTGCCGTACCCTCACCTGGACCCGAAACCGTCCCCGTACCCTAACCCTAACCCTAGCCCGAACCCTAACCCTAACCCTTCCCCGAAGCCTGACCCTCATCCGTCCCCTAATCCTAAGCCGTACGCTGACACTAACCCGCGCCCTCACACGCACGCTCCCCCTAAAGCGTTGCCGTACCCTCACCTGGACCCTAAACCTTCCCTTTCCCCTAACCCTAACCATAGCCCGAACCCTAACCCTAACCCTTCCCCGAAGCCTGACCCTCACCTGTCCCCTAATCCTAAGCCGTACGCTAACACTAACCCGCGCTCTCACACGCACGCTACCCCTAAAGCATTGCCGTACCCTCACCTGAACCCTAAACCGTCCCCGTCCCCTAACCCTAACCCTAGCCCGAACCCTAACCCTAACCCTTCCCCGAAGCCTGACCCTCACCCGTCCCCTAATCCTAAACCGAACGCTAACACTAACCCGCGCCCTCACACGCACGCTCCCCCTAAAGCGTTGCCGTACCCTCACCTGGACCCTAAACCGTCCCCGTCCCCTAACCCTAACCCTAGCCCGAACCCTAACCCTAACCTTTCCCAGAAGCCTGACCCTCACCTGTCCCCTAATCCTAACCCGTACGCTAACACTAACCCGCGCCCTCACACGCACGCTCCCCCTAAAGCGTTGCCGTACCCTCGCCTGGACCCTAAACCGTTCCCGTCCCTTAACCCTAACCCTAGCCCGAACCCTAACCCTAACCCTTCCCCGAAGCCTGACCCACACCCGTCCCCTAATCCTAACCCGTACGCTAACACTAACCCGCGCCCTCACACGCACGCTCCCCCTAAAGTGTTGCCGTACCCTCACCTGGACCCTAAACCGTCCCCGTCCCTTAACCCTAACCCTAGCCCGAACCCTAACCCTAACCCTTCCCCGAAGCCTGACCCTCACCCGTCCCCTAATCCTAACCCGTACGCTAACACTAACCCGCACCCTCACACGCACGCTCCCCCTAAAGCGTTGCCGTACCCTCACCTGGAGCCTAAACCGTCCCCGTCCCCTAACCCTTACCCTAGCCCGAACCCTAAACCTAACCCTTCCCCGAAGCCTGACCCTCACCCGTCCCCTAATCCTAACCCGTACGCTAACACTAACCCGCGCCCTCACACGCACGCTCCCCCTAAAGCGTTGCCGTACCCTCACCTGGACCCTAAACCGTCCCCGTCCCCTAACCCTAACCCTAGCCCAAACCCTAACCCTTTCCCTTCCCCGAAGCCTGACCCTCACCCGTCCCCTAATCCTAACCCGTACGCTAACACTAACTCGCGCCCTCACACGCATGCTCCTCCTAAAGCGTTGCCGTTCCCTCACATGGACCCTAAACCGTCCCCGTACCCTAAACCTAACCCTAGCCCGAACCCTAACCCTAACCCTTCCCCGAAGCCTGACCCTCACCCGTCCCCTAATCCTAACCCGTACGCTAACACTAACCCGCGCCCTCACACGCACGCTCCCCCTAAAGCGTTGCCGTACCCTCACCTGAACCCTAAACCGTCGCCGTCCCCTAACCCTAACCCTAGCCCGAACCCTAACCCTAACCCTTCCCCGAAGCCTGACCCTCACCCGTCCCCTAATCCTAACCCGTACGCTAACACTAACCCGCGCCCTCACACGCACGCTCCCCCTAAAGCGTTGCCGTACCCTCACCTGGACCCGAAACCGTCCCCGTCCCCTAAC
The DNA here is from genome assembly GCF_951394435.1 of Stenella coeruleoalba. Taxonomy (NCBI): domain Eukaryota; kingdom Metazoa; phylum Chordata; class Mammalia; order Artiodactyla; family Delphinidae; genus Stenella; species Stenella coeruleoalba. Next base: position 290,972 of record NW_027646373.1, read on the forward strand.
CCTAACCCTAGCCCGAACCCTAACCCTAACCCTTCCCCGAAGCCTGACCCTCACCCGTCCCCAATCTTAACCCGTACGCTAACACTAACCCGCGCCCTCACACGCACGCTCCCCCTAAAGCGATGCCGTACCCTCACCTGGACCCTAAACCGTCCCCGTCCCCTAACCCTAACCCTAGCCCGAACCCTAACCCTAACCCATCCCCGAAGCCTGACCGTCACCCGTCCCCTAATCCTAACCCGTACGCTAACACTAACCCGCGCCCTCACACGCACGCTCCCCCTAAAGCGTTGCCGTACCCTCACCTGTACCCTAAACCATCCCCGTCCCCTAACCCTAACCCTAGCCCGAACCCTAACCCTAACCCTTCCCCGAAGCCGGACCCTCACCCGTCCCCTAATCCTAAGCCGTACGCTAACACTAACGCGCGCCCTCACACGCACGCTCCCCCTAAAGCGTTGCCGTACCCTCACCTGGACCCTAAACCGTCCCCGTCCCCTAACCCTAACCCTAGCCCGAACCCTAACCCTAACCCTTCCCCGAAGCCTGACCCTCACCCGTCCCCTAATCCTAAGCCGAACGCTAACACTAACCCGCGCCCTCACACGCACGCTCCCCCTAAAGCGTTGCCGTACCCTCACCTGGACCCTAAACCGTCCCCGTCCCCTAACCCTAACCCTAGCCCGAACCCTAACCCTAACCCTTCCCCGAAGCCTGACCCTCACCCGTCCCCTAATCCTAAGCCGTTCGCTAACACTAACCCGCACCCTCACACGCACGCTCCCCCTAAAGCGTTGCCGTACCCTCACCTGAACCCTAAACCGTCCCCGTCCCCTAACCCTAACCCTAGCCCGAACCCTAACCCTAACCCTTCCCAGAAGCCTGACCCTCACCCGTCCCCTAATCCTAACCCGTACGCTAACACTAACCCGCGCCCTCACACGCACGCTCCCCCTAAAGCGTTGCCGTACCCTCACCTGGACCCTAAACCGTCCCCGTCCCCTAACCCTAACCCTAGCCCGAACCCTAACCCTAACCCTTTCCCGAAGCCTGACCCTCACCCGTCCCCTAATCCTAAGCCGTACGCTAACACTAACCCGCGCCCTCACACGCACGCTCCCCCTAAAGCGTTGCCGTACCCTCACCTGGACCCTAAACCGTCCCCGTCCCCTAACCCTAACCCTAGCCCGAACCCTAACCCTAACCCTTGCCCGAAGCCTGACCCTTCCCCGTCCCCTAATCCTAACCCGTACGCTAACACTAACCCGCGCCCTCACACGCACGCTCCCCCTAAAGCGTTGCCGTACCCTCACCTGGACCCTAAACCGTCCCCGTCCCCTAACCCTAACCCTAGCCCGAACCCTAACACTAACCCTTCCCCGAAGCCTGACCCTCACCCGTCCCCTAATCCTAACCCGTACGCTAACACTAACCCGCGCCCTCACACGCACGCTCCCCCTAAAGCGTTGCCGTACCCTCACCTGGACCCTAAACCATCCCCGTCCCCTAACCCTATCCCTAGCCAGAACCCTAACACTAACCCTTCCCCGAAGCCTGACCCTCACCCGTCCCCTAATCCTAACCCGTACGCTAACACTAACCCGCGCCCTCACACGCACGCTCCCCCTAAAGCGTTGCCGTACCCTCACCTGGACCCGAAACCGTCCCCGTCCCCTAACCCTAACCCTAGCCCGAACCCTAACCCTAACCCTTCCCCGAAGACTGACCCTCACCCGTCCACTAATCCTAACCGTACGCTAACACTAACCCACGCCCTCACACGCACACTCCCCCTAAAGCGTTGCCGTACCCTCACCTGGACCCTAAACCGTCCCCGTCCCCTAACCCTAACCCTAGCCCGAACCCTAACCCTAACCCTTCCCCGAAGCCTGACCCTCACCCGTCCCCTAATCCTAACCCGTACGCTAACACTAACCCGCGCCCTCACACGCACGCTCCCCCTAAAGCGTTGCCGTACCCTCACCTGGACCCTAAACCGTCCCCGTCCCCTAACCCTAACCCTAGCCCTAACCCTAACACTAACCCTTCCCCAAAGCCTGACCCTCCCCCGTCCCCTAATCCTAAGCCGTACGCTAACACTAACCCGCGCCCTCACACGCACGCTCCCCCTAAAGCGTTGCCGTACCCTCACCTGGACCCTAAACCGTCCCCGTCCCCTAACCCTAACCCTAGCCCGAACCCTAACCCTAACCCTTCCCCGAAGCCTGACCCTCACCCGTCCCCTAATCCTAAGCCGCACGCTAACACTAACGCGCGCCCTCACACGCACGCTCCCCCTAAAGCGTTGCCGTACCCTCACTTGGACCCTAAACCGTCCCCGTCCCCTAACCCTAACCCTAGCCCGAACCCTAACCCTAACCCTTCCCCGAAGCCTGACCCTCACCCGTCCCCTAATCCTAAGCCGTACGCTAACACTAACGCGCGCCCTCACACGCACGCTCCCCCTAAAGCGTTGCCGTACCCTCTCCTGGACCCTAAACCGTCCCCGTACCCTAACCCTAACCCTAGCTCGAACCCTAACCCTAACCCTTCCCCGAAGCCTGAACCTCACCCGTCCCCTAATCCTAACCCGTACGCTAACACTAACCCGCGCCCTCACACGCACGCTCCCCCTAAAGCGTTGCCGTACCCTCACCTGAACCTGAAACCGTCCCCGTCCCCTAACCCTAACCCTAGACCGAACCCTAACCCTTTCCCTTCCCCGAAGCCTGACCCTCACCCGTCCCCTAATCCTAACCCGTACGCTAACACTAACTCGCGCCCTCACACGCATGCTCCCCCTAAAGCGTTGCCGTTCCCTCACATGGACCCTAAACCGTCCCCGTCCCCTAAACCTAACCCTAGCCCGAACCCTAACCCTAACCCTTCCCCGAAGCCTGACCCTCACCCGTCCCCTAATCCTAACCCGTACGCTAACACTAACCCGCGCCCTCACACACACGCTCCCCCTAAAGCGTTGCCGTACCCTCACCTGAACCCTAAACCGTAGCCGTCCCCTAACCCTAACCCTAGCCCGAACCCTAACCCTAACCCTTCCCCGAAGCCTGACCCTCACCCGTCCCCTAATCCTAACCCGTACGCTAACACTAACCCGCGCCCTCACACGCACGCTCCCCCTAAAGCGTTGCCGTACCCTCACCTGGACCCTAAACCTTCCCCGTCCCCTAACCCTAACCGTAGCCCGAACCCTAACCCTAACCCTTCCCCGAAGCCTGACCCTCAACCGTCCCCTAATCCTAAGCCGTACGCTAACACTAACCCGCGCTCTCACACGCACGCTACCCCTAAAGCATTGCCGTACCCTCACCTGAACCCTAAACCGTCCCCGTCCCCTAACCCTAACCCTAGCCCGAACCCTAACCCTAACCCTTCCCCGAAGCCTGACCCTCACCCGTCCACTAATCCTAACCCGTACGCTAACACTAACCCGCGCCCTCACACGCACGCTCCCCCTAAAGCGTTGCCGTACCCTCACCTGGACCCTAAACCGTCACCGTCCCCTAGCCCTAACCCTAGCCCGAACCCTAACCCTAACCCTTCCCCGAAGCCTGACCCTCACCCGTCCCCTAATCCTAACCCGTACGCTAACACTAACCCGCGCCCTCACACGCACGCTCCCCCTAAAGCGTTGCCGTACCCTCACCTGGACCCGAAACCGTCCCCGTCCCCTAACCCTAACCCTAGCCCGAACCCTAACCCTAACCCTTCCCCGAAGCCTGACCCTCACCCGTCCCCAATCTTAACCCGTACGCTAACACTAACCCGCGCCCTCACACGCACGCTCCCCCTAAAGCGATGCCGTACCCTCACCTGGACCCTAAACCGTCCCCGTCCCCTAACCCTAACCCTAGCCCGAACCCTAACCCTAACCCATCCCCGAAGCCTGACCCTCACCCGTCCCCTAATCCTAACCCGTACGCTAACACTAACCCGCGCCCTCACACGCAAGCTCCCCCTAAAGCGTTGCCGTACCCTCACCTGTACCCTAAACAGTCCCTGTCCCCTAACCCTAACCCTAGCCCGAACCCTAACCCTACCCCTTCCCCGAAGCCGGACCCTCACCCGTCCCCTAATCCTAACCCGTACGCTAACACTAACCCGCGCCCTCACACGCACGCTCCCCCTAAAGCGTTGCCGTACCCTCACCTGGACCCTAAACCGTCCCCGTCCCCTAACCCTAACCCTAGCCCGAACCCTAACCCTAACCCTTCCCCGAAGCCTGACCCTCACCCGTCCCCTAATCCTAACCCGTACGCTAACACTAACCCGTGCCCTCACACGCACGCTCCCCCTAAAGCGTTGCCATACCCTCACCTGGACCCTAAACCGTCCCCGTACCCTAACCCTAACCCTAGCCCGAACCCTAACCCTAACCCTTCCCCGAAGCCTGACCCTCACCCGTCCCCTAATCCTAAGCCGTACGCTAACACTAACCCGCGCCCTCACACGCACGCTCCCCCTAAAGCGTTGCCGTACCCTCACCTGAACCCTAAACCGTAACCGTCCCCTAACCCTAACCCTAGCCCGAACCCTAACCCTAACCCTTCCCCGAAGCCTGACCCTCACCCGTCCCCTAATCCTAACCCGTACGCTAACACTAACCCGCGCCCTCACACGCACGCTCCCCCTAAAGCGTTGCCGTACCCTCACCTGGACCCGAAACCGTCCCCGTACCCTAACCCTAACCCTAGCCCGAACCCTAACCCTAACCCTTCCCCGAAGCCTGACCCTCATCCGTCCCCTAATCCTAAGCCGTACGCTGACACTAACCCGCGCCCTCACACGCACGCTCCCCCTAAAGCGTTGCCGTACCCTCACCTGGACCCTAAACCTTCCCTTTCCCCTAACCCTAACCATAGCCCGAACCCTAACCCTAACCCTTCCCCGAAGCCTGACCCTCACCTGTCCCCTAATCCTAAGCCGTACGCTAACACTAACCCGCGCTCTCACACGCACGCTACCCCTAAAGCATTGCCGTACCCTCACCTGAACCCTAAACCGTCCCCGTCCCCTAACCCTAACCCTAGCCCGAACCCTAACCCTAACCCTTCCCCGAAGCCTGACCCTCACCCGTCCCCTAATCCTAACCCGTACGCTAACACTAACCCGCGCCCTCACACGCACGCTCCCCCTAAAGCGTTGCCGTACCCTCACCTGGACCCTAAACCGTCCCCGTCCCCTAACCCTAACCCTAGCCCGAACCCTAACCCTAACCTTTCCCAGAAGCCTGACCCTCACCTGTCCCCTAATCCTAACCCGTACGCTAACACTAACCCGCGCCCTCACACGCACGCTCCCCCTAAAGCGTTGCCGTACCCTCGCCTGGACCCTAAACCGTTCCCGTCCCTTAAACCTAACCCTAGCCCGAACCCTAACCCTAACCCTTCCCCGAAGCCTGACCCACACCCGTCCCCTAATCCTAACCCGTACGCTAACACTAACCCGCGCCCTCACACGCACGCTCCCCCTAAAGTGTTGCCGTACCCTCACCTGGACCCGAAACCGTCCCCGTCCCTTAACCCTAACCCTAGCCCGAACCCTAACCCTAACCCTTCCCCGAAGCCTGACCCTCACCCGTCCCCTAATCCTAACCCGTACGCTAACACTAACCCGCACCCTCACACGCACGCTCCCCCTAAAGCGTTGCCGTACCCTCACCTGGACCCTAAACCGTCCCCGTCCCCTAACCCTTACCCTAGCCCGAACCCTAAACCTAACCCTTCCCCGAAGCCTGACCCTCACCCGTCCCCTAATCCTAACCCGTACGCTAACACTAACCCGCGCCCTCACACGCACGCTCCCCCTAAAGCGTTGCCGTACCCTCACCTGGACCCTAAACCGTCCCCGTCCCCTAACCCTAACCCTAGCCCAAACCCTAACCCTTTCCCTTCCCCGAAGCCTGACCCTCACCCGTCCCCTAATCCTAACCCGTACGCTAACACTAACTCGCGCCCTCACACGCATGCTCCTCCTAAAGCGTTGCCGTTCCCTCACATGGACCCTAAACCGTCCCCGTACCCTAAACCTAACCCTAGCCCGAACCCTAACCCTAACCCTTCCCCGAAGCCTGACCCTCACCCGTCCCCTAATCCTAACCCGTACGCTAACACTAACCCGCGCCCTCACACGCACGCTCCCCCTAAAGCGTTGCCGTACCCTCACCTGAACCCTAAACCGTCGCCGTCCCCTAACCCTAACCCTAGCCCGAACCCTAACCCTAACCCTTCCCCGAAGCCTGACCCTCACCCGTCCCCTAATCCTAACCCATACGCTAACACTAACCCGCGCCCTCACACGCACGCTCCCCCTAAAGCGTTGCCGTACCCTCACCTGGACCCTAAACCTTCCCCGTCCCCTAACCCTAACCGTAGCCCGAACCCTAACCCTAACCCTTCCCCGAAGCCTGACCCTCACCCGTCCCCTAATCCTAAGCCGTACGCTAACACTAACCCGCGCTCTCACACGCACGCTACCCCTAAAGCATTGCCGTACCCTCACCTGAACCCTAAACCGTCCCCGTCCCCTAACCCTAACCCTAGCCCGAACCCTAACCCTAACCCTTCCCCGAAGCCTGACCCTCACCCGTCCCCTAATCCTAACCCGTACGCTAACACTAACCCGCGCCCTCACACGCACGCTCCCCCTAAAGCGTTGCCGTACCCTCACCTGGACCCTAAACCGTCCCCGTCCCCTAGCCCTAACCCTAGCCCGAACCCTAACCCTAACCCTTCCCCGAAGCCTGACCCTCACCCGTCCCCTAATCCTAACCCGTACGCTAACACTAACCCGCGCCCTCACACGCACGCTCCCCCTAAAGCGTTGCCGTACCCTCACCTGGACCCTAAACCGTCCCTGTCCCCTAACCCTAACCCTAGCCCGAACCCTAACCCTAAACCTTCCCAGAAGCCTGACCCTCACCCGTCCCCTAATCCTAACCCGTACGCTAACACTAACCCGCGCCCTCACATGCACGCTCCCCCTAAAGCGTTGCCGTACCCTCACCTGGACCTGAAACCGTCCCCGTCCCCTAACCCTAACCCTAGCCCGAACCCTAACCCTAACCCTTCCCCGAAGCCTGACCCTCACCCGTCCCCTAATCCTAACCCGTACGCTAACACTAACCCGCGCCCTCACACGCACGCTCCCCCTAAAGCGTTGCCGTACCCTCACCTGGACCCGAAACCGTCCCCGTCCCCTAACCCTAACCCTAGCCCGAACCCTAACCCTAACCCTTCCCCGAAGCCTGACCCTCACCCGTCCCCAATCTTAACCCGTACGCTAACACTAACCCGCGCCCTCACACGTACGCTCCCCCTAAAGCGATGCCGTACCCTCACCTGGACCCTAAACCGTCCCCGTCCCCTAACCCTAACCCTAGCCCGAACCCTAACCCTAACCCATCCCCGAAGCCTGACCGTCACCCGTCCCCTAATCCTAACCCGTACGCTAACACTAACCCGCGCCCTCACACGCAAGCTCCCCCTAAAGCGTTGCCGTACCCTCACCTGTACCCTAAACCATCCCCGTCCCCTAACCCTAACCCTAGCCCGAACCCTAACCCTAACCCTTCCCCGAAGCCGGACCCTCACCCGTCCCCTAATCCTAAGCCGTACGCTAACACTAACCCGCGCCCTCACACGCACGCTCCCCTAAAGCGTTGCCGTACCCTCACCTGGACCCTAAACCGTCCCCGTCCCCTAACCCTAACCCTAGCCCGAACCCTAACCCTAACCCTTCCCCGAAGCCTGACCCTCACCCGTCCCCTAATCCTAACCCGTACGCTAACACTAACCCGTGCCCTCACACGCACGCTCCCCCTAAAGCGTTGCCATACCCTCACCTGGACCCTAAACCGTCCCCGTACCCTAACCCTAACCCTAGCCCGAACCCTAACCCTAACCCTTCCCCGAAGCCTGACCCTCACCCGTCCCCTAATCCTAAGCCGTACGCTAACACTAACCCGCGCCCTCACACGCACGCTCCCCCTAAAGCGTTGCCGTACCCTCACCTGAACCCTAAACCGTAACCGTCCCCTAACCCTAACCCTAGCCCGAACCCTAACCCTAACCCTTCCCCGAAGCCTGACCCTCACCCGTCCCCTAATCCTAACCCGTACGCTAACACTAACCCGCGCCCTCACACGCACGCTCCCCCTAAAGCGTTGCCGTACCCTCACCTGGACCCGAAACCGTCCCCGTACCCTAACCCTAACCCTAGCCCGAACCCTAACCCTAACCCTTCCCCGAAGCCTGACCCTCATCCGTCCCCTAATCCTAAGCCGTACGCTGACACTAACCCGCGCCCTCACACGCACGCTCCCCCTAAAGCGTTGCCGTACCCTCACCTGGACCCTAAACCTTCCCCGTCCCCTAACCCTAACCATAGCCCGAACCCTAACCCTAACCCTTCCCCGAAGCCTGACCCTCACCTGTCCCCTAATCCTAAGCCGTACGCTAACACTAACCCGCGCTCTCACACGCACGCTACCCCTAAAGCATTGCCGTACCCTCACCTGAACCCTAAACCGTCCCCGTCCCCTAACCCTAACCCTAGCCCGAACCCTAACCCTAACCCTTCCCCGAAGCCTGACCCTCACCCGTCCCGTAATCCTAACCCATACGCTAACACTAACCCGCGCCCTCACACGCACGCTCCCCCTAAAGCGTTGCCGTACCCTCACCTGGACCCTAAACCGTCCCCGTCCCCTAACCCTAACCCTAGCCCGAACCCTAACCCTAACCTTTCCCCGAAGCCTGACCCTCACCTGTCCCCTAATCCTAACCCGTACGCTAACACTAACCCGCGCCCTCACACGCACGCTCCCCCAAAGCGTTGCCGTACCCTCGCCTGGACCCTAAACCGTTCCCGTCCCCTAACCCTAACCCTAGCCCGAACCCTAACCCTAACCCTTCCCCGAAGCCTGACCCACACCCGTCCCCTAATCCTAACCCGTACGCTAACACTAACCCGCGCCCTCACACGCACGCTCCCCCTAAAGCGTTGCCGTACCCTCACCTGGACCCTAAACCGTCCCCGTCCCTTAACCCTAACCCTAGCCCGAACCCTAACCCTAACCCTTCCCCGAAGCCTGACCCTCACCCGTCCCCTAATCCTAACCCGTACGCTAACACTAACCCGCGCCCTCACACACACGCTCCCCCTAAAGCGTTGCCGTACCCTCACCTGGACCCTAAACCGTCCCCGTCCCCTAACCCTTACCCTAGCCCGAACCCTAAACCTAACCCTTCCCCGAAGCCTGACCCTCACCCGTCCCCTAATCCTAACCCGTACGCTAACACTAACCCGCGCCCTCACACGCACGCTCCCCCTAAAGCGTTGCCGTACCCTCACCTGGACCCTAAACCGTCCCCGTCCCCTAACCCTAACCCTAGCCCAAACCCTAACCCTACCCCTTCCCCGAAGCCTGACCCTCACCCGTCCCCTAATCCTAACCCGTACGCTAACACTAACCCGCGCCCTCACACGCACGCTCCCCCTAAAGCGTTGCCGTACCCTCACCTGGAACCGAAACCGTCCCCGTCTCCTAACCCTAACCCTAGCCCGAACCCTAACCCTAACCCTTCCCCGAAGCCTGACCCTCACCCGTCCCCTAATCCTAAGCCGTACGCTAACACTAACCCGCGCCCTCACATGCACGCTCCCCCTAAAGCGTTGCCGTACCCTCACCTGGACCCTAAACCGTCCCCGTCCCCTAACCCTAACCCTAGCCCGAACCCTAACCCTAACCCTTCCCCGAAGCCTGACCCTCACCCGTCCTCTAATCCTAAGCCGTACGCTAACACTAACCCGCGCCCTCACACGCACGCTCCCCCTAAAGCGTTGCCGTACCCTCACCTGGACCCGAAACCGTCCCCGTCCCCTAACCCTAACCCTAGCCCGAACCCTAACCCTAACCCTTCCCCGAAGCCTGACCCTCACCCGTCCCCAATCTTAACCCGTACGCTAACACTAACCCGCGCCCTCACACGCACGCTCCCCCTAAAGCGATGCCGTACCCTCACCTGGACCCTAAACCGTCCCCGTCCCCTAACCCTAACCCTAGCCCGAACCCTAACCCTAACCCATCCCCGAAGCCTGACCGTCACCCGTCCCCTAATCCTAACCCGTACGCTAACACTAACCCGCGCCCTCACACGCAAGCTCCCCCTAAAGCGTTGCCGTACCCTCACCTGTACCCTAAACCGTCCCCGTCCCCTAACCCTAACCCTAGCCCGAACCCTAACCCTAACCCTTCCCCGAAGCCGGACCCTCACCCGTCCCCTAATCCTAACCCGTACGCTAACACTAACCCGCGCCCTCACACGCACGCTCCCCCTAAAGCATTGCCGTACCCTCACCTGGACCCTAAACCGTCCCCGTCCCCTAACCCTAACCCTAGCCCGAACCCTAACCCTAACCCTTCCCCGAAGCCTGACCCTCACCCGTCCCCTAATCCTAACCCGTACGCTAACACTAACCCGTGCCCTCACACGCACGCTCCCCCTAAAGCGTTGCCATACACTCACCTGGACCCTAAACCGTCCCCGTACCCTAACCCTAACCCTAGCCCGAACCCTAACCCTATACCTTCCCCGAAGCCTGACCCTCACCCGTCCCCTAATCCTAAGCCGTACGCTAACACTAACCCGCGCCCTCACACGCACGCTCCCCCTAAAGCGTTGCCGTACCCTCACCTGAACCCTAAACCGTAACCGTCCCCTAACCCTAACCCTAGCCCGAACCCTAACCCTAACCCTTCCCCGAAGCCTGACCCTCACCCGTCCCCTAATCCTAACCCGTACGCTAACACTAACCCGCGCCCTCACACGCACGCTCCCCCTAAAGCGTTGCCGTACCCTCACCTGGACCCGAAACCGTCCCCGTACCCTAACCCTAACCCTAGCCCGAACCCTAACCCTAACCCTTCCCCGAAGCCTGACCCTCATCCGTCCCCTAATCCTAAGCCGTACGCTGACACTAACCCGCGCCCTCACACGCACGCTCCCCCTAAAGCGTTGCCGTACCCTCACCTGGACCCTAAACCTTCCCCGTCCCCTAACCCTAACCATAGCCCGAACCCTAACCCTAACCCTTCCCCGAAGCCTGACCCTCACCTGTCCCCTAATCCTAAGCCGTACGCTAACACTAACCCGCGCTCTCACACGCACGCTACCCCTAAAGCATTGCCGTACCCTCACCTGAACCCTAAACCGTCCCCGTCCCCTAACCCTAACCCTAGCCCGAACCCTAACCCTAACCCTTCCCCGAAGCCTGACCCTCACCCGTCCCCTAATCCTAACCCGTACGCTAACACTAACCCGCGCCCTCACACGCACGCTCCCCCTAAAGCGTTGCCGTACCCTCACCTGGACCCTAAACCGTCCCCGTCCCCTAACCCTAACCCTAGCCCGAACCCTAACCCTAACCTTTCCCAGAAGCCTGACCCTCACCTGTCCCCTAATCCTAACCCGTACGCTAACACTAACCCGCGCCCTCACACGCACGCTCCCCCTAAAGCGTTGCCGTACCCTCGCCTGGACCCTAAACCGTTCCCGTCCCCTAACCCTAACCCTAGCCCGAACCCTAACCCTAACCCTTCCCCGAAGCCTGACCCACACACGTCCCCTAATCCTAACCCGTACGCTAACACTAACCCGCGCCCTCACACGCACGCTCCCCCTAAAGCGTTGCCGTACCCTCACCTGGACCCTAAACCGTCCCCGTCCCTTAACCCTAACCCTAGCCCGAACCCTAACCCTAACCCTTCCCCGAAGCCTGACCCTCACCCGTCCCCTAATCCTAACCCGTACGCTAACACTAACCCGCGCCCTCACACGCACGCTCCCCCTAAAGCGTTGCCGTACCCTCACCTGGACCCTAAACCGTCCCCGTCCCCTAACCCTTACCCTAGCCCGAACCCTAAACCTAACCCTTCCCCGAAGCCTGACCCTCACCCGTCCCCTAATCCTAACCCGTACGCTAACACTAACCCGCGCCCTCACACGCACGCTCCCCCTAAAGCGTTGCCGTACCCTCACCTGGACCCTAAACCGTCCCCGTCCCCTAACCCTAACCCTAGCCCAAACCCTAACCCTAACCCTTCCCCGAAGCCTGACCCTCACCCGTCCCCTAATCCTAACCCGTACGCTAACACTAACCCGCGCCCTCACACGCACGCTCCCCCTAAAGCGTTGCCGTACCCTCACCTGGAACCGAAACCGTCCCCGTCTCCTAACCCTAACCCTAGCCCGAACCCTAACCCTAACCCTTCCCCGAAGCCTGACCCTCACCCGTCCCCTAATCCTAAGCCGTACGCTAACACTAACCCGCGCCCTCACATGCACGCTCCCCCTAAAGCGTTGCCGTACCCTCACCTGGACCCTAAACCGTCCCCGTCCCCTAACCCTAACCCTAGCCCGAACCCTAACCCTAACCCTTCCCCGAAGCCTGACCCTCACCCATCCCCTAATCCTAAGCCGTACGCTAACACTAACCCGCGCCCTCACACGCACGCTCCCCCTAAAGCGTTGCCGTACCCTCACCTGGACCCTAAACCGTCCCCGTCCCCTAACCCTAACCCTAGCCCGAACCCTAACCCTAACCCTTCCCCGAAGCCTGACCCTCACCCGTCCCCTAATCCTAAGCCGTACGCTAACACTAACCCGCACCCTCACACGCACGCTCCCCCTAAAGCGTTGCCGTACCCTCACCTGGACCCTAAACCGTCCCCTTCCCCTAACCTTAACCCTAGCCCGAACCCTAACCCTAACCCTTCCCCGAAGCCTGACCCTCACCCGTCCCCTAATCCTAACCCGTACGCTAACACTAACCCGCGCCCTCACACGCACGCTCCCCCTAAAGCGTTGCCGTACCCTCACCTGGACCCTAAACCGTCCCCGTCCCCTAACCCTAACCCTAGCCCGAACCCTAACCCTAACCCTTCCCCGAAGCCTGACCCTCACCCGTCCCCTAATCCTAAGCCGTATGCTAACACTAACCCGCGCCCTCACACGCACGCTCCCCCTAAAGCGTTGCCGTACCCTCACCCGGACCCTAAACCGTCCCCGTCCCCTAACCCTAACCCTAGCCCGAACCCTAACCCTAACCCTTCCCCGAAGCCTGACCCTCACCCATCCCCTAATCCTAAGCCGTACGCTACCACTAACCCGCGCCCTCACACGCACGCTCACCCTAAAGCGTTGCCGTACCCTCACCTGGACCCTAAACCGTCCCCGTCCCCTAACCCTAACCCTAGCCCGAACCCTAACCCTAACCCTTCCCCGAAGCCTGACCCTCACCCGTCCCCTAATCCTAACCCGTACGCTAACACTAACGCGCGCCCTCACACGCACGCTCCCCCTAAAGCGTTGCCGTACCCTCACCTGGACCCGAAACCGTCCCCGTCCCCTAACCCTAACCCTAGCCCGAACCCTAACCCTAACCCTTCCCCGAAGCCTGACCCTCACCCGTCCCCTAATCCTAAGCCGTACGCTAACAGTAACCCGCGCCCTCACACGCACGCTCCCCCTAAAGCGTTGCCGTACCCTCACCTGGACCCTAAATCGTCCCCGTCCCCTAACCCTAACCCTAGCCCGAACCCTAACCCTAACCCTTCCCCGAAGCCTGACCCTCACCCGTCCCCTAATCCTAAGCCGTACGCTAACACTAACCCGCACCCTCACACGCACGCTCCCCCTAAAGCGTTGCCGTACCCTCACCTGGACCCTAAACCGTCCCCGTCCCCTAACCCTAACCCTAGCCCGAACCCTAACCCTAACCCTTCCCCGAAGCCTGACCCTCACCCGTCCCCTAATCCTAACCCGTACGCTAACACTAACCCGCGCCCTCACACGCACGCTCCCCCTAAAGCATTGCCGTACCCTCACCTGGACCCTAAACCGTCCCTGTCCCCTAACCCTAACCCTAGCCCGAACCCTAACCCTAACCCTTCCCCGAAGCCTGACCCTCACCCGTCCCCTAATCCTAAGCCGTACGCTAACACTAACGCGCGCCCTCACACGCACGCTCCCCCTAAAGCGTTGCCGTACCCTCACCTGGACCCTAAACCGTCCCCGTCCCCTAACCCTAACCCTAGCCCGAACCCTAACCCTAACCCTTCCCCGAAGCCTGACCCTCACCCGTCCCCTAATCCTAACCCGTACGCTAACACTAACCCGCGCCCTCACACGCACGCTCCCCCTAAAGCATTGCCGTACCCTCACCTGGACCCTAAACCGTCCCTGTCCCCTAACCCTAACCCTAGCCCGAACCCTAACCCTAACCCTTCCCCGAAGCCTGACCCTCACCCGTCCCCTAATCCTAAGCCGTACACTAACACTAACGCGCGCCCTCACACGCACGCTCCCCCTAAAGCGTTGCCGTACCCTCACCTGGACCCTAAACCGTCCCCGTCCCCTAACCCTAACACTAGCCCGAACCCTAACCCTAACCCTTCCCCGAAGCCTGACCCTCACCCGTCCCCTAATCCTAACCCGTACGCTAACACTAACCCGCGCCCTCACACGCACGCTCCCCCTAAAGCGTTGCCGTACCCTCGCCTGGACCCTAAACCGTTCCCGTCCCCTAACCCTAACCCTAGCCCGAACCCTAACCCTAACCCTTCCCCGAAGCCTGACCCACACCCGTCCCCTAATCCTAACCCGTACGCTAACACTAACCCGCGCCCTCACATGCACGCTCCCCCTAAAGCGTTGCCGTACCCTCACCTGGACCCTAAACCGTCCCCGTCCCTTAACCCTAACCCTAGCCCGAACCCTAACCCTAACCCTTCCCCGAAGCCTGACCCTCACCCGTCCCCTAATCCTAACCCGTACGCTAACACTAACCCGCGCCCTCACACGCACGCTCCCCCTAAAGCGTTGCCGTACCCTCACCTGGACCCGAAACCGTCCCCGTACCCTAACCCTAACCCTAGCCCGAACCCTAACCCTAACCCTTCCCCGAAGCCTGACCCTCATCCGTCCCCTAATCCTAAGCCGTACGCTGACACTAACCCGCGCCCTCACACGCACGCTCCCCCTAAAGCGTTGCCGTACCCTCACCTGGACCCTAAACCTTCCCCGTCCCCTAACCCTAACCATAGCCCGAACCCTAACCCTAACCCTTCCCCGAAGCCTGACCCTCACCTGTCCCCTAATCCTAAGCCGTAC
Organism: Stenella coeruleoalba; assembly: GCF_951394435.1. NCBI lineage: Eukaryota > Metazoa > Chordata > Mammalia > Artiodactyla > Delphinidae > Stenella > Stenella coeruleoalba. The sequence goes on from NW_027646373.1 coordinate 306,163, forward strand.
GCTAACACTAACCCGCGCTCTCACACGCACGCTACCCCTAAAGCATTGCCGTACCCTCACCTGAACCCTAAACCGTCCCCGTCCCCTAACCCTAACCCTAGCCCGAACCCTAACCCTAACCCTTCCCCGAAGCCTGACCCTCACCCGTCCCCTAATCCTAACCCGTACGCTAACACTAACCCGCGCCCTCACACGCACGCTCCCCCTAAAGCGTTGCCGTACCCTCACCTGGACCCTAAACCGTCCCCGTCCCCTAACCCTAACCCTAGCCCGAACCCTAACCCTAACCTTTCCCAGAAGCCTGACCCTCACCTGTCCCCTAATCCTAACCCGTACGCTAACACTAACCCGCGCCCTCACACGCACGCTCCCCCTAAAGCGTTGCCGTACCCTCGCCTGGACCCTAAACCGTTCCCGTCCCCTAACCCTAACCCTAGCCCGAACCCTAACCCTAACCCTTCCCCGAAGCCTGACCCACACACGTCCCCTAATCCTAACCCGTACGCTAACACTAACCCGCGCCCTCACACGCACGCTCCCCCTAAAGCGTTGCCGTACCCTCACCTGGACCCTAAACCGTCCCCGTCCCTTAACCCTAACCCTAGCCCGAACCCTAACCCTAACCCTTCCCCGAAGCCTGACCCTCACCCGTCCCCTAATCCTAACCCGTACGCTAACACTAACCCGCGCCCTCACACGCACGCTCCCCCTAAAGCGTTGCCGTACCCTCACCTGGACCCTAAACCGTCCCCGTCCCCTAACCCTTACCCTAGCCCGAACCCTAAACCTAACCCTTCCCCGAAGCCTGACCCTCACCCGTCCCCTAATCCTAACCCGTACGCTAACACTAACCCGCGCCCTCACACGCACGCTCCCCCTAAAGCGTTGCCGTACCCTCACCTGGACCCTAAACCGTCCCCGTCCCCTAACCCTAACCCTAGCCCAAACCCTAACCCTAACCCTTCCCCGAAGCCTGACCCTCACCCGTCCCCTAATCCTAACCCGTACGCTAACACTAACCCGCGCCCTCACACGCACGCTCCCCCTAAAGCGTTGCCGTACCCTCACCTGGAACCGAAACCGTCCCCGTCTCCTAACCCTAACCCTAGCCCGAACCCTAACCCTAACCCTTCCCCGAAGCCTGACCCTCACCCGTCCCCTAATCCTAAGCCGTACGCTAACACTAACCCGCGCCCTCACATGCACGCTCCCCCTAAAGCGTTGCCGTACCCTCACCTGGACCCTAAACCGTCCCCGTCCCCTAACCCTAACCCTAGCCCGAACCCTAACCCTAACCCTTCCCCGAAGCCTGACCCTCACCCATCCCCTAATCCTAAGCCGTACGCTAACACTAACCCGCGCCCTCACACGCACGCTCCCCCTAAAGCGTTGCCGTACCCTCACCTGGACCCTAAACCGTCCCCGTCCCCTAACCTTAACCCTAGCCCGAACCCTAACCCTAACCCTTCCCCGAAGCCTGACCCTCACACGTCCCCTAATCCTAAGCCGTACGCTAACACTAACCCGCACCCTCACACGCACGCTCCCCCTAAAGCGTTGCCGTACCCTCACCTGGACCCTAAACCGTCCCCTTCCCCTAACCTTAACCCTAGCCCGAACCCTAACCCTAACCCTTCCCCGAAGCCTGACCCTCACCCGTCCCCTAATCCTAACCCGTACGCTAACACTAACCCGCGCCCTCACACGCACGCTCCCCCTAAAGCGTTGCCGTACCCTCACCTGGACCCTAAACCGTCCCCGTCCCCTAACCCTAACCCTAGCCCGAACCCTAACCCTAACCCTTCCCCGAAGCCTGACCCTCACCCGTCCACTAATCCTAAGCCGTATGCTAACACTAACCCGCGCCCTCACACGCACGCTCCCCCTAAAGCGTTGCCGTACCCTCACCCGGACCCTAAACCGTCCCCGTCCCCTAACCCTAACCCTAGCCCGAACCCTAACCCTAACCCTTCCCCGAAGCCTGACCCTCACCCATCCCCTAATCCTAAGCCGTACGCTACCACTAACCCGCGCCCTCACACGCACGCTCACCCTAAAGCGTTGCCGTACCCTCACCTGGACCCTAAACCGTCCCCGTCCCCTAACCCTAACCCTAGCCCGAACCCTAACCCTAACCCTTCCCCGAAGCCTGACCCTCACCCGTCCCCTAATCCTAACCCGTACGCTAACACTAACCCGCGCCCTCACACGCACGCTCCCCCTAAAGCGTTGCCGTACCCTCACCTGGACCCGAAACCGTCCCCGTCCCCTAACCCTAACCCTAGCCCGAACCCTAACCCTAACCCTTCCCCGAAGCCTGACCCTCACCCGTCCCCTAATCCTAAGCCGTACGCTAACAGTAACCCGCGCCCTCACACGCACGCTCCCCCTAAAGCGTTGCCGTACCCTCACCTGGACCCTAAATCGTCCCCGTCCCCTAACCCTAACCCTAGCCCGAACCCTAACCCTAACCCTTCCCCGAAGCCTGACCCTCACCCGTCCCCTAATCCTAAGCCGTACGCTAACACTAACCCGCACCCTCACACGCACGCTCCCCCTAAAGCGTTGCCGTACCCTCACCTGGACCCTAAACCGTCCCCGTCCCCTAACCCTAACCCTAGCCCGAACCCTAACCCTAACCCTTCCCCGAAGCCTGACCCTCACCCGTCCCCTAATCCTAACCCGTACGCTAACACTAACCCGCGCCCTCACACGCACGCTCCCCCTAAAGCATTGCCGTACCCTCACCTGGACCCTAAACCGTCCCTGTCCCCTAACCCTAACCCTAGCCCGAACCCTAACCCTAACCCTTCCCCGAAGCCTGACCCTCACCCGTCCCCTAATCCTAAGCCGTACGCTAACACTAACGCGCGCCCTCACACGCACGCTCCCCCTAAAGCGTTGCCGTACCCTCACCTGGACCCTAAACCGTCCCCGTCCCCTAACCCTAACCCTAGCCCGAACCCTAACCCTAACCCTTCCCCGAAGCCTGACCCTCACCCGTCCCCTAATCCTAACCCGTACGCTAACACTAACCCGCGCCCTCACACGCACGCTCCCCCTAAAGCATTGCCGTACCCTCACCTGGACCCTAAACCGTCCCTGTCCCCTAACCCTAACCCTAGCCCGAACCCTAACCCTAACCCTTCCCCGAAGCCTGACCCTCACCCGTCCCCTAATCCTAAGCCGTACGCTAACACTAACGCGCGCCCTCACACACACGCTCCCCCTAAAGCGTTGCCGTACCCTCACCTGGACCCTAAACCGTCCCCGTCCCCTAACCCTAACACTAGCCCGAACCCTAACCCTAACCCTTCCCCGAAGCCTGACCCTCACCCGTCCCCTAATCCTAACCCGTACGCTAACACTAACCCACGCCCTCACACGCACGCTCCCCCTAAAGCGTTGCCGTACCCTCGCCTGGACCCTAAACCGTTCCCGTCCCCTAACCCTAACCCTAGCCCGAACCCTAACCCTAACCCTTCCCCGAAGCCTGACCCACACCCGTCCCCTAATCCTAACCCGTACGCTAACACTAACCCGCGCCCTCACATGCACGCTCCCCCTAAAGCGTTGCCGTACCCTCACCTGGACCCTAAACCGTCCCCGTCCCTTAACCCTAACCCTAGCCCGAACCCTAACCCTAACCCTTCCCCGAAGCCTGACCCTCACCCGTCCCCTAATCCTAACCCGTACGCTAACACTAACCCGCGCCCTCACACGCACGCTCCCCCTAAAGCGTTGCCGTACCCTCACCTGGACCCTAAACCGTCCCCGTCCCCTAACCCTTACCCTAGCCCGAACCCTAAACCTAACCCTTCCCCGAAGCCTGACCCTCACCCGTCCCCTAATCCTAACCCGTACGCTAACACTAACCCGCGCCCTCACACGCACGCTCCCCCTAAAGCGTTGCCGTACCCTCACCTGGACCCTAAACCGTCCCCGTCCCCTAACCCTAACCCTAGCCCAAACCCTAACCCTAACCCTTCCCCGAAGCCTGACCCTCACCCGTCCCCTAATCCTAACCCGTACGCTAACACTAACCCGCGCCCTCACACGCACGCTCCCCCTAAAGCGTTGCCGTACCCTCACCTGGAACCGAAACCGTCCCCGTCTCCTAACCCTAACCCTAGCCCGAACCCTAACCCTAACCCTTCCCCGAAGCCTGACCCTCACCCGTCCCCTAATCCTAAACCGTACGCTAACACTAACCCGCACCCTCACATGCACGCTCCCCCTAAAGCGTTGCCGTACCCTCACCTGGACCCTAAACCGTCCCCGTCCCCTAACCCTAACCCTAGCCCGAACCCTAACCCTAACCCTTCCCCGAAGCCTGACCCTCACCCGTCCCCTAATCCTAAGCCGTACGCTAACACTAACCCGCGCCCTCACACGCACGCTCCCCCTAAAGCGTTGCCGTACCCTCACCTGGACCCGAAACCGTCCCCGTCCCCTAACCCTAACCCTAGCCCGAACCCTAACCCTAACCCTTCCCCGAAGCCTGACCCTCACCCGTCCCCAATCTTAACCCGTACGCTAACACTAACCCGCGCCCTCACACGCACGGTCCCCCTAAAGCGATGCCGTACCCTCACCTGGACCCTAAACCGTCCCCGTCCCCTAACCCTAACCCTAGCCCGAACCCTAACCCTAACCCATCCCCGAAGCCTGACCGTCACCCGTCCCCTAATCCTAACCCGTACGCTAACACTAACCCGCGCCCTCACACGCAAGCTCCCCCTAAAGCGTTGCCGTACCCTCACCTGTACCCTAAACCGTCCCCGTCCCCTAACCCTAACCCTAGCCCGAACCCTAACCCTAACCCTTCCCCGAAGCCGGACCCTCACCCGTCCCCTAATCCTAACCCGTACGCTAACACTAACCCGCGCCCTCACACGCACGCTCCCCCTAAAGCGTTGCCGTACCCTCACCTGGACCCTAAACCGTCCCCGTCCCCTAACCCTAACCCTAGCCCGAACCCTAACCCTAACCCTTCCCCGAAGCCTGACCCTCACCCGTCCCCTAATCCTAACCCGTACGCTAACACTAACCCGTGCCCTCACACGCACGCTCCCCCTAAAGCGTTGCCATACCGTCACCTGGACCCTAAACCGTCCCCGTACCCTAACCCTAACCCTAGCCCGAACCCTAACCCTAACCCTTCCCCGAAGCCTGACCCTCACCCGTCCCCTAATCCTAAGCCGTACGCTAACACTAACCCGTGCCCTCACACGCACGCTCCCCCTAAAGCGTTGCCGTACCCTCACCTGAACCCTAAACCGTAACCGTCCCCTAACCCTAACCCTAGCCCGAACCCTAACCCTAACCCTTCCCCGAAGCCTGACCCTCACCCGTCCCCTAATCCTAACCCGTACGCTAACACTAACCCGCGCCCTCACACGCACGCTCCCCCTAAAGCGTTGCCGTACCCTCACCTGGACCCGAAACCGTCCCCGTACCCTAACCCTAACCCTAGCCCGAACCCTAACCCTAACCCTTCCCCGAAGCCTGACCCTCATCCGTCCCCTAATCCTAAGCGGTACGCTGACACTAACCCGCGCCCTCACACGCACGCTCCCCCTAAAGCGTTGCCGTACCCTCACCTGGACCCTAAACCTTCCCCGTCCCCTAACCCTAACCATAGCCCGAACCCTAACCCTAACCCTTCCCCGAAGCCTGACCCTCACCTGTCCCCTAATCCTAAGCCGTACGCTAACACTAACCCGCGCTCTCACACGCACGCTACCCCTAAAGCATTGCCGTACCCTCACCTGAACCCTAAACCGTCCCCGTCCCCTAACCCTAACCCTAGCCCGAACCCTAACCCTAACCCTTCCCCGAAGCCTGACCCTCACCCGTCCCCTAATCCTAACCCGTACGCTAACACTAACCCGCGCCCTCACACGCACGCTCCCCCTAAAGCGTTGCCGTACCCTCACCTGGACCCTAAACCGTCCCCGTCCCCTAACCCTAACCCTAGCCCGAACCCTAACCCTAACCTTTCCCAGAAGCCTGACCCTCACCTGTCCCCTAATCCTAACCCGTACGCTAACACTAACCCGCGCCCTCACACGCACGCTCCCCCTAAAGCGTTGCCGTACCCTCGCCTGGACCCTAAACCGTTCCCGTCCCCTAACCCTAACCCTAGCCCGAACCCTAACCCTAACCCTTCCCCGAAGCCTGACCCACACCCGTCCCCTAATCCTAACCCGTACGCTAACACTAACCCGCGCCCTCACACGCACGCACCCCCTAAAGCGTTGCCGTACCCTCACCTGGACCCTAAACCGTCCCCGTCCCTTAACCCTAACCCTAGCCCGAACCCTAACCCTAACCCTTCCCCGAAGCCTGACCCTCACCCGTCCCCTAATCCTAACCCGTACGCTAACACTAACCCGCGCCCTCACACGCACGCTCCCCCTAAAGCATTGCCGTACCCTCACCTGGACCCTAAACCGTCCCCGTCCCCTAACCCTTACCCTAGCCCGAACCCTAAACCTAACCCTTCCCCGAAGCCTGACCCTCACCCGTCCCCTAATCCTAACCCGTACGCTAACACTAACCCGCGCCCTCACACGCACGCTCCCCCTAAAGCGTTGCCGTACCCTCACCTGGACCCTAAACCGTCCCCGTCCCCTAACCCTAACCCTAGCCCAAACCCTAACCCTAACCCTTCCCCGAAGCCTGACCCTCACCCGTCCCCTAATCCTAACCCGTACGCTAACACTAACCCGCGCCCTCACACGCACGCTCCCCCTAAAGCGTTGCCGTACCCTCACCTGGAACCGAAACCGTCCCCGTCTCCTAACCCTAACCCTAGCCCGAACCCTAACCCTAACCCTTCCCCGAAGCCTGACCCTCACCCGTCCCCTAATCCTAAGCCGTACGCTAACACTAACCCGCGCCCTCACATGCAAGCTCCCCCTAAAGCGTTGCCGTACCCTCACCTGGACCCTAAACCGTCCCCGTCCCCTAACCCTAACCCTAGCCCGAACCCTAACCCTAACCCTTCCCCGAAGCCTGACCCTCACCCGTCCCCTAATCCTAAGCCGTACGCTAACACTAACCCGCGCCCTCACACGCACGCTCCCCCTAAAGCGTTGCCGTACCCTCACCTGGACCCTAAACCGTCCCCGTCCCCTAACCCTAAACCTAGCCCGAACCCTAACCCTAACCCTTCCCCGAAGCCTGACCCTCACCCGTCCCCTAATCCTAAGCCGTACGCTAACACTAACCCGCACCCTCACACGCACGCTCCCCCTAAAGCGTTGCCGTACCCTCACCTGGACCCTAAACCGTCCCCGTCCCCTAACCTTTACCCTAGCCCGAACCCTAACCCTAACCCTTCCCCGAAGCCTGACCCTCACCCGTCCCCTAATCCTAACCCGTACGCTAACACTAACCCGCGCCCTCACACGCACGCTCCCCCTAAAGCGTTGCCGTACCCTCACCTGGACCCTAAACCGTCCCCGTCCCCTAACCCTAACCCTAGCCCGAACCCTAACCCTAACCCTTCCCCGAAGCCTGACCCTCACCCGTCCCCTAATCCTAAGCCGTATGCTAACACTAACCAGCGCCCTCACACGCACGCTCCCCCTAAAGCGTTGCCGTACCCTCACCCGGACCCTAAACCGTCCCCGTCCCCTAACCCTAAACCTAGCCCGAACCCTAACCCTAACCCTTCCCCGAAGCCTGACCCTCACCCATCCCCTAATCCTAAGCCGTACGCTACCACTAACCCGCGCCCTCACACGCACGCTCACCCTAAAGCGTTGCCGTACCCTCACCTGTACCCTAAACCGTCCCCGTCCCCTAACCCTAACCCTAGCCCGAACCCTAACCCTAACCCTTCCCCGAAGCCGGACCCTCACCCGTCCCCTAATCCTAACCCGTACGCTAACACTAACCCGCGCCCTCACACGCACGCTCCCCCTAAAGCGTTGCCGTACCCTCACCTGGACCCTAAACCGTCCCCGTCCCCTAACCCTAACCCTAGCCCGAACCCTAACCCTAACCCTTCCCCGAAGCCTGACCCTCACCCGTCCCCTAATCCTAACCCGTACGCTAACACTAACCCGTGCCCTCACACGCACGCTCCCCCTAAAGCGTTGCCATACCCTCACCTGGACCCTAAACCGTCCCCGTACCCTAACCCTAACCCTAGCCCGAACCCTAACCCTAACCCTTCCCCGAAGCCTGACCCTCACCCGTCCCCTAATCCTAAGCCGTACGCTAACACTAACCCGCGCCCTCACACGCACGCTCCCCCTAAAGCGTTGCCGTACCCTCACCTGAACCCTAAACCGTAACCGTCCCCTAACCCTAACCCTAGCCCGAACCCTAACCCTAACCCTTCCCCGAAGCCTGACCCTCAGCCGTCCCCTAATCCTAACCCGTACGCTAACACTAACCCGCGCCCTCACACGCACGCTCCCCCTAAAGCGTTGCCGTACCCTCACCTGGACCCGAAACCGTCCCCGTACCCTAACCCTAACCCTAGCCCGAACCCTAACCCTAACCCTTCCCCGAAGCCTGACCCTCATCCGTCCCCTAATCCTAAGCCGTACGCTGACACTAACCCGCGCCCTCACACGCACGCTCCCCCTAAAGCGTTGCCGTACCCTCACCTGGACCCTAAACCTTCCCCGTCCCCTAACCCTAACCATAGCCCGAACCCTAACCCTAACCCTTCCCCGAAGCCTGACCCTCACCTGTCCCCTAATCCTAAGCCGTACGCTAACACTAACCCGCGCTCTCACACGCACGCTACCCCTAAAGCATTGCCGTACCCTCACCTGAACCCTAAACCGTCCCCGTCCCCTAACCCTAACCCTAGCCCGAACCCTAACCCTAACCCTTCCCCGAAGCCTGACCCTCACCCGTCCCCTAATCCTAACCCGTACGCTAACACTAACCCGCGCCCTCACACGCACGCTCCCCCTAAAGCGTTGCCGTACCCTCACCTGGACCCTAAACCGTCCCCGTCCCCTAACCCTAACCCTAGCCCGAACCCTAACCCTAAACTTTCCCAGAAGCCTGACCCTCACCTGTCCCCTAATCCTAACCCGTACGCTAACACTAACCCGCGCCCTCACACGCACGCTCCCCCTAAAGCGTTGCCGTACCCTCGCCTGGACCCTAAACCGTTCCCGTCCCCTAACCCTAAACCTAGCCCGAACCCTAACCCTAACCCTTCCCCGAAGCCTGACCCACACCCGTCCCCTAATCCTAACCCGTACGCTAACACTAACCCGCGCCCTCACACGCACGCTCCCCCTAAAGCGTTGCCGTACCCTCACCTGGACCCTAAACCGTCCCCGTCCCTTAACCCTAACCCTAGCCCGAACCCTAACCCTAACCCTTCCCCGAAGCCTGACCCTCACCCGTCCCCTAATCCTAACCCGTACGCTAACACTAACCCGCGCCCTCACACGCACGCTCCCCCTAAAGCGTTGCCGTACCCTCACCTGGACCCTAAACCGTCCCCGTCCCCTAACCCTTACCCTAGCCCGAACCCTAAACCTAACCCTTCCCCGAAGCCTGACCCTCACCCGTCCCCTAATCCTAACCCGTACGCTAACACTAACCCGCGCCCTCACACGCACGCTCCCCCTAAAGCGTTGCCGTACCCTCACCTGGACCCTAAACCGTCCCCGTCCCCTAACCCTAACCCTAGCCCAAACCCTAACCCTAACCCTTCCCCGAAGCCTGACCCTCACCCGTCCCCTAATCCTAACCCGTACGCTAACACTAACCCGCGCCCTCACACGCACGCTCCCCCTAAAGCGTTGCCGTACCCTCACCTGGAACCGAAACCGTCCCCGTCTCCTAACCCTAACCCTAGCCCGAACCCTAACCCTAACCCTTCCCCGAAGCCTGACCCTCACCCGTCCCCTAATCCTAAGCCGTACGCTAACACTAACCCGCGCCCTCACATGCACGCTCCCCCTAAAGCGTTGCCGTACCCTCACCTGGTCCCTAAACCGTCCCCGTCCCCTAACCCTAACCCTAGCCCGAACCCTAACCCTAACCCTTCCCCGAAGCCTGACCCTCACCCATCCCCTAATCCTAAGCCGTACGCTAACACTAACCCGCGCCCTCACACGCACGCTCCCCCTAAAGCGTTGCCGTACCCTCACCTGGACCCTAAACCGTCCCCGTCCCCTAACCCTAACCCTAGCCCGAACCCTAACCCTAACCCTTCCCCGAAGCCTGACCCTCACCCGTCCCCTAATCCTAAGCCGTACGCTAACACTAACCCGCACCCTCACACGCACGCTCCCCCTAAAGCGTTGCCGTACCCTCACCTGGACCCTAAACCGTCCCCGTCCCCTAACCTTAACCCTAGCCCGAACCCTAACCCTAACCCTTCCCCGAAGCCTGACCCTCACCCGTCCCCTAATCCTAACCCGTACGCTAACACTAACCCGCGCCCTCACACGCACGCTCCCCCTAAAGCGTTGCCGTACCCTCACCTGGACCCTAAACCGTCCCCGTCCCCTAACCCTAACCCTAGCCCGAACCCTAACCCTAACCCTTCCCCGAAGCCTGACCCTCACCCGTCCCCTAATCCTAAGCCGTATGCTAACACTAACCCGCGCCCTCACACGCACGCTCCCCCTAAAGCGTTGCCGTACCCTCACCCGGACCCGAAACCGTCCCCGTCCCCTAACCCTAAACCTAGCCCGAACCCTAACCCTAACCCTTCCCCGAAGCCTGACCCTCACCCATCCCCTAATCCTAAGCCGTACGCTACCACTAACCCGCGCCCTCACACGCACGCTCACCCTAAAGCGTTGCCGTACCCTCACCTGGACCCTAAACCGTCCCCGTCCCCTAACCCTAACCCTAGCCCGAACCCTAACCCTAACCCTTCCCCGAAGCCTGACCCTCACCCGTCCCCTAATCCTAACCCGTACGCTAACACTAACCCGCGCCCTCACACGCACGCTCCCCCTAAAGCGTTGCCGTACCCTCACCTGGACCCGAAACCGTCCCCGTCCCCTAACCCTAACCCTAGCCCGAACCCTAACCCTAACCCTTCCCCGAAGCCTGACCCTCACCCGTCCCCTAATCCTAAGCAGTACGCTAACAGTAACCCGCGCCCTCACACGCACGCTCCCCCTAAAGCGTTGCCGTACCCTCACCTGGACCCTAAATCGTCCCCGTCCCCTAACCCTAACCCTAGCCCGAACCCTAACCCTAACCCTTCCCCGAAGCCTGACCCTCACCCGTCCCCTAATCCTAAGCCGTACGCTAACACTAACCCGCACCCTCACACGCACGCTCCCCCTAAAGCGTTGCCGTACCCTCACCTGGACCCTAAACCGTCCCCGTCCCCTAACCCTAACCCTAGCCCGAACCCTAACCCTAACCCTTCCCCGAAGCCTGACCCTCACCCGTCCCCTAATCCTAACCCGTACGCTAACACTAACCCGCGCCCTCACACGCACGCTCCCCCTAAAGCATTGCCGTACCCTCACCTGGACCCTAAACCGTCCCTGTCCCCTAACCCTAACCCTAGCCCGAACCCTAACCCTAACCCTTCCCCGAAGCCTGACCCTCACCCGTCCCCTAATCCTAAGCCGTACGCTAACACTAACGCGCGCCCTCACACGCACGCTCCCCTAAAGCGTTGCCGTACCCTCACCTGGACCCTAAACCGTCCCCGTCCCCTAACCCTAACACTAGCCCGAACCCTAACCCTAACCCTTCCCCGAAGCCTGACCCTCACCCCTCCCCTAATCCTAACCCGTACGCTAACACTAACCCGCGCCCTCACACGCACGCCCCCCCTAAAGCGTTGCCGTACCCTCACCTGGACGCGAAACCGTCCCCGTCCCCTAACCCTAACCCTAGCCCGAACCCTAACCCTAACCCTTCCCCGAAGCCTGACCCTCACCCGTCCCCTAATCCTAACCCGTACGCTAACACTAACCCGCGCCCTCACACGCACGCTCCCCCTAAAGCGTTGCCGTACCCTCACCTGGACCCGAAACCGTCCCCGTCCCCTAACCCTAACCGTAGCCCGAAACCTAACCCTAACCCTTCCCCGAAGCCTGACCCTCACCCGTCACCTAATCCTAAGCCGTACGCTAACACTAACCCGCACCCTCACACGCACGCTCCCCCTAAAGCGTTGCCGTACCCTCACCTGGACCCTAAACCGTCCCCGTCCCCTAACCCTAACCCTAGCCCGAACCCTAACCCTAACCCTTCCCCGAAGCCTGACCCTCACCCGTCCCCTAATCCTAAGCCGTACGCTAACACTAACGCGCGCCCTCACACGCACGCTCCCCCTAAAGCGTTGCCGTACCCTCACCTGGACCCTAAACCGTCCCCGTCTCCTAACCCTAACCCTAGCCCGAACCCTAACCCTAAACCTTCCCCGAAGCCTGACCCTCACCCGTCCCCTAAACCTAACCCGTACGCTAACACTAACCCACGCCCTCACACGCACGCTCACCCTAAATCGTTGCCGTACCCTCACCTGGACCCTAAACCGTCCCCGTCCCCTAACCCTAACCCTAGCCCGAACCCTAACCCTAACCCTTCCCCGAAGCCTGACCCTCACCCGTCCCCTAATCCTAAGCCGTACGCTAACACTAACCCGCGCCCTCACACGCACGCTCCCCCTAAAGCGTTGCCGTACCCTCACCTGGACCCTAAACCGTCCCCGTCCCCTAACCCTAACCCTAGCCCGAACCCTAACCCTAACCCTTCCCCGAAGCCTGACCCTCACCCATCCCCTAATCCTAAGCCGTACGCTAACACTAACCCGCGCCCTCACACGCACGCTCCCCCTAAAGCGTTGCCGTACCCTCACCTGGACCCTAAACCGTCCCCGTCCCCTAACCCTAACCCTAGCCCGAACCCTAACCCTAACCCTTCCCCGAAGCCTGACCCTCACCCGTCCCCTAATCCTAAGCCGTACGCTAACACTAACCCGCACCCTCACACGCACGCTCCCCCTAAAGCGTTGCCGTACCCTCACCTGGACCCTAAACCGTCCCCGTCCCCTAACCCTAACCCTAGCCCGAACCCTAACCCTAACCCTTCCCCGAAGCCTGACCCTCACCCGTCCCCTAATCCTAACCCGTACGCTAACACTAACCCGCGCCCTCACACGCACGCTCCCCCTAAAGCGTTGCCGTACACTCACCTGGACCCTAAACCGTCCCCGTCCCCTAACCCTAACCCTAGCCCGAACCCTAACCCTAACCCTTCCCCGAAGCCTGACCCTCACCCGTCCCCTAATCCAAAGCCGTATGCTAACACTAACCCGCGCCCTCACACGCACGCTCCCCCTAAAGCGTTGCCGTACCCTCACCCGGACCCGAAACCGTCCCCGTCCCCTAACCCTAACCCTAGCCCGAACCCTAACCCTAACCCTTCCCCGAAGCCTGACCCTCACCCGTCCCCTAATCCTAACCCGTACGCTAACACTAACCCGCGCCCTCACACGCACGCTCCCCCTAAATCGTTGCCGTTCCCTCACCTGGACCCTAAACCGTCCCCGTCCCCTAACCCTAACCCTAGACCGAACCCTAACCCTAACCATTCCCCTAAGCCTGACCCTCACCCGTCCCCTAATCCTAACCCGTACGCTAACACTAACCCGCGCCCTCACACGCACGCTCCCTCTAAAGCGTTGCCGTACCCTCACCTGGACCCTAAACCGTCCCCGTCCCCTAACCCTAACCCTAGCCCGAACCCTAACCCTAACCCTTCCCCGAAGCCTGACCCTCACCCGTCCCCTAATCCTAACCCGTACGCTAACACTAACACGCGCCCTCACACGCACGCTCCCCCTAAAGCTTTGCCGTACCCTCACCTGGACCCGAAACCGTCCCCGTCGCCTAACCCTAACCCTAGCCCGAACCCTAACCCTAACCCTTCCCCGAAGCCTGACCCTCACCCGTCCCCTAATCCTAACCCGTACGCTAACACTAACCCGCGCCCTCACACGCACGCTCCCCCTAAAGCGTTGCCGTACCCTCACCTGGACCCTAAACCGTCCCCGTCCCCTAACCCTAACCCTAGCCCGAACCCTAACCCTTACCCTTCCCCGAAGCCTGACCCTCACCCGTCCCCTAATCCTAACCCGTACGCTAACACTAACCCGCGCCCTCACACGCACGCTCCCCCTAAAGCATTGCCGTACCCTCACCTGGACCCTAAACCGTCCCTGTCCCCTAACCCTAACCCTAGCCCGAACCCTAACCCTAACCCTTCCCCGAAGCCTGACCCTCACCCGTCCCCTAATCCTAAGCCGTACGCTAACACTAACGCGCGCCCTCACACGCACGCTCCCCCTAAAGCGTTGCCGTACCCTCACCTGGACCCTAAACCGTCCCCGTCCCCTAACCCTAACACTAGCCCGAACCCTAACCCTAACCCTTCCCCGAAGCCTGACCCTCACCCCTCCCCTAATCCTAACCCGTACGCTAACACTAACCCGCGCCCTCACACGCACGCTCCCCCTAAAGCGTTGCCGTACCCTCACCTGGACGCGAAACCGTCCCCGTCCCCTAACCCTAACCCTAGCCCGAACCCTAACCCTAACCCTTCCCCGAAGCCTGACCCTCACCCGTCCCCTAATCCTAACCCGTACGCTAACACTAACCCGCGCCCTCACACGCACGCTCCCCCTAAAGCGTTGCCGTACCCTCACCTGGACCCGAAACCGTCCCCGTCCCCTAACCCTAACCGTAGCCCGAAACCTAACCCTAACCCTTCCCCGAAGCCTGACCCTCACCCGTCACCTAATCCTAAGCCGTACGCTAACACTAACCCGCACCCTCACACGCACGCTCCCCCTAAAGCGTTGCCGTACCCTCACCTGGACCCTAAACCGTCCCCGTCCCCTAACCCTAACCCTAGCCCGAACCCTAACCCTAACCCTTCCCCGAAGCCTGACCCTCACCCGTCCCCTAATCCTAAGCCGTACGCTAACACTAACGCGCGCCCTCACACGCACGCTCCCCCTAAAGCGTTGCCGTACCCTCACCTGGACCCTAAACCGTCCCCGTCCCCTAACCCTAACCCTAGCCCGAACCCTAACCCTAAACCTTCCCCGAAGCCTGACCCTCACCCGTCCCCTAAACCTAACCCGTACGCTAACACTAACCCACGCCCTCACACGCACGCTCACCCTAAATCGTTGCCGTACCCTCACCTGGACCCTAAACCGTCCCCGTCCCCTAACCCTAACCCTAGCCCGAACCCTAACCCTAACCCTTCCCCGAAGCCTGACCCTCACCCGTCCCCTAATCCTAACCCGTACGCTAACACTAACCCGCGCCCTCACACGCACGCTCCCCCTAAAGCGTTGCCGTACCCTCACCTGGACCCTAAACCGTCCCCGTCCCCTAACCCTAACCCTAGCCCGAACCCTAACCCTAACCCTTCCCCGAAGCCTGACCCTCACCCATCCCCTAATCCTAAGCCGTACGCTAACACTAACCCGCGCCCTCACACGCACGCTCCCCCTAAAGCGTTGCCGTACCCTCACCTGGACCCTAAACCGTCCCCGTCCCCTAACCCTAACCCTAGCCCGAACCCTAACCCTAACCCTTCCCCGAAGCCTGACCCTCACCCGTCCCCTAATCCTAAGCCGTACGCTAACACTAACCCGCACCCTCACACGCACGCTCCCCCTAAAGCGTTGCCGTACCCTCACCTGGACCCTAAACCGTCCCCGTCCCCTAACCCTAACCCTAGCCCGAACCCTAACCCTAACCCTTCCCCGAAGCCTGACCCTCACCCGTCCCCTAATCCTAACCCGTACGCTAACACTAACCCGCGCCCTCACACGCACGCTCCCCCTAAAGCGTTGCCGTACACTCACCTGGACCCTAAACCGTCCCCGTCCCCTAACCCTAACCCTAGCCCGAACCCTAACCCTAACCCTTCCCCGAAGCCTGACCCTCACCCGTCCCCTAATCCTAAGCCGTATGCTAACACTAACCCGCGCCCTCACACGCACGCTCCCCCTAAAGCGTTGCCGTACCCTCACCCGGACCCGAAACCGTCCCCGTCCCCTAACCCTAACCCTAGCCCGAACCCTAACCCTAACCCTTCCCCGAAGCCTGACCCTCACCCGTCCCCTAATCCTAACCCGTACGCTAACACTAACCCGCGCCCTCACACGCACGCTCCCCCTAAATCGTTGCCGTTCCCTCACCTGGACCCTAAACCGTCCCCGTCCCCTAACCCTAACCCTAGACCGAACCCTAACCCTAACTATTCCCCTAAGCCTGACCCTCACCCGTCCCCTAATCCTAACCCGTACGCTAACACTAACCCGCGCCCTCACACGCACGCTCCCTCTAAAGCGTTGCCGTACCCTCACCTGGACCCTAAACCGTCCCCGTCCCCTAACCCTAACCCTAGCCCGAACCCTAACCCTAACCCTTCCCCGAAGCCTGACCCTCACCCGTCCCCTAATCCTAACCCGTACGCTAACACTAACACGCGCCCTCACACGCACGCTCCCCCTAAAGCATTGCCGTACCCTCACCTGGACCCGAAACCGTCCCCGTCGCCTAACCCTAACCCTAGCCCGAACCCTAACCCTAACCCTTCCCCGAAGCCTGACCCTCACCCGTCCCCTAATCCTAACCCGTACGCTAACACTAACCCGCGCCCTCACACGCACGCTCCCCCTAAAGCGTTGCCGTACCCTCACCTGGACCCTAAACCGTCCCCGTCCCCTAACCCTAACCCTAGCCCGAACCCTAACCCTTACCCTTCCCCGAAGCCTGACCCTCACCCGTCCCCTAATCCTAACCCGTACGCTAACACTAACCCGCGCCCTCACACGCACGCTCCCCCTAAAGCATTGCCGTACCCTCACCTGGACCCTAAACCGTCCCTGTCCCCTAACCCTAACCCTAGCCCGAACCCTAACCCTAACCCTTCCCCGAAGCCTGACCCTCACCCGTCCCCTAATCCTAAGCCGTACGCTAACACTAACGCGCGCCCTCACACGCACGCTCCCCCTAAAGCGTTGCCGTACCCTCACCTGGACCCTAAACCGTCCCCGTCCCCTAACCCTAACACTAGCCCGAACCCTAACCCTAACCCTTCCCCGAAGCCTGACCCTCACCCCTCCCCTAATCCTAACCCGTACGCTAACACTAACCCGCGCCCTCACACGCACGCCCCCCCTAAAGCGTTGCCGTACCCTCACCTGGACGCGAAACCGTCCCCGTCCCCTAACCCTAACCCTAGCCCGAACCCTAACCCTAACCCTTCCCCGAAGCCTGACCCTCACCCGTCCCCTAATCCTAACCCGTACGCTAACACTAACCCGCGCCCTCACACGCACGCTCCCCCTAAAGCGTTGCCGTACCCTCACCTGGACCCGAAACCGTCCCCGTCCCCTAACCCTAACCGTAGCCCGAAACCTAACCCTAACCCTTCCCCGAAGCCTGACCCTCACCCGTCACCTAATCCTAAGCCGTACGCTAACACTAACCCGCACCCTCACACGCACGCTCCCCCTAAAGCGTTGCCGTACCCTCACCTGGACCCTAAACCGTCCCCGTCCCCTAACCCTAACCCTAGCCCGAACCCTAACCCTAACCCTTCCCCGAAGCCTGACCCTCACCCGTCCCCTAATCCTAAGCCGTACGCTAACACTAACGCGCGCCCTCACACGCACGCTCCCCCTAAAGCGTTGCCGTACCCTCACCTGGACCCTAAACCGTCCCCGTCCCCTAACCCTAACCCTAGCCCGAACCCTAACCCTAAAACTTCCCCGAAGCCTGACCCTCACCCGTCCCCTAAACCTAACCCGTACGCTAACACTAACCCACGCCCTCACACGCACGCTCACCCTAAATCGTTGCCGTACCCTCACCTGGACCCTAAACCGTCCCCGTCCCCTAACCCTAACCCTAGCCCGAACCCTAACCCTAACCCTTCCCCGAAGCCTGACCCTCACCCGTCCCCTAATCCTAAGCCGTACGCTAACACTAACCCGCGCCCTCACACGCACGCTCCCCCTAAAGCGTTGCCGTACCCTCACCTGGACCCTAAACCGTCCCCGTCCCCTAACCCTAACCCTAGCCCGAACCCTAACCCTAACCCTTCCCCGAAGCCTGACCCTCACCCATCCCCTAATCCTAAGCCGTACGCTAACACTAACCCGCGCCCTCACACGCACGCTCCCCCTAAAGCGTTGCCGTACCCTCACCTGGACCCTAAACCGTCCCCGTCCCCTAACCCTAACCCTAGCCCGAACCCTAACCCTAACCCTTCCCCGAAGCCTGACCCTCACCCGTCCCCTAATCCTAAGCCGTACGCTAACACTAACCCGCACCCTCACACGCACGCTCCCCCTAAAGCGTTGCCGTACCCTCACCTGGACCCTAAACCGTCCCCGTCCCCTAACCCTAACCCTAGCCCGAACCCTAACCCTAACCCTTCCCCGAAGCCTGACCCTCACCCGTCCCCTAATCCTAACCCGTACGCTAACACTAACCCGCGCCCTCACACGCACGCTCCCCCTAAAGCGTTGCCGTACACTCACCTGGACCCTAAACCGTCCCCGTCCCCTAACCCTAACCCTAGCCCGAACCCTAACCCTAACCCTTCCCCGAAGCCTGACCCTCACCCGTCCCCTAATCCTAAGCCGTATGCTAACACTAACCCGCGCCCTCACACGCACGCTCCCCCTAAAGCGTTGCCGTACCCTCACCCGGACCCGAAACCGTCCCCGTCCCCTAACCCTAACCCTAGCCCGAACCCTAACCCTAACCCTTCCCCGAAGCCTGACCCTCACCCGTCCCCTAATCCTAACCCGTACGCTAACACTAACCCGCGCCCTCACACGCACGCTCCCCCTAAATCGTTGCCGTTCCCTCACCTGGACCCTAAACCGTCCCCGTCCCCTAACCCTAACCCTAGACCGAACCCTAACCCTAACCATTCCCCTAAGCCTGACCCTCACCCGTCCCCTAATCCTAACCCGTACGCTAACACTAACCCGCGCCCTCACACGCACGCTCCCTCTAAAGCGTTGCCGTACCCTCACCTGGACCCTAAACCGTCCCCGTCCCCTAACCCTAACCCTAGCCCGAACCCTAACCCTAACCCTTCCCCGAAGCCTGACCCTCACCCGTCCCCTAATCCTAACCCGTACGCTAACACTAACACGCGCCCTCACACGCACGCTCCCCCTAAAGCTTTGCCGTACCCTCACCTGGACCCGAAACCGTCCCCGTCGCCTAACCCTAACCCTAGCCCGAACCCTAACCCTAACCCTTCCCCGAAGCCTGACCCTCACCCGTCCCCTAATCCTAACCCGTACGCTAACACTAACCCGCGCCCTCACACGCACGCTCCCCCTAAAGCGTTGCCGTACCCTCACCTGGACCCTAAACCGTCCCCGTCCCCTAACCCTAACCCTAGCCCGAACCCTAACCCTAACCCTTCCCCGAAGCCTGACCCTCACCCATCCCCTAATCCTAAGTCGTACGCTACCACTAACCCGCGCCCTCACACGCACACTCCCCCTAAAGCGTTGCCGTACCCTCACCTGGACCCTAAACCGTCCCCGTCCCCTAACCCTAACCCTAGCCCGAACCCTAACCCTAACCCTTCCCCGAAGCCTGACCCTCACCCGTCTCCTAATCCTAACCCGTACGCTAACACTAACCCGCGCCCTCACATGCACGCTCCCCCTAAAGCGTTGCCGTACCCTCACCTGGACCCTAAACCGTCCCCGTCCCCTAACCCTAACCCTAGCCCGAACCCTAACCCTAACCCTTCCCCGAAGCCTGACCCTCACCCGTCCCCTAATCCTAACCCGTACGCTAACACTAACCCGCGCCCTCAGACGCACGCTCCCCCTAAAGCGTTGCCGTACCCTCACCTGGACCCGAAACCGTCCCCGTCCCCTAACCCTAACCCTAGCCCGAACCCTAACCCTAACCCTTCCCCGAAGCCTGACACTCACCCGTCCCCTAATCCTAAGCCGTACGCTAACACTAACCCGCGCCCTCACACGCACGCTCCCCCTAAAGCGTTGCCGTACCCTCACCTGGACCCTAAACCGTCCCCGTCCCCTAACCCTAACCCTAGCCCGAACCCTAACCCTAACCCTTCCCCGAAGCCTGACCCTCACCCGTCCCCTAATCCTAAGCCGTACGCTAACACTAACCCGCGCCCTCACACGCACGCTCCCCCTAAAGCGTTGCCGTACCCTCACCTGGACCCTAAACCGTCCCCGTCCCCTAACCCTAACCCTAGCCCGAACCCTAACCCTAACCCTTCCCCGAAGCCTGACCCTCACCCGTCGCCTAATCCTAAGCCGTACGCTAACACTAACCCACACCCTCACACGCACGCTCCCCCTAAAGCGTTGCCGTACCCTCACCTGGACCCTAAACCGTCCCCGTCCCCTAACCCTAACCCTAGCCCGAACCCTAACCCTAACCCTTCCCCGAAGCCTGACCCTCACCCGTCCTCTAATCCTAACCCGTACGCTAACACTAACCCGTGCCCTCACACACACGCTCCCCCTAAAGCATTGCCGTACCCTCACCTGGACCCTAAACCGTCCCTGTCCCCTAACCCTAACCCTAGCCCGAACCCTAACCCTAACCCTTCCCCGAAGCCTGACCCTCACCCGTCCCCTAATCCTAAGCCGTACGCTAACACTAACCCCCGCCCTCACATGCACGCTCCCCCTAAAGCGTTGCCGTACCCTCACCTGGACCCTAAACCGTCCCCGTCCCCTAACCCTAACCCTAGCCCGAACCCTAACCCTAACCCTTCCCCGAAGCCTGACCCTCACCCGTCCCCTAATCCTAACCCGTACGCTAACACTAACCCGCGCCCTCACACGCACGCTCCCCCTAAAGCGTTGCCGTACCCTCACCTGGACCCTAAACCGTCCCCGTCCCCTAACCCTAACCCTAGCCCGAACCCTAACCCTAACCCTTCCCCGAAGCCTGACCCTCACCCGTCCCCTAATCCTAACCCGTACGCTAACACTAACCCGCGCCCTCACACGCACGCTCCCCCTAAAGCGTTGCCGTACCCTCACCTGGACCCGAAACCGTCCCCGTCCCCTAACCCTAACCGTAGCCCGAAACCTAACCCTAACCCTTCCCCGAAGCCTGACCCTCACCCGTCCCCTAATCCTAAGCCGTACGCTAACACTAACCCGCACCATCACACGCACGCTCCCCCTAAAGCGTTGCCGTACCCTCACCTGGACCCTAAACCGTCCCCGTCCCCTAACCCTAACCCTAGCCCGAACCCTAACCCTAACCCTTCCCCGAAGCCTGACGCTCACCCGTCCCCTAATCCTAAGCTGTACGCTAACACTAACCCGCACCCTCACACGCACGTTCCCCCTAAAGCGTTGCCGTACCCTCACCTGGACCCTAAACCGTCCCCGTCCCCTAACCCTAACCCTAGCCCGAACCCTAACCCTAACCCTTCCCCGAAGCCTGACCCTCACCCGTCCCCTAATCCTAACCCGTACGCTAACACTAACCCGCGCCCTCACACGCACGCTCCCCCTAAAGCGTTGCCGTACCCTCACCTGGACCCTAAACCGTCCCCGTCCCCTAACCCTAACCCTAGCCCGAACCCTAACCCTAACCCTTCCCCGAAGCCTGACCCTCACCCGTCCCCAATCCTAAGCCGTACGCTAACACTAACCCGCGCCCTCACACGCACGCTCCCCCTAAAGCGTTGCCGTACCCTCACCCGGACCCGAAACCGTCCCCGTCCCCTAACCCTAACCCTAGCCCGAACCCTAACCCTAACCCTTCCCCGAAGCCTGACCCTCACCCGTCCCCAATCCTAAGCCGTACGCTAACACTAACCCGCGCCCTCACACGCACGCTCCCCCTAAAGCGTTGCCGTACCCTCACCCGGACCCGAAACCGTCCCCGTCCCCTAACCCTAACCCTAGCCCGAACCCTAACCCTAACCCTTCCCCGAAGCCTGACCCTCACCCGTCCCCTAATCCTAACCCGTACGCTAACACTAACCCGCGCCCTCACACGCACGCTCCCCCTAAATCGTTGCCGTTCCCTCACCTGGACCCTAAACCTTCCCCATCCCCTAACCCTAACCCTAGCCCGAAAACTAACCCTAACCCTTCCCCGAAGCCTGACCCTCACCCGTCCCCTAATCCTAAGCCGTACGCTAACACTAACCCGCGCCCTCACACGCACGCTCCCCCTAAAGCGTTGCCGTACCCTCACCTGGACCCTAAACCGTCCCCGTCCCCTAACCCTAACCCTAGCCCGAACCCTAACCCTAACCCTTCCCCGAAGCCTGACCCTCACCCGTCCCCTAATCCTAACCCGTACGCTAACACTAACACGCGCCCTCACACGCACGCTCCCCCTAAAGCTTTGCCGTACCCTCACCTGGACCCGAAACCGTCCCCGTCCCCTAACCCTAACCTTAGCCCGAACCCTAACCCTAACCCTTCCCCGAAGCCTGACCCTCACCCGTCCCCTAATCCTAACCCGTACGCTAACACTAACCGGTGCCCTCACACGCACGCTCCCCCTAAAGCGTTGCCGTACCCTCACCTGGACCCGAAACCGTCCCCGTCCCCTAACCCTAACCCTAGCCCGAACCCTAACCCTAACCCTTCCCCGAAGCCTGACCCTCACCCGTCCCCTAATCCTTAGCCGTACGCTAACACTAACCCGCGCCCTCACAAGCACGCTCCCCCTAAAGCGTTGCCGTACCCTCACCTGGACCCTAAACCGTCCCCGTCCCCTAACCCTAACCCTAGCCCGAACCCTAACCCTAACCCTTCCCCGAAGCCTGACCCTCACCCGTCCCCTAATCCTAAGCCGTACGCTAACACTAACCCGCACCCTCACATGCACGCTCCCCCTAAAGCGTTGCCGTACCCTCACCTGGACCCTAAACCGTCCCCGTCCCCTAACCCTAACCCTAGCCCGAACCCTAACCCTAACCCTTCCCCGAAGCCTGACCCTCACCCGTCCCCTAATCCTAAGCCGTACGCTAACACTAACCCGCGCCCTCACACGCACGCTCCCCCTAAAGCGTTGCCGTACCCTCACCTGGACCCTAAACCGTCCCCGTCCCCTAACCCTAACCCTAGCCCGAACCCTAACCCTAACCCTTCCCCGAAGCCTGACCCTCACCCGTCCCCTAATCCTAACCCGTACGCTAACACTAACCCGCGCCCTCACACGCACGCTCCCCCTAAAGCGTTGCCGTACCCTCACCTGGACCCTAAACCGTCCCCGTCCCCTAACCCTAACCCTAGCCCGAACCCTAACCCTAACCCTTCCCCGAAGCCTGACCCTCACCCGTCCCCTAATCCTAACCCGTACGCTAACACTAACCCGCGCCCTCCCACGCACGCTCCCCCTAAAGCGTTGCCGTACCCTCACCTGGACCCGAAACCGTCCCCGTCCCCTAACCCTAACCGTAGCCCGAACCCTAACCCTAACCCTTCCCCGAAGCCTGACCCTCACTCGTCCCCTAATCCTAAGCCGTACGCTAACACTAACCCGCACCCTCACACGCACGCTCCCCCTAAAGCGTTGCCGTACCCTCACCTGGACCCTAAACCGTCCCCGTCCCCTAACCCTAACCCTAGCCCGAACCCTAACCCTAAACCTTCCCCGAAGCCTGACCCTCAACCGTCCCCTAAACCTAACCCGTACGCTAACACTAACCCACGCCCTCACACGCACGCTCACCCTAAAGCGTTGCCGTACCCTCACCTGGACCCTAAACCGTCCCCGTCCCCTAACCCTAACCCTAGCCCGAACCCTAACCCTAACCCTTCCCCGAAGCCTGACCCTCACCCGTCCCCTAATCCTAAGCCGTACGCTAACACTAACCCGCGCCCTTACACGCACGCTCCCCCTAAAGCGTTGCCGTACCCTCACCTGGACCCTAAACCGTCCCCGTCCCCTAACCCTAACCCTAGCCCGAACCCTAACCCTAACCCTTCCCCGAAGCCTGACCCTCACCCATCCCCTAATCCTAAGCCGTACGCTAACACTAACCCGCGCCCTCACACGCACACTCCACCTAAAGCGTTGCCGTACCCTCACCTGGACCCTAAACCGTCCCCGTCCCCTAACCCTAACCCTAGCCCGAACCCTAACCCTAACCCTTCCCCGAAGCCTGACCCTCACCCGTCCCCTAATCCTAAGCCGTACGCTAACACTAACCCACACCCTCACACGCACGCTCCCCCTAAAGCGTTGCCGTACCCTCACCTGGACCCTAAACCGTCCCCGTCCCCTAACCCTAACCCTAGCCCAAACCCTAACCCTAACCCTTCCCCGAAGCCTGACCCTCACCCGTCCCCTAATCCTAACCCGTACGCTAACACTAACCCGCGCCCTCACACGCACGCTCCCCCTAAAGCGTTGCCGTACCCTCACCTGGACCCTAAACCGTCCCCGTCCCCTAACCCTAACCCTAGCCCGAACCCTAACCCTAACCCTTCCCCGAAGCCTGACCCTCACCCGTCCCCTAATCCTAAGCCGTATGCTAACACTAACCCGCGCCCTCACACGCACGCTCCCCCTAAAGCGTTGCCGTACCCTCACCTGGACCCTAAACCGTCCCCGTCCCCTAACCCTAACCCTAGCCCGAACCCTAACCCTAACCCTTCCCCGAAGCCTGACCCTCACCCGTCCCCTAATCCTAAGCCGTACGCTAACACTAACGCGCGCCCTCACACGCACGCTCCCCCTAAAGCGTTGCCGTACCCTCACCTGGACCCTAAACCGTCCCCGTCCCCTAACCCTAACCCTAGCCCGAACCCTAACCCTAAACCTTCCCCGAAGCCTGACCCTCACCCGTCCCCTAAACCTAACCCGTACGCTAACACTAACCCACGCCCTCACACGCACGCTCACCCTAAAGCGTTGCCGTACCCTCACCTGGACCCTAAACCGTCCCCGTCCCCTAACCCTAACCCTAGCCCGAACCCTAACCCTAACCCTTCCCCGAAGCCTGACCCTCACCCGTCCCCTAATCCTAAGCCGTACGCTAACACTAACCCGCGCCCTCACACGCACGCTCCCCCTAAAGCGTTGCCGTACCCTCACCTGGACCCTAAACCGTCCCCGTCCCCTAACCCTAACCCTAGCCCGAACCCTAACCCTAACCCTTCCCCGAAGCCTGACCCTCACCCATCCCCTAATCCTAAGCCGTACGCTAACACTAACCCGCGCCCTCACACGCACGCTCCCCCTAAAGCGTTGCCGTACCCTCACCTGGACCCTAAACCGTCCCCGTCCCCTAACCCTAACCCTAGCCCGAACCCTAACCCTAACCTTCCCCGAAGCCTGACCCTCACCCGTCCCCTAATCCTAACCCGTACGCTAACACTAACCCGCGCCCTCACACGCACGCTCCCCCTAAAGCGTTGCCGTACACTCACCTGGACCCTAAACCGTCCCCGTCCCCTAACCCTAACCCTAGCCCGAACCCTAACCCTAACCCTTCCCCGAAGCCTGACCCTCACCCGTCCCCTAATCCTAACCCGTACGCTAACACTAACACGCGCCCTCACACGCACGCTCCCCCTAAAGCTTTGCCGTACCCTCACCTGGACCCGAAACCGTCCCCGTCGCCTAACCCTAACCCTAGCCCGAACCCTAACCCTAACCCTTCCCCGAAGCCTGACCCTCACCCGTCCCCTAATCCTAACCCGTACGCTAACACTAACCTGCGCCCTCACACGCACGCTCCCCCTAAAGCGTTGCCGTACCCTCACCTGGACCCTAAACCGTCCCCGTCCCCTAACCCTAACCCTAGCCCGAACCCTAACCCTAACCCTTCCCCGAAGCCTGACCCTCACCCGTCTCCTAATCCTAACCCGTACGCTAACACTAACCCGCGCCCTCACATGCACGCTCCCCCTAAAGCGTTGCCGTACCCTCACCTGGACCCTAAACCGTCCCCGTCCCCTAACCCTAACCCTAGCCCGAACCCTAACCCTAACCCTTCCCCGAAGCCTGACCCTCACCCGTCCCCTAATCCTAACCCGTACGCTAACACTAACCCGCGCCCTCAGACGCACGCTCCCCCTGAAGCGTTGCCGTACCCTCACCTGGACCCGAAACCGTCCCCGTCCCCTAACCCTAACCCTAGCCCGAACCCTAACCCTAACCCTTCCCCGAAGCCTGACCCTCACCCGTCCCCTAATCCTAAGCCGTACGCTAACACTAACCCGCGCCCTCACACGCACGCTCCCCCTAAAGCGTTGCCATACCCTCACCTGGACCCTAAACCGTCCCCGTCCCCTAACCCTAACCCTAGCCCGAACCCTAACCCTAACCCTTCCCCAAAGCCTGACCCTCACCCGTCCCCTAATCCTAAGCCGTACGCTAACACTAACCCGCGCCCTCACACGCACGCTCCCCCTAAAGCGTTGTCGTACCCTCACCTGGACCCTAAACCGTCCCCGTCCCCTAACCCTAACCCTAGCCCGAACCCTAACCCTAACCCTTCCCCGAAGCCTGACCCTCACCCGTCGCCTAATCCTAAGCCGTACGCTAACACTAACCCGCACCCTCACACGAACGCTCCCCCTAAAGCGTTGCCGTACCCTCACCTGGACCCTAAACCGTCCCCGTCCCCTAACCCTAACCCTAGCCCGAACCCTAACCCTAACCCTTCCCCGAAGCCTGACCCTCACCCGTCCCCTAATCCTAACCCGTACGCTAACACTAACCCGTGCCCTCACACACACGCTCCCCCTAAAGCATTGCCGTACCCTCACCTGGACCCTAAACCGTCCCTGTCCCCTAACCCTAACCCTAGCCCGAACCCTAACCCTAACCCTTCCCCGAAGCCTGACCCTCACCCGTCCCCTAATCCTAACCCGTACGCTAACACTAACCCGCGCCCTCACATGCACGCTCCCCCTAAAGCGTTGCCGTACCCTCACCTGGACCCTAAACCGTCCCCGTCCCCTAACCCTAACCCTAGCCCGAACCCTAACCCTAACCCTTCCCCGAAGCCTGACCCTCACCCGTCCCCTAATCCTAACCCGTACGCTAACACTAACCCGCGCCCTCACACGCACGCTCCCCCTAAAGCGTTGCCGTACCCTCACCTGGACCCTAAACCGTCCCCGTCCCCTAACCCTAACCCTAGCCCGAACCCTAACCCTAACCCTTCCCCGAAGCCTGACCCTCACCCGTCCCCTAATCCTAACCCGTACGCTAACACTAACCCGCGCCCTCACACGCACGCTCCCCCTAAAGCGTTGCCGTACCCTCACCTGGACCCGAAACCGTCCCCGTCCCCTAACCCTAACCGTAGCCCGAAACCTAACCCTAACCCTTCCCCGAAGCCTGACCCTCACCCGTCCCCTAATCCTAAGCCGTACGCTAACACTAACCCGCACCATCACACGCACGCTCCCCCTAAAGCGTTGCCGTACCCTCACCTGGACCCTAAACCGTCCCCGTCCCCTAACCCTAACCCTAGCCCGAACCCTAACCCTAACCCTTCCCCGAAGCCTGACGCTCACCCGTCCCCTAATCCTAAGCTGTACGCTAACACTAACCCGCACCCTCACACGCACGCTCCCCCTAAAGCGTTGCCGTACCCTCACCTGGACCCTAAACCGTCCCCGTCCCCTAACCCTAACCCTAGCCCGAACCCTAACCCTAACCCTTCCCCGAAGCCTGACCCTCACCCGTCCCCTAATCCTAAACCGTACGCTAACACTAACCCGCGCCCTCACACGCACGCTCCCCCTAAAGCGTTGCCGTACCCTCACCTGGACCCTAAACCGTCCCCGTCCCCTAACCCTAACCCTAGCCCGAAACCTAACCCTAACCCTTCCCCGAAGCCTGACCCTCACCCGTCCCCAATCCTAAGCCGTACGCTAACACTAACCCGCGCCCTCACACGCACGCTCCCCCTAAAGCGTTGCCGTACCCTCACCCGGACCCGAAACCGTCCCCGTCCCCTAACCCTAACCCTAGCCCGAACCCTAACCCTAACCCTTCCCCGAAGCCTGACCCTCACCCGTCCCCAATCCTAAGCCGTACGCTAACACTAACCCGCGCCCTCACACGCACGCTCCCCCTAAAGCGTTGCCGTACCCTCACCCGGACCCGAAACCGTCCCCGTCCCCTAACCCTAACCCTAGCCCGAACCCTAACCCTAACCCTTCCCCGAAGCCTGACCCTCACCCGTCCCCTAATCCTAACCCGTACGCTAACACTAACCCGCGCCCTCACACGCACGCTCCCCCTAAATCGTTGCCGTTCCCTCACCTGGACCCTAAACCTTCCCCATCCCCTAACCCTAACCCTAGCCCGAACCCTAACCCTAACCCTTCCCCGAAGCCTGACCCTCACCCGTCCCCTAATCCTAACCCGTACGCTAACACTAACCCGCGCCCTCACACGCACGCTCCCCCTAAAGCGTTGCCGTACCCTCACCTGGACCCTAAACCGTCCCCGTCCCCTAACCCTAACCCTAGCCCGAACCCTAACCCTAACCCTTCCCCGAAGCCTGACCCTCACCCGTCCCCTAATCCTAACCCGTACGCTAACACTAACACGCGCCCTCACACGCACGCTCCCCCTAAAGCTTTGCCGTACCCTCACCTGGACCCGAAACCGTCCCCGTCCCCTAACCCTAACCTTAGCCCGAACCCTAACCCTAACCCTTCCCCGAAGCCTGACCCTCACCCGTCCCCTAATCCTAACCCGTACGCTAACACTATCCCGTGCCCTCACACGCACGCTCCCCCTAAAGCGTTGCCGTACCCTCACCTGGACCCGAAACCGTCCCCGTCCCCTAACCCTAACCCTAGCCCGAACCCTAACCCTAACCCTTCCCCGAAGCCTGACCCTCACCCGTCCCCTAATCCTAAGCCGTACGCTAACACTAACCCGCACCCTCACACGCACGCTCCCCCTAAAGCGTTGCCGTACCCTAACCTGGACCCTAAACCGTCCCCGTCCCCTAACCCTAACCCTAGCCCGAACCCTAACCCTAACCCTTCCCCGAAGCCTGACCCTCACCCGTCCCCTAATCCTAACCCGTACGCTAACACTAACCCGCGCCCTCACACGCACGCTCCCCCTAAAGCGTTGCCGTACCCTCACCTGGACCCTAAACCGTCCCCGTCCCCTAACCCTAACCCTAGCCCGAACCCTAACCCTAACCCTTCCCCGAAGCCTGACCCTCACCCGTCCCCTAATCCTAACCCGTACGCTAACACTAACCCGCGCCCTCCCACGCACGCTCCCCCTAAAGCGTTGCCGTACCCTCACCTGGACCCGAAACCGTCCCCGTCCCCTAACTCTAACCGTAGCCCGAAACCTAACCCTAACCCTTCCCCGAAGCCTGACCCTCACCCGTCCCCTAATCCTAAGCCGTACGCTAACACTAACCCGCACCCTCACACGCACGCTCCCCCTAAAGCGTTGCCGTACCCTCACCTGGACCCTAAACCGTCCCCGTCCCCTAACCCTAACCCTAGCCCGAACCCTAACCCTAACCCTTCCCCGAAGCCTGACCCTCACCCGTCCCCTAATCCTAAGCCGTACGCTAACACTAACGCGCGCCCTCACACGCACGCTCCCCCTAAAGCGTTGCCGTACCCTCACCTGGACCCTAAACCGTCCCCGTCCCCTAACCCTAACCCTAGCCCGAACCCTAACCCTAAACCTTCCCCGAAGCCTGACCCTCAACCGTCCCCTAAACCTAACCCGTACGCTAACACTAACCCACGCCCTCACACGCACGCTCACCCTAAAGCGTTGCCGTACCCTCACCTGGACCCTAAACCGTCCCCGTCCCCTAACCCTAACCCTAGCCCGAACCCTAACCCTAACCCTTCCCCGAAGCCTGACCCTCACCCGTCCCCTAATCCTAAGCCGTACGCTAACACTAACCCGCGCCCTTACACGCACGCTCCCCCTAAAGCGTTGCCGTACCCTCACCTGGACCCTAAACCGTCCCCGTCCCCTAACCCTAACCCTAGCCCGAACCCTAACCCTAACCCTTCCCCGAAGCCTGACCCTCACCCATCCCCTAATCCTAAGCCGTACGCTAACACTAACCCGCGCCCTCACACGCACGCTCCCCCTAAAGCGTTGCCGTACCCTCACCTGGACCCTAAACCGTCCCCGTCCCCTAACCCTAACCCTAGCCCGAACCCTAACCCTAACCCTTCCCCGAAGCCTGACCCTCACCCGTCCCCTAATCCTAAGCCGTACGCTAACACTAACCCACACCCTCACACGCACGCTCCCCCTAAAGCGTTGCCGTACCCTCACCTGGACCCTAAACCGTCCCCGTCCCCTAACCCTAACCCTAGCCCAAACCCTAACCCTAACCCTTCCCCGAAGCCTGACCCTCACCCGTCCCCTAATCCTAACCCGTACGCTAACACTAACCCGCGCCCTCACACGCACGCTCCCCCTAAAGCGTTGCCGTACCCTCACCTGGACCCTAAACCGTCCCCGTCCCCTAACCCTAACCCTAGCCCGAACCCTAACCCTAACCCTTCCCCGAAGCCTGACCCTCACCCGTCCCCTAATCCTAAGCCGTATGCTAACACTAACCCGCGCCCTCACACGCACGCTCCCCCTAAAGCGTTGCCGTACCCTCACCCGGACCCGAAACCGTCCCCGTCCCCTAACCCTAACCCTAGCCCGAACCCCAACCCTAACCCTTCCCCGAAGCCTGACCCTCACCCGTCCCCTAATCCAAACCCGTATGCTAACACTAACCCGCGCCCTCACACGCACGCTCCCCCTAAATCGTTGCCGTTCCCTCACCTGGACCCTAAACCTTCCCCATCCCCTAACCCTAACCCTAGCCCGAACCCTAACCCTAACCATTCCCCGAAGCCTGACCCTCACCCGTCCCCTAATCCTAACCCGTACGCTAACACTAACCCGCGCCCTCACACGCACGCTCCCCCTAAAGCGTTGCCGTACCCTCACCTGGACCCTAAACCGTCCCCGTCCCCTAAACCTAACCCTAGCCCGAACCCTAACCCTAACCCTTCCCCGAAGCCTGACCCTCACCCGTCCCCTAATCCTAACCCGTACGCTAACACTAACATGCGCCCTCACACGCACGCTCCCCCTAAAGCTTTGCCGTACCCTCACCTGGACCCGAAACCGTCCCCGTCCCCTAAACCTAACCCTAGCCCGAACCCTAACCCTAACCCTTCCCCGAAGCCTGACCCTCACCCGTCCCCTAATCCTAAGCCGTACGCTAACACTAACCCGCACCCTCACACGCACGCTCCCCCTAAAGCGTTGCCGTACCCTCACCTGGACCCTAAACCGTCCCCGTCCCCTAACCCTAACCCTAGCCCGAACCCTAACCCTAACCCTTCCCCGAAGCCTGACCCTCACCCGTCCCCTAATCCTAAGCCGTACGCTAACACTAACGCGCGCCCTCACACGCACGCTCCCCCTAAAGCGTTGCCGTACCCTCACCTGGACCCTAAACCGTCCCCGTCCCCTAACCCTAACCCTAGCCCGAACCCTAACCCTAAACCTTCCCCGAAGCCTGACCCTCACCCGTCCCCTAAACCTAACCCGTACGCTAACACTAACCCACGCCCTCACACGCACGCTCCCCCTAAAGCATTGCCGTACCCTCACCTGGACCCTAAACCGTCCCTGTCCCCTAACCCTAACCCTAGCCCGAACCCTAACCCTAACCCTTCCCCGAAGCCTGACCCTCACCCGTCCCCTAATCCTAAGCCGTACGCTAACACTAACCCGCGCCCTCACATGCACGCTCCCCCTAAAGCGTTGCCGTACCCTCACCTGGACCCTAAACCGTCCCCGTCCCCTAACCCTAACCCTAGCCCGAACCCTAACCCTAACCCTTCCCCGAAGCCTGACCCTCACCCGTCCCCTAATCCTAACCCGTACGCTAACACTAACCCGCGCCCTCACACGCACGCTCCCCCTAAAGCGTTGCCGTACCCTCACCTGGACCCTAAACCGTCCCCGTCCCCTAACCCTAACCCTAGCCCGAACCCTAACCCTAACCCTTCCCCGAAGCCTGACCCTCACCCGTCCCCTAATCCTAACCTGTACGCTAACACTAACCCGCGCCCTCACACGCACGCTCCCCCTAAAGCGTTGCCGTACCCTCACCTGGACCCGAAACCGTCCCCGTCCCCTAACCCTAACCGTAGCCCGAAACCTAACCCTAACCCTTCCCCGAAGCCTGACCCTCACCCGTCCCCTAATCCTAAGCCGTACGCTAACACTAACCCGCACCATCACACGCACGCTCCCCCTAAAGCGTTGCCGTACCCTCACCTGGACCCTAAACCGTCCCCGTCCCCTAACCCTAACCCTAGCCCGAACCCTAACCCTAACCCTTCCCGAAGCCTGACGCTCACCCGTCCCCTAATCCTAAGCTGTACGCTAACACTAACCCGCACCCTCACACGCACGTTCCCCCTAAAGCGTTGCCGTACCCTCACCTGGACCCGAAACCGTCCCCGTCCCCTAACCCTAACCCTAGCCCGAACCCTAACCCTAACCCTTCCCCGAAGCCTGACCCTCACCCGTCCCCTAATCCTAAACCGTACGCTAACACTAACCCGCGCCCTCACACGCACGCTCCCCCTAAAGCGTTGCCGTACCCTCACCTGGACCCTAAACCGTCCCCGTCCCCTAACCCTAACCCTAGCCCGAACCCTAACCCTAACCCTTCCCCGAAGCCTGACCCTCACCCATCCCCAATCCTAAGCCGTACGCTAACACTAACCCGCGCCCTCACACGCACGCTCCCCCTAAAGCGTTGCCGTACCCTCACCCGGACCCGAAACCGTCCCCGTCCCCTAACCCTAACCCTAGCCCGAACCCTAACCCTAACCCTTCCCCGAAGCCTGACCCTCACCCGTCCCCAATCCTAAGCCGTACGCTAACACTAACCCGCGCCCTCACACGCACGCTCCCCCTAAAGCGTTGCCGTACCCTCACCCGGACCTGAAACCGTCCCCGTCCCCTAACCCTAACCCTAGCCCGAACCCTAACCCTAACCCTTCCCCGAAGCCTGACCCTCACCCGTCCCCAATCCTAAGCCGTACGCTAACACTAACCCGCGCCCTCACACGCACGCTCCCCCTAAAGCGTTGCCGTACCCTCACCCGGACCCGAAACCGTCCCCGTCCCCTAACCCTAACCCTAGCCCGAACCCTAACCCTAACCCTTCCCCGAAGCGTGACCCTCACCCGTCCCCTAATCCTAACCCGTACGCTAACACTAACCCGCGCCCTCACACGCACGCTCCCCCTAAATCGTTGCCGTTCCCTCACCTGGACCCTAAACCTTCCCCATCCCCTAACCCTAACCCTAGCCCGAACCCTAACCCTAACCCTTCCCCGAAGCCTGACCCTCACCCGTCCCCTAATCCTAACCCGTACGCTAACACTAACCCGCGCCCTCACACGCACGCTCCCCCTAAAGCGTTGCCGTACCCTCACCTGGACCCTAAACCGTCCCCGTCCCCTAACCCTAACCCTAGCCCGAACCCTAACCCTAACCCTTCCCCGAAGCCTGACCCTCACCCGTCCCCTAATCCTAACCCGTACGCTAACACTAACACGCGCCCTCACACGCACGCTCCCCCTAAAGCTTTGCCGTACCCTCACCTGGACCCGAAACCGTCCCCGTCCCCTAACCCTAACCTTAGCCCGAACCCTAACCCTAACCCTTCCCCGAAGCCTGACCCTCACCCGTCCCCTAATCCTAACCCGTACGCTAACACTATCCCGTGCCCTCACACGCACGCTCCCCCTAAAGCGTTGCCGTACCCTCACCTGGACCCGAAACCGTCCCCGTCCCCTAACCCTAACCCTAGCCCGAACCCTAACCCTAACCCTTCCCCGAAGCCTGACCCTCACCCGTCCCCTAATCCTAAGCCGTACGCTAACACTAACCCGCGCCCTCACAAGCACGCTCCCCCTAAAGCGTTGCCGTACCCTCACCTGGACCCTAAACCGTCCCCGTCCCCTAACCCTAACCCTAGCCCGAACCCTAACCCTAACCCTTCCCCGAAGCCTGACCCTCACCCGTCCCCTAATCCTAAGCCGTACGCTAACACTAACCCGCACCCTCACACGCACGCTCCCCCTAAAGCGTTGCCGTACCCTCACCTGGACCCTAAACCGTCCCCGTCCCCTAACCCTAACCCTAGCCCGAACCCTAACCCTAACCCTTCCCCGAAGCCTGACCCTCACCCGTCCCCTAATCCTAAGCCGTACGCTAACACTAACCCGCGCCCTCACACGCACGCTCCCCCTAAAGCGTTGCCGTACCCTCACCTGGACCCTAAACCGTCCCCGTCCCCTAACCCTAACCCTAGCCCGAAACCTAACCCTAACCCTTCCCCGAAGCCTGACCCTCACCCGTCCCCTAATCCTAACCCGTACGCTAACACTAACCAGCGCCCTCACACGCACGCTCCCCCTAAAGCGTTGCCGTACCCTCACCTGGACCCTAAACCGTCCCCGTCCCCTAACCCTAACCCTAGCCCGAACCCTAACCCTAACCCTTCCCCGAAGCCTGACCCTCACCCGTCCCCTAATCCTAACCCGTACGCTAACACTAACCCGCGCCCTCCCACGCACGCTCCCCCTAAAGCGTTGCCGTACCCTCACCTGGACCCGAAACCGTCCCCGTCCCCTAACCCTAACCGTAGCCCGAAACCTAACCCTAACCCTTCCCCGAAGCCTGACCCTCACCCGTCCCCTAATCCTAAGCCGTACGCTAACACTAACCCGCACCCTCACACGCACGCTCCCCCTAAAGCGTTGCCGTACCCTCACCTGGACCCTAAACCGTCCCCGTCCCCTAACCCTAACCCTAGCCCGAACCCTAACCCTAACACTTCCCCGAAGCCTGACCCTCACCCGTCCCCTAATCCTAAGCCGTACGCTAACACTAACGCGCGCCCTCACACGCACGCTCCCCCTAAAGCGTTGCCGTACCCTCACCTGGACCCTAAACCGTCCCCGTCCCCTAACCCTAACCCTAGCCCGAACCCTAACCCTAAACCTTCCCCGAAGCCTGACCCTCAACCGTCCCCTAAACCTAACCCGTACGCTAACACTAACCCACGCCCTCACACGCACGCTCACCCTAAAGCGTTGCCGTACCCTCACCTGGACCCTAAACCGTCCCCGTCCCCTAACCCTAACCCTAGCCCGAACCCTAACCCTAACCCTTCCCCGAAGCCTGACCCTCACCCGTCCCCTAATCCTAAGCCGTACGCTAACACTAACCCGCGCCCTTACACGCACGCTCCCCCTAAAGCGTTGCCGTACCCTCACCTGGACCCTAAACCGTCCCCGTCCCCTAACCCTAACCCTAGCCCGAACCCTAACCCTAACCCTTCCCCGAAGCCTGACCCTCACCCATCCCCTAATCCTAAGCCGTACGCTAACACTAACCCGCGCCCTCACACGTGCGCTCCCCCTAAAGCGTTGCCGTACCCTCACCTGGACCCTAAACCGTCCCCGTCCCCTAACCCTAACCCTAGCCCGAACCCTAACCCTAACCATTCCCCGAAGCCTGACCCTCACCCGTCCCCTAATCCTAAGCCGTACGCTAACACTAACCCACACCCTCACACGCACGCTCCCCCTAAAGCGTTGCCGTACCCTCACCTGGACCCTAAACCGTCCCCGTCCCCTAACCCTAACCCTAGCCCAAACCCTAACCCTAACCCTTCCCCGAAGCCTGACCCTCACCCGTCCCCTAATCCTAACCCGTACGCTAACACTAACCCGCGCCCTCACACGCACGCTCCCCCTAAAGCGTTGCCGTACCCTCACCTGGACCCTAAACCGTCCCCGTCCCCTAACCCTAACCCTAGCCCGAACCCTAACCCTAACCCTTCCCCGAAGCCTGACCCTCACCCGTCCCCTAATCCTAAGCCGTATGCTAACACTAACCCGCGCCCTCACACGCACGCTCCCCCTAAAGCGTTGCCGTACCCTCACCCGGACCCGAAACCGTCCCCGTCCCCTAACCCTAACCCTAGCCCGAACCCCAACCCTAACCCTTCCCCGAAGCCTGACCCTCACCCGTCCCCTAATCCAAACCCGTATGCTAACACTAACCCGCGCCCTCACACGCACGCTCCCCCTAAATCGTTGCCGTTCCCTCACCTGGACCCTAAACCTTCCCCATCCCCTAACCCTAACCCTAGCCCGAACCCTAACCCTAACCATTCCCCGAAGCCTGACCCTCACCCGTCCCCTAATCCTAACCCGTACGCTAACACTAACCCGCGCCCTCACACGCACGCTCCCCCTAAAGCGTTGCCGTACCCTCACCTGGACCCTAAACCGTCCCCGTCCCCTAACCCTAACCCTAGCCCGAACCCTAACCCTAACCCTTCCCCGAAGCCTGACCCTCACCCGTCCCCTAATCCTAACCCGTACGCTAACACTAACATGCGCCCTCACACGCACGCTCCCCCTAAAGCTTTGCCGTACCCTCACCTGGACCCGAAACCGTCCCCGTCCCCTAAACGTAACCCTAGCCCGAACCCTAACCCTAACCCTTCCCCGAAGCCTGACCCTCACCCGTCCCCTAATCCTAAGCCGTACGCTAACACTAACCCGCACCCTCACACGCACGCTCCCCCTAAAGCGTTGCCGTACCCTCACCTTGACCCTAAACCGTCCCCGTCCCCTAACCCTAACCCTAGCCCGAACCCTAACCCTAACCCTTCCCCGAAGCCTGACCCTCACCCGTCCCCTAATCCTAAGCCGTACGCTAACACTAACGCGCGCCCTCACACGCACGCTCCCCCTAAAGCGTTGCCGTACCCTCACCTGGACCCTAAACCGTCCCCGTCCCCTAACCCTAACCCTAGCCCGAACCCTAACCCTAAACCTTCCCCGAAGCCTGACCCTCACCCGTCCCCTAAACCTAACCCGTACGCTAACACTAACCCACGCCCTCACACGCACGCTCACCCTAAAGCGTTGCCGTACCCTCACCTGGACCCTAAACCGTCCCCGTCCCCTAACCCTAACCCTAGCCCGAACCCTAACCCTAACCCTTCCCCGAAGCCTGACCCTCACCCGTCCCCTAATCCTAAGCCGTACGCTAACACTAACCCGCGCCCTTACACGCACGCTCCCCCTAAAGCGTTGCCGTACCCTCACCTGGACCCTAAACCGTCCCCGTCCCCTAACCCTAACCCTAGCCCGAACCCTAACCCTAACCCTTCCCCGAAGCCTGACCCTCACCCATCCCCTAATCCTAAGCCGTACGCTAACACTAACCCGCGCCCTCACACGTACGCTCCCCCTAAAGCGTTGCCGTACCCTCACCTGGACCCTAAACCGTCCCCGTCCCCTAACCCTAACCCTAGCCCGAACCCTAACCCTAACCATTCCCCGAAGCCTGACCCTCACCCGTCCCCTAATCCTAAGCCGTACGCTAACACTAACCCACACCCTCACACGCACGCTCCCCCTAAAGCGTTGCCGTACCCTCACCTGGACCCTAAACCGTCCCCGTCCCCTAACCCTAACCCTAGCCCAAACCCTAACCCTAACCCTTCCCCGAAGCCTGACCCTCACCCGTCCCCTAATCCTAACCCGTACGCTAACACTAACCCGCGCCCTCACACGCACGCTCCCCCTAAAGCGTTGCCGTACCCTCACCTGGACCCTAAACCGTCCCCGTCCCCTAACCCTAACCCTAGCCCGAACCCTAACCCTAACCCTTCCCCGAAGCCTGACCCTCACCCGTCCCCTAATCCTAAGCCGTATGCTAACACTAACCCGCGCCCTCACACGCACGCTCCCCCTAAAGCGTTGCCGTACCCTCACCCGGACCCGAAACCGTCCCCGTCCCCTAACCCTAACCCTAGCCCGAACCCCAACCCTAACCCTTCCCCGAAGCCTGACCCTCACCCGTCCCCTAATCCAAACCCGTATGCTAACACTAACCCGCGCCCTCACACGCACGCTCCCCCTAAATCGTTGCCGTTCCCTCACCTGGACCCTAAACCTTCCCCATCCCCTAACCCTAACCCTAGCCCGAACCCTAACCCTAACCATTCCCCGAAGCCTGACCCTCACCCGTCCCCTAATCCTAACCCGTACGCTAACACTAACCCGCGCCCTCACACGCACGCTCCCCCTAAAGCGTTGCCGTACCCTCACCTGGACCCTAAACCGTCCCCGTCCCCTAACCCTAACCCTAGCCCGAACCCTAACCCTAACCCTTCCCCGAAGCCTGACCCTCACCCGTCCCCTAATCCTAACCCGTACGCTAACACTAACATGCGCCCTCACACGCACGCTCCCCCTAAAGCTTTGCCGTACCCTCACCTGGACCCGAAACCGTCCCCGTCCCCTAAACCTAACCCTAGCCCGAACCCTAACCCTAACCCTTCCCCGAAGCCTGACCCTCACCCGTCCCCTAATCCTAAGCCGTACGCTAACACTAACCCGCACCCTCACACGCACGCTCCCCCTAAAGCGTTGCCGTACCCTCACCTGGACCCTAAACCGTCCCCGTCCCCTAACCCTAACCCTAGCCCGAACCCTAACCCTAACCCTTCCCCGAAGCCTGACCCTCACCCGTCCCCTAATCCTAAGCCGTACGCTAACACTAACGCGCGCCCTCACACGCACGCTCCCCCTAAAGCGTTGCCGTACCCTCACCTGGACCCTAAACCGTCCCCGTCCCCTAACCCTAACCCTAGCCCGAACCCTAACCCTAAACCTTCCCCGAAGCCTGACCCTCACCCGTCCCCTAAACCTAACCCGTACGCTAACACTAACCCACGCCCTCACACGCACGCTCACCCTAAAGCGTTGCCGTACCCTCACCTGGACCCTAAACCGTCCCCGTCCCCTAACCCTAACCCTAGCCCGAACCCTAACCCTAACCCTTCCCCGAAGCCTGACCCTCACCCGTCCCCTAATCCTAAGACGTACGCTAACACTAACCCGCGCCCTCACACGCACGCTCCCCCTAAAGCGTTGCCGTACCCTCACCTGGACCCTAAACCGTCCCCGTCCCCTAACCCTAACCCTAGCCCGAACCCTAACCCTAACCCTTCCCCGAATCCTGACCCTCACCCATCCCCTAATCCTAAGCCGTACGCTAACACTAACCCACGCCCTCACACGCACGCTCCCCCTGAAGCGTTGCCGTACCCTCACCTGGACCCTAAACCGTCCCCGTCCCCTAACCCTAACCCTAGCCCGAACCCTAACCCTAACCCTTCCCCGAAGCCTGACCCTCACCCGTCCCCTAATCCTAAGCCGTACGCTAACACTAACCCGCACCCTCACACGCACGCTCCCCCTAAAGCGTTGCCGTACCCTCACCTGGACCCTAAACCGTCCCCGTCCCCTAACCCTAACCCTAGCCCGAACCCTAACCCTAACCCTTCCCCGAAGCCTGACCCTCACCCGTCCCCTAATCCTAACCCGTACGCTAACACTAACCCGCGCCCTCACACGCACGCTCCCCCTAAAGTGTTGCCGTACCCTCACCTGGACCCTAAACCGTCCCCGTCCCCTAACCCTAACCCTAGCCCGAACCCTAACCCTAACCCTTCCCCGAAGCCTGACCCTCACCCGTCCCCTAATCCTAAGCCGTATGCTAACACTAACCCGCGCCCTCACATGCACGCTCCCCCTAAAGCGTTGCCATACCCTCACCCGGACCCGAAACCGTCCCCGTCCCCTAACCCTAACCCTAGCCCGAACCCTAACCCTAACCCTTCCGCGAAGCCTGACCCTCACCCGTCCCCTAATCCTAACCCGTACGCTAACACTAACCCGCGCCCTCACACGCACGCTCCCCCTAAAGCGTTGCCGTACCCTCACCTGGACCCGAAACCGTCCCCGTCCCCTAACCCTAACCCTAGCCCGAACCCTAACCCTAACCCTTCCCCGAAGCCTGACCCTCACCCGTCCCCTAATCCTAAGCCGTACGCTAACACTAACCCGCGCCCTCACACGGACGCTCCCCCTAAAGCGTTGCCGTACCCTCACCTCGACCCTAAATCGTCCCCGTCCCCTAACCCTAACCCTAGCCCGAACCCTAACCCTAACCCTTCCCCGAAGCCTGACCCTCACCCGTCCCCTAATCCTAAGCCGTACGCTAACACTAACCCGCGCCCTCACACGCACGCTCCCCCTAAAGCGTTGCCGTACCCTCACCTGGACCCTAAACCGTCCCCGTCCCCTAACCCTAACCCTAGCCCGAACCCTAACCCTAACCCTTCCCCGAAGCCTGACCCTCACCCGTCCCCTAATCCTAAGCCGTACGCTAACACTAACCCGCGCCCTCACACGCACGCTCCCCCTAAAGCGTTGCCGTACCCTCACCTGGACCCTAAACCGTCCCCGTCCCCTAACCCTAACCCTAGCCCGAACCCTAATCCTAACCCTTCCCCGAAGCCTGACCCTCACTCGTCCCCTAATCCTAACCCGTACGCTAACACTAACCCGCGCCCTCACATGCACGCTCCCCCTAAAGCATTACCGTACCCTCACCTGGACCCTAAACCGTCCCCGTCCCCTAACCCTAACCCTAGCCCGAACCGTAACCCTAACCCTTCCCCGAAGCCTGACCCTCACCCGTCCCCTAATCCTAAGCCGTACGCTAACACTAACCCGTGCCCTCACACGCACGCTCCCCCTAAAGCGTTGCCGTACCCTCACCTGGACCCTAAACCGTCCCCGTCCACTAACCCTAACCCTAGCCCGAACCCTAACCCTAACCCTTCCCCGAAGCCTGACCCTCACCCGTCCCCTAATCCTAAGCCGTACGCTAACACTAACCCGTGCCCTCACACGCACGCTCCCCCTAAAGCGTTGCCGTACCCTCACCTGGACCCTATACCGTCCCCGTCCCCTAACCCTAACCCTAGCCCGAACCCTAACCCTAACCCTTCCCCGAAGCCTGACCCTCACCCGTCCCCTAATCCTAACCCGCGCCCTCACACGCACGCTCCCCCTAAAGCGTTGCCGTACCCTCACCTGGACCCGAAACCGTCCCCGTCCCCTAACCCTAACCGTAGCCCGAAACCTAACCCTAAACATTTCCCGAAGCCTGACCCTCACCCGTCCCCTAATCCTAACCCGTACGCTAACACTAACCCGCGCCCTCACACGCACGCTCCCCCTAAAGCGTTGCCGTACCCTCACCTGGACCCTAAACCGTCCCCGTCCCCTAACCCTAACCCTAGCCCGAACCCTAACCCTAACCCTTCCCCGAAGCCTGACCCTCACCCGTCCCCTAATCCTAAGCCGTACGCTAACACTAACGCGCGCCCTCACACGCACGCTCCCCCTAAAGCGTTGCCGTACCCTCACCTGGACCCTAAACCGTCCCCGTCCCCTAACCCTAACCCTAGCCCGAACCCTAACCCTAAACCTTCCCCGAAGCCTGACCCTCACCCGTCCCCTAAACCTAACCCGTACGCTAACACTAACCCACGCCCTCACACGCACGCTCACCCTAAAGCGTTG
This sequence comes from Stenella coeruleoalba, assembly GCF_951394435.1. Lineage (NCBI taxonomy): Eukaryota > Metazoa > Chordata > Mammalia > Artiodactyla > Delphinidae > Stenella > Stenella coeruleoalba. The sequence goes on from NW_027646373.1 coordinate 347,678, forward strand.
CCGTACCCTCACCTGGACCCTAAACCGTCCCCGTCCCCTAACCCTTATCCTAGCCCGAACCCTAACCCTAACCCTTCCCCGAAGCCTGACCCTCACCCGTCCCCTAATCCTAAGACGTACGCTAACACTAATCCGCGCCCTCACACGCACGCTCCCCCTAAAGCGTTGCCGTACCCTCACCTGGACCCTAAACCGTCCCCGTCCCCTAACCCTAACCCTAGCCCGAACCCTAACCCTAACCCTTCCCCGAAGCCTGACCCTCACCCATCCCCTAATCCTAAGCCGTACGCTAACACTAACCCACGCCCTCACACGCACGCTCCCCCTAAAGCGTTGCCGTACCCTCACCTGGACCCTAAACCGTCCCCGTCCCCTAACCCTAACCCTAGCCCGAACCCTAACCCTAACCCTTCCCCGAAGCCTGACCCTCACCCGTCCCCTAATCCTAAGCCGTACGCTAACACTAACCCGCGCCCTCACACGCACGCTCCCCCTAAAGCGTTGCCGTACCCTCACCTGGACCCTAAACCGTCCCCGTCCCCTAACCCTAACCCTAGCCCGAACCCTAACCCTAACCCTTCCCCGAAGCCTGACCCTCACCCGTCCCCTAATCCTAACCCGTACGCTAACACTAACCCGCGCCCTCACACGCACGCTCCCCCTAAAGCGTTGCCGTACCCTCACCTGGACCCTAAACCGTCCCCGTCCCCTAACCCTAACCCTAGCCCGAACCCTAACCCTAACCCTTCCCCGAAGCCTGACCCTCACCCGTCCCCTAATCCTAAGCCGTATGCTAACACTAACCCGCGCCCTCACATGCACGCTCCCCCTAAAGCGTTGCCGTACCCTCACCCGGACCCGAAACCGTCCCCGTCCCCTAACCCTAACCCTAGCCCGAACCCTAACCCTAAACCTTCCCCGAAGCCTGACCCTCACCCGTCCCCTAATCCTAACCCGTACGCTAACACTAACCAGCGCCCTCACACGCACGCTCCCCCTAAAGCGTTGCTGTACCCTCACCTGGACCCGAAACCGTCCCCGTCCCCTAACCCTAACCCTAGCCCGAACCCTAACCCTAACCCTTCCCCGAAGCCTGACCCTCACCCGTCCCCTAATCCTAAGCCGTATGCTAACACTAACCCGCGCCCTCACACGCACGCTCCCCCTAAAGCGTTGCCGTACCCTCACCTCGACCCTAAATCGTCCCCGTCCCCTAACACTAACCCTAGCCCGAACCCTAACCCTAACCCTTCCCCGAACCCTGACCCTCACCCGTCCCCTAATCCTAAGCCGTACGCTAACACTAACCCGCGCCCTCACACGCACGCTCCCTCTAAAGCGTTGCCGTACCCTCACCTGGACCCTAAACCGTCCCCGTCCCCTAACCCTAACCCTAGCCCGAACCCTAACCCTAAACCTTCCCCGAAGCCTGACCCTCACCCGTCCCCTAATCCTAAGCCGTACGCTAACACTAACCCGCACCCTCACACGCACGCTCCCCCTAAAGCGTTGCCGTACCCTCACCTGGACCCTAAACCGTCCCCGTCCCCTAACCCTAACCCTAGCCCGAACCCTAATCCTAACCCTTCCCCGAAGCCTGACCCTCACCCGTCCCCTAATCCTAACCCGTACGCTAACACTAACCCGCGCCCTCACATGCACGCTCCCCCTAAAGCATTACCGTACCCTCACCTGGACCCTAAACCGTCCCCGTCCCCTAACCCTAACCCTAGCCCGAACCCTAACCCTAACCCTTCCCCGAAGCCTGACCCTCACCCATCCCCTAATCCTAAGCCGTACGCTAACACTAACCCGTGCCCTCACACGCACGCTCCCCCTAAAGCGTTGCCGTACCCTCACCTGGACCCTAAACCGTCCCCGTCCACTAACCCTAACCCTAGCCCGAACCCTAACCCTAACCCTTCCCCGAAGCCTGACCCTCACCCGTCCCCTAATCCTAACACGTACGCTAACACTAACCCACGCCCTCACACGCACGCTCCCCCTAAAGCGTTGCCGTACCCTCACCTGGACCCGAAACCGTCCCCGTCCCCTAACCCTAACCCTAGCCCGAACCCTAACCCTAACCCTTCCCCGAAGCCTGACCCTCACCCGTCCCCTAATCCTAACCCGCGCCCTCACACGCACGCTCCCCCTAAAGCGTTGCCGTACCCTCACCTGGACCCTAAACCGTCCCCGTCCCCTAACCCTAACCGTAGCCCGAAACCTAACCCTAACCATTCCCCGAAGCCTGACCCTCACCCGTCCCCTAATCCTAACCCGTACGCTAACACTAACCCGCGCCCTCACACGCACGCTCCCCCTAAAGCGTTGCCGTACCCTCACCTGGACCCTAAACCGTCCCCGTCCCCTAACCCTAACCCTAGCCCGAACCCTAACCCTAACCCTTCCCCGAAGCCTGACCCTCACCCGTCCCCTAATCCTAACCCGTACGCTAACACTAACACGCGCCCTCACACGCACGCTCCCCCTAAAGCGTTGCCGTACCCTCACCTGGACCCGAAACCGTCCCCGTCCCCTAACCCTAACCCTAGCCCGAACCCTAACCCTAACCCTTCCCCGAAGCCTGACCCTCACCCGTCCCCTAATCCTAACCCGTACGCTAACACTAACCCGCGCCCTCACACGCACGCTCCCCCTAAAGCGTTGCCGTACCCTCACCTGGACCCTAAACCGTCCCCGTCCCCTAACCCTAACCCTAGCCCGAACCCTAACCTTAACCCTTCCCCGAAGCCTGACCCTCACCCATCCCCTAATCCTAAGCCGTACGCTACCACTAACCCGCGCCCTCACACGCACGCTCCCCCTAAAGCGTTGCCGTACCCTCACCTGGACCCTAAACCGTCCCCGTCCCCTAACCCTAACCCTAGCCCGAACCCTAACCCTAACCCTTCCCCGAAGCCTGACCCTCACCCGTCTCCTAATCCTAACCCGTACGCTAACACTAACCCGCGCCCTCACACGCACGCTCCCCCTAAAGCGTTGCCGTACCCTCACCTGGACCCTAAACCGTCCCCGTCCCCTAACCCTAACCCTAGCCCGAACCCTAACCCTAACCCTTCCCCGAAGCCTGACCCTCACCCGTCCCCTAATCTTAACCCGTACGCTAACACTAACCCGCGCCCTCACACGCACGCTCCCCCTAAAGCTTTGCCGTACCCTCACCTGGACCCGAAACCGTCCCCGTCCCCTAACCCTAACCCTAGCCCGAACCCTAACCCTAACCCTTCCCCGAAGCCTGACCCTCACCCGTCCCCTAATCCTAAGCCGTACGCTAACACTAACCCGCACCCTCACACGCACGCTCCCCCTAAAGCGTTGCCGTACCCTCACCTGGACCCTAAACCGTCCCCGTCCCCTAACCCTAACCCTAGCCCGAACCCTAAACCTAACCCTTCCCCGAAGCCTGACCCTCACCCATCCCCTAATCCTAAGCCGTACGCTACCACTAACCCGCGCCCTCACACGCACGCTCCCCCTAAAGCGTTGCCGTACCCTCACCTGGACCCTAAACCGTCCCCGTCCCCTAACCCTAACCCTAGCCCGAACCCTAACCCTAACCCTTCCCCGAAGCCTGACCCTCACCCGTCTCCTAATCCTAACCCGTACGCTAACACTAACCCGCGCCCTCACACGCACGCTCCCCCTAAAGCGTTGCCGTACCCTCACCTGGACCCTAAACCGTCCCCGTCCCCTAACCCTAACCCTAGCCCGAACCCTAACCATAACTCTTCCCCGAAGCATGACCCTCACCCGTCCCCTAATCCTAAGCCGTACGCTACCACTAACCCGCGCCCTCACACGCACGCTCCCCCTAAAGGGTTGCCGTACCCTCACCTGGACCCTAAACCGTCCCCGTCCCGTAACCCTAACCCTAGCCCGAACCCTAACCCTAACCCTTCCCCGAAGCCTGACCCTCACCCGTCCCCTAACCCTAAACCGTACGCTAACACTAACCCGCGCCCTCACACGCACGCTCCCCCTAAAACGTTGCCGTACCCTCACCTGGACCCTAAACCGTCCCCGTCCCCTAACCCTAACGCTAGCCCGAACCCTAACCCTAACCCTTCCCCGAAGCCTGACCCTCACCCGTCCCCTAATCCTAAACCGTACGCTAACACTAACCCTCGCCCTCACACGCACGCTCCCCCTAAAGTGTTTCCGTACCCTCACCTGGACCCGAAACCGTCCCCGTCCCCTAACCCTAACCCTAGCCCGAACCCTAACCCTAACCCTTCCCCGAAGCCTGACCCTCACCCGTCCCCTAATCCTAACCCGTACGCTAACACTAACCCGCGCCCTCACACGCACGCTCCCCCTAAAGCGTTGCCGTACCCTCACCTGGACCCTAAACCGTCCCCGTCCCCTAACCCTAACCCTAGCCCGAACCCTAACCCTAACCCTTCCCCGAAGCCTGACCCTCACCCGTCCCCTAATCCTAACCCGTACGCTAACACTAACACGCGCCCTCACACGCACGCTCCCCCTAAAGCTTTGCCGTACCCTCACCTGGACCCGAAACCGTCCCCGTCCCCTAACCCTAACCCTAGCCCGAACCCTAACCCTAACCCTTCCCCGAAGCCTGACCCTCACCCGTCCCCTAATCCTAACCCGTACGCTAACACTAACCCGCGCCCTCACACGCACGCTCCCCCTAAAGCGTTGCCGTACCCTCATCTGGACCCTAAACCGTCCCCGTCCCCTAACCCTAACCCTAGCCCGAACCCTAACCCTAACCCTTCCCCGAAGCCTGACCCTCACCCATCCCCTAATCCTAAGCCGTACGCTACCACTAACCCGCGCCCTCACACGCACGCTCCCCCTAAAGCGTTGCCGTACCCTCACCTGGACCCTAAACCGTCCCCGTCCCCTAACCCTAACCCTAGCCCGAACCCTAACCCTAACCCTTCCCCGAAGCCTGACCCTCACCCGTCTCCTAATCCTAACCCGTACGCTAACACTAACCCGCGCCCTCACACGCACGCTCCCCCTAAAGCGTTGCCGTACCCTCACCTGGACCCTAAACCGTCCCCGTCCCCTAACCCTAACCCTAGCCCGAACCCTAACCATAACCCTTCCCCGAAGCATGACCCTCACCCGTCCCCTAATCCTAAGCCGTACGCTACCACTAACCCGCGCCCTCACACGCACGCTCCCCCTAAAGGGTTGCCGTACCCTCACCTGGACCCTAAACCGTCCCCGTCCCCTAACCCTAACCCTAGCCCGAACCCTAACCCTAACCCTTCCCCGAAGCCTGACCCTCACCCGTCCCCTAACCCTAAACCGTACGCTAACACTAACCCGCGCCCTCACACGCACGCTCCCCCTAAAACGTTGCCGTACCCTCACCTGGACCCTAAACCGTCCCCGTCCCCTAACCCTAACCCTAGCCCGAACCCTAACCCTAACCCTTCCCCGAAGCCTGACCCTCACCCGTCCCCTAATCCTAAACCGTACGCTAACACTAACCCTCACCCTCACACGCACGCTCCCCCTAAAGTGTTTCCGTACCCTCACCTGGACCCTAAACCGTCCCCGTCCCCTAACCCTAACCCTAGCCCGAACCCTAACCCTAACCCTTCCCCGAAGCCTGACCCTCAACCGTCCCCTACTCCTAACCCATACGCTAACACTAACCCGCGCCCTCACACGCACGTTCCCCCTAAAGCGTTGCCGTACCCTCACCTGGACCCTAAACCGTCCCCGTCCCCTAACCCTAACCCTAGCCCGAACCCTAACCCTAACCCTTCCCCGAAGCCTGACCCTCACCCGTCCCCTAACCCTAATCCGTACGCTAACACTAACCCGCGCCCTCACACGCACGCTCCCCCTAAAGCGTTGCCGTACCCTCACCTGGACCCTAAACCGTCCCTGTCCCCTAACCCTAACCCTAGCCCGAACCCTAACCCTAACCCTTCCCCGAAGCCTGACACTCAACCGTCCCCTAATCCTAACGCGTACGCTAACACTAACCCGCGCCCTCACACGCACGCTCCCCCTAAAGCGTTGCCGTACCCTCACCTGGACCCTAAACCGTCCCCGTCCCCTAACCCTAACCCTAGCCCGAACCCTAACCCTAACCCTTTCCCGAAGCCTGACCCTCACCCGTCCCCTAATCCTAACCCGTACGCTAACACTAACCCGCGCCCTCACACGCACGCTCCCCCTAAAGCGTTGCCGTACCCTCACCTGGACCCTAAACCGTCCCCGTCCCCTAACCCTAACCCTAGCCCGAACCCTAACCCTAACCCTTCCCCGAAGCCTGACCCTCAACCGTCTCCTAATCCTAACCCGTACGCTAACACTAACCCACGCCCTCACACGCACGCTCCCCCTAAAGCGTTGCCGTACCCTCACCTGGACCCTAAACCGTCCCCGTCCCCTAACCCTAACCCTATCCCGAACCCTAAACCTAACCCTTCCCCGAAGCCTGACCCTCACCCGTCCCCTAATCCTAACCCGTACGCTAACACTAACCCTCGCCCTCACACGCACGCTCCCCCTAAAGCGTTGCCGTACCCTCACCTGGACCCTAAACCGTCCCCGTCCCCTAACCCTAACCCTAGCCCGAACCCTAACCCTAACCCTTCCCCGAAGCCTGACCCTCAACCGTCCCCTACTCCTAACCCGTACGCTAACACTAACCCGCGCCCTCACACGCACGCTCCACCGAAAGCGTTGCCGTACCCTCACCTGGACCCTAAACCGTCCCCGTCCCCTAACCCTAACCCTAGCCCGAACCCTAACCCTAACCCTTCCCCGAAGCCTGACCCTCACCCGTCCCCTAATCCTAAGCCGTACGCTAACACTAACGCACGCCCTCACACGCACGCTCCCCCTAAAGCGTTGCCGTACCCTCACCTGGACCCTAAACCTTCCCCGTCCCCTAACCCTAACCCTAGCCCGAACCCTAACCCTAACCCTTCCCCGAAGCCTGACCCTCACCCGTCCCCTAATCCTAACCCGTACGCTAACAGTAACCCACGCCCTCACACGCACGCTCCCCCTAAAGCGTTGCCGTACCCTCACCTGGACCCTAAACCGTCCCCGTCCCCTAACCCTAACCCTAGCCCGAACCCTAACCCTAACCATTCCCCGAAGCCTGACCCTCACCCGTCCCCTAATCCTAACCGTACTCTAACACTACCCAGCGCCCTCACACGCACGCTCCCCGTAAAGCATTGCCGTACCCTCACCTGGACTCTAAACCGTCCCTGTCCCCTAACCCTAACCCTAGCCCGAACCCTAACCCTAATCCTTCCCCGAAGCCTGACCCTCACCCGTCCCTTAATACTAACCCGTACGCTAACACTAACCCGCGCCCTCACACGCACGCCCCCACTAAAACATTGCCGTACCCTCACCTGGACCCTAAACCGTCCCCGTCCCCTAACCCTAACCCTAGCCCGAACCCTAACCCTAACCCTTCCCCGAAGCCTGACCCTCACCCGTCCCTTAATACTAAACCGTACGCTAACACTAACCCGCGCCCTCACACGCACGCTCCCCCTAAAGCATTTCCATACCCTCACCTGGACCCTAAACCGTCCCCGTCCCCTAACCCTAACCCTAGCCCGAACCCTAACCCTAACCCTTCCCCGAAGCCTGACCCTCACCCGTCCCCTAATCCGAACCCGTACGCTAACAGTAACCCGCGCCCTCACACGCACGCTCCCCGTAAAGCGTTGCCGTACTCTCACCTGGAACCTAAACAGTCCCCGTCCCCTAACCCTAACCCTAGCCCGAACCCTAACCCTAACCCTTCCCGGAAGCCTGACCCTCAACCGTCCCCTACTCCTAACCCGTACGCTAACACTAACACGCGCCCTCACACGCACGTTCCCCCTAAAGCGTTGCCGTACCCTCACCTGGACCCTAAACCGTCCCCGTCCCGTAACCCTAACCCTAGCCCGAAACCTAACCCTAACACTTCCCCGAAGCCTGACCCTCACCCGTCCCCTAATCCTAACCTGTACGCTAACACTAACCCGCGCCCTCACACGCACGCCCCCCCTAAAGCGTTGCCGTACCCTCACCTGGACCCTAAACCGTCCCTGTCCCCTAACCCTAACCCTAGCCCGAACCCTAACCCTAACCCTTCCCCGAAGCCTGACACTCAACCGTCCCCTAATCCTAACCCGTACGCTAACACTAACCCGCGCCCTCACACGCACGCTCCCCCTAAAGCGTTGCCGTACCCTCACCTGGACCCTAAACCGTCCCCGTCCCCTTACCCTAACCCTAGCCCGAACCCTAACCCTAACCCTTCCCCGAAGCCTGACCCTCACCCGTCCCCTAATCCTAACCCGTACGCTAACACTAACCCGCGCCCTCACACGCACGCTCCCCCTAAAGCGTTGCCGTACCCTCACCTGGACCCTAAACCGTCCCCGTCCCCTAACCCTAACCCTAGGCCGAACCCTAACCCTAACTCTTCCCCGAAGCCTGACCCTCACCCGTCCCCTAATCCTAACCCGTACGCTAACACTAACCCGCGCCCTCACACGCACGCTCCCCCTAAAGCGTTGCCGTACCCTCACCTGGACCCTAAACCGTCCCCGTTCCCTAACCCTAACCCTAGCCCGAACCCTAACCCTAACCCTTCCCCGAAGCCTGACCCTCACCCGTCCCCTAATCCTAACCCGTACGCTAACACTAACCCGCGCCCTCACACGCACGCTCCCCCTAAAGCGTTGCCGTACCCTCACCTGGACCCGAAACCGTCCCCGTCCCCTAAACCTAACCCTAGCCCGAACCCTAACCCTAACCCTTCCCCTTAGCCTGACCCTCACCCGTCCCCTAATCCTAACCCGTACGCTAACACTAACCCGCGCCCTCACACGCACGCTCCCCCTAAAGCGTTGCCGTACCCTCACCTGGACCCTAAACCGTCCCCGTCCCCTAACCCTAACCCTAGCCCGAACCCTAACCCTAACCCTTCCCCGAAGCCTGACCCTCACCCGTCCCCTAATCCTAACCCGTACGCTAACACTAACCCGCGCCCTCACACGCACGCTCCCCCTAAAGCGTTGCCGTACCCTCACCTGGACCCTAAACCGTTCCCGTCCCCTAACCCTAACCCTAGCCCGAACCCTAACCCTAACCCTTCCCCGAAGCCTGACCCACACCCGTCCCCTAATCCTAACCTGTACGCTAACACTAACCCGCGCCCTCACACGCACGCTCCCCCTAAAGCGTTGCCGTACACTCACCTGGACCCTAAACCGTCCCCGTCCCCTAACCCTAACCCTAGCCCGAACCCTAACCCTAACCCTTCCCCGAAGCCTGACCCTCACCTGTCCCCTAATCCTAACCCGTACGCTAACACTAACCCGCGCCCTCACACGCACGCTCCCCTTAAAGCGTTGCCGTACCCTCACCTGGACCCTAAACCGTCCCCGTCCCCTAACCCTAACCCTAGCCCGAACCCTAAACCTAACCCTTCCCCGAAGCCTGACCCTCACCCATCCCCTAATCCTAAGCCGTACGCTAACACTAACCCGCGCCCTCACACGCACGCTCCCCCTAAAGCGTTGCTGTACCCTCACCTGGACGCGAAACCGTCCCCGTCCCCTAACCCTAACCCTAGCCCGAACCGTAACTCTAACCCTTCCCCGTAGCCTGACCCTCACCCGTCCCCTAATCCTAACCCGTACGCTAACACTAACCCGCGCCCTCACACGCACGCTCCCCCTAAAGCGTTGCCGTACCCTCACCTGGACCCTAAACCGTCCCCGACCCGTAACCCTAACCCTAGCCCGAACCCTAACCCTAACCCTTCCCCGAAGCCTGACCCTCACCCGTCCCCTAATCTTAACCTGTACGCTAACACTAACCCGCGCCCTCACACGCATGCTCCCCCTAAAGCGTTGCCGTACCCTCACCTGGACCCTAAACCGTCCCCGTCCCCTAACCCTAGCCCGAACCCTAACCCTAACCCTTCCCCGAAGCCTGACCCTCACCCATCTCCTAATCCTAACCCGTACGCTAACACTACACCGCGCCCTCACACGCACGCTCCCCCTAAAGCGTTGCCGTACCCTCACCTGGACCCTAAACCGTCCCCGTCCCCTAACCCTAACCCTAGCCCGAACCCTAACCCTAACCCTTCCCCGAAGCCTGACCCTCACCCGTGCCCTAATCCTAACCCGTACGCTAACACTACCCTGCGCCCTCACACGCACGCTCCCCCTAAAGCATTGCCGTACCCTCACCTGGACCCTAAACCGTCCCCATCCCCTAACCCTAACCCTAGCCCGAACCCTAACCCTAACTCTTCCCCGAAGCCTGACCCTCACCCGTCCCCTAATCCTAACCCGTACGCTAACACTAACCCGCGCCCTCACACGCACGCTCCCCCTAAAGCGTTGCCGTACCCTCACCTGGACCCTAAACCGTCCCCGTTCCCTAACCCTAACCCTAGCCCGAACCCTAACCCCAACCCTTCCCCGAAGCCTGACCCTCACCCGTCCCCTAATCCTAACCCGTACGCTAACACTAACCCGCGCCCTCACACGCACGCTCCCCCTAAAGCGTTGCCGTACCCTCACCTGGACCCGAAACCGTCCCCGTCCCCTAAAACTAACCCTAGCCCGAACCCTAACCCTAACCCTTCCCCTTAGCCTGACCCTCACCCGTCCCCTAATCCTAACCCGTACGCTAACACTAACCCGCGCCCTCACACGCACGCTCCCCCTAAAGCGTTGCCGTACCCTCACCTGGACCCTAAACCGTCCCCGTCCCCTAACCCTAACCCTAGCCCGAACCCTAACCCTAACCCTTCCCCGAAGCCTGACCCTCACCCGTCCCCTAATCCTAACCCGTACGCTAACACTAACCCGCGCCCTCACACGCACGCTCCCCCTAAAGCGTTGCCGTACCCTCACCTGGACCCTAAACCGTTCCCGTCCCCTAACCCTAACCCTAGCCCGAACCCTAACCCTAACCCTTCCCCGAAGCCTGACCCACACCCGTCCCCTAATCCTAACCTGTACGCTAACACTAACCCGCGCCCTCACACGCATGCTCCCCCTAAAGCGTTGCCGTACCCTCACCTGGACCCTAAACCGTCCCCGTCCCCTAACCCTAGCCCGAACCCTAACCCTAACCCTTCCCCGAAGCCTGACCCTCACCCATCTCCTAATCCTAACCCGTACGCTAACACTACACCGCGCCCTCACACGCACGCTCCCCCTAAAGCGTTGCCGTACCCTCACCTGGACCCTAAACCGTCCCCGTCCCCTAACCCTAACCCTAGCCCGAACCCTAACCCTAACCCTTCCCCGAAGCCTGACCCTCACCCGTGCCCTAATCCTAACCCGTACGCTAACACTACCCTGCGCCCTCACACGCACGCTCCCCCTAAAGCATTGCCGTACCCTCACCTGGACCCTAAACCGTCCCCATCCCCTAACCCTAACCCTAGCCCGAACCCTAACCCTAACTCTTCCCCGAAGCCTGACCCTCACCCGTCCCCTAATCCTAACCCGTACGCTAACACTAACCCGCGCCCTCACACGCACGCTCCCCCTAAAGCGTTGCCGTACCCTCACCTGGACCCTAAACCGTCCCCGTTCCCTAACCCTAACCCTAGCCCGAACCCTAACCCTAACCCTTCCCCGAAGCCTGACCCTCACCCGTCCCCTAATCCTAACCCGTACGCTAACACTAACCCGCGCCCTCACACGCACGCTCCCCCTAAAGCGTTGCCGTACCCTCACCTGGACCCGAAACCGTCCCCGTCCCCTAAAACTAACCCTAGCCCGAACCCTAACCCTAACCCTTCCCCTTAGCCTGACCCTCACCCGTCCCCTAATCCTAACCCGTACGCTAACACTAACCCGCGCCCTCACACGCACGCTCCCCCTAAAGCGTTGCCGTACCCTCACCTGGACCCTAAACCGTCCCCGTCCCCTAACCCTAACCCTAGCCCGAACCCTAACCCTAACCCTTCCCCGAAGCCTGACCCTCACCCGTCCCCTAATCCTAACCCGTACGCTAACACTAACCCGCGCCCTCACACGCACGCTCCCCCTAAAGCGTTGCCGTACCCTCACCTGGACCCTAAACCGTTCCCGTCCCCTAACCCTAACCCTAGCCCGAACCCTAACCCTAACCCTTCCCCGAAGCCTGACCCACACCCGTCCCCTAATCCTAACCTGTACGCTAACACTAACCCGCGCCCTCACACGCACGCTCCCCCTAAAGCGTTGCCGTACACTCACCTGGACCCTAAACCGTCCCCGTCCCCTAACCCTAACCCTAGCCCGAACCCTAACCCTAACCATTCCCCTAAGCCTGACCCTCACCCGTCCCCTAATCCTAACCCGTACGCTAACACTAACCCGCGCCCTCACACGCACGCTCCCTCTAAAGCGTTGCCGTACCCTCACCTGGACCCTAAACCGTCCCCGTCCCCTAACCCTAACCCTAGCCCGAACCCTAACCCTAACCCTTCCCCGAAGCCTGACCCTCACCCGTCCTCTAATCCTAACCCGTACGCTAACACTAACCCGTGCCCTCACACACACGCTCCCCCTAAAGCATTGCCGTACCCTCACCTGGACCCTAAACCGTCCCTGTCCCCTAACCCTAACCCTAGCCCGAACCCTAACCCTAACCCTTCCCCGAAGCCTGACCCTCACCCGTCCCCTAATCCTAAGCCGTACGCTAACACTAACCCCCGCCCTCACATGCACGCTCCCCCTAAAGCGTTGCCGTACCCTCACCTGGACCCTAAACCGTCCCCGTCCCCTAACCCTAACCCTAGCCCGAACCCTAACCCTAACCCTTCCCCGAAGCCTGACCCTCACCCGTCCCCTAATCCTAACCCGTACGCTAACACTAACCCGCGCCCTCACACGCACGCTCCCCCTAAAGCGTTGCCGTACCCTCACCTGGACCCTAAACCGTCCCCGTCCCCTAACCCTAACCCTAGCCCGAACCCTAACCCTAACCCTTCCCCGAAGCCTGACCCTCACCCGTCCCCTAATCCTAACCCGTACGCTAACACTAACCCGCGCCCTCACACGCACGCTCCCCCTAAAGCGTTGCCGTACCCTCACCTGGACCCGAAACCGTCCCCGTCCCCTAACCCTAACCGTAGCCCGAAACCTAACCCTAACCCTTCCCCGAAGCCTGACCCTCACCCGTCCCCTAATCCTAAGCCGTACGCTAACACTAACCCGCACCATCACACGCACGCTCCCCCTAAAGCGTTGCCGTACCCTCACCTGGACCCTAAACCGTCCCCGTCCCCTAACCCTAACCCTAGCCCGAACCCTAACCCTAACCCTTCCCCGAAGCCTGACGCTCACCCGTCCCCTAATCCTAAGCTGTACGCTAACACTAACCCGCACCCTCACACGCACGTTCCCCCTAAAGCGTTGCCGTACCCTCACCTGGACCCTAAACCGTCCCCGTCCCCTAACCCTAACCCTAGCCCGAACCCTAACCCTAACCCTTCCCCGAAGCCTGACCCTCACCCGTCCCCTAATCCTAACCCGTACGCTAACACTAACCCGCGCCCTCACACGCACGCTCCCCCTAAAGCGTTGCCGTACCCTCACCTGGACCCTAAACCGTCCCCGTCCCCTAACCCTAACCCTAGCCCGAACCCTAACCCTAACCCTTCCCCGAAGCCTGACCCTCACCCGTCCCCAATCCTAAGCCGTACGCTAACACTAACCCGCGCCCTCACACGCACGCTCCCCCTAAAGCGTTGCCGTACCCTCACCCGGACCCGAAACCGTCCCCGTCCCCTAACCCTAACCCTAGCCCGAACCCTAACCCTAACCCTTCCCCGAAGCCTGACCCTCACCCGTCCCCTAATCCTAACCCGTACGCTAACACTAACCCGCGCCCTCACACGCACGCTCCCCCTAAATCGTTGCCGTTCCCTCACCTGGACCCTAAACCTTCCCCATCCCCTAACCCTAACCCTAGCCCGAAAACTAACCCTAACCCTTCCCCGAAGCCTGACCCTCACCCGTCCCCTAATCCTAAGCCGTACGCTAACACTAACCCGCGCCCTCACACGCACGCTCCCCCTAAAGCGTTGCCGTACCCTCACCTGGACCCTAAACCGTCCCCGTCCCCTAACCCTAACCCTAGCCCGAACCCTAACCCTAACCCTTCCCCGAAGCCTGACCCTCACCCGTCCCCTAATCCTAACCCGTACGCTAACACTAACACGCGCCCTCACACGCACGCTCCCCCTAAAGCTTTGCCGTACCCTCACCTGGACCCGAAACCGTCCCCGTCCCCTAACCCTAACCTTAGCCCGAACCCTAACCCTAACCCTTCCCCGAAGCCTGACCCTCACCCGTCCCCTAATCCTAACCCGTACGCTAACACTAACCGGTGCCCTCACACGCACGCTCCCCCTAAAGCGTTGCCGTACCCTCACCTGGACCCGAAACCGTCCCCGTCCCCTAACCCTAACCCTAGCCCGAACCCTAACCCTAACCCTTCCCCGAAGCCTGACCCTCACCCGTCCCCTAATCCTTAGCCGTACGCTAACACTAACCCGCGCCCTCACAAGCACGCTCCCCCTAAAGCGTTGCCGTACCCTCACCTGGACCCTAAACCGTCCCCGTCCCCTAACCCTAACCCTAGCCCGAACCCTAACCCTAACCCTTCCCCGAAGCCTGACCCTCACCCGTCCCCTAATCCTAAGCCGTACGCTAACACTAACCCGCACCCTCACATGCACGCTCCCCCTAAAGCGTTGCCGTACCCTCACCTGGACCCTAAACCGTCCCCGTCCCCTAACCCTAACCCTAGCCCGAACCCTAACCCTAACCCTTCCCCGAAGCCTGACCCTCACCCGTCCCCTAATCCTAAGCCGTACGCTAACACTAACCCGCGCCCTCACACGCACGCTCCCCCTAAAGCGTTGCCGTACCCTCACCTGGACCCTAAACCGTCCCCGTCCCCTAACCCTAACCCTAGCCCGAACCCTAACCCTAACCCTTCCCCGAAGCCTGACCCTCACCCGTCCCCTAATCCTAACCCGTACGCTAACACTAACCCGCGCCCTCACACGCACGCTCCCCCTAAAGCGTTGCCGTACCCTCACCTGGACCCTAAACCGTCCCCGTCCCCTAACCCTAACCCTAGCCCGAACCCTAACCCTAACCCTTCCCCGAAGCCTGACCCTCACCCGTCCCCTAATCCTAACCCGTACGCTAACACTAACCCGCGCCCTCCCACGCACGCTCCCCCTAAAGCGTTGCCGTACCCTCACCTGGACCCGAAACCGTCCCCGTCCCCTAACCCTAACCGTAGCCCGAAACCTAACCCTAACACTTCCCCGAAGCCTGACCCTCACTCGTCCCCTAATCCTAAGCCGTACGCTAACACTAACCCGCACCCTCACACGCACGCTCCCCCTAAAGCGTTGCCGTACCCTCACCTGGACCCTAAACCGTCCCCGTCCCCTAACCCTAACCCTAGCCCGAACCCTAACCCTAAACCTTCCCCGAAGCCTGACCCTCAACCGTCCCCTAAACCTAACCCGTACGCTAACACTAACCCACGCCCTCACACGCACGCTCACCCTAAAGCGTTGCCGTACCCTCACCTGGACCCTAAACCGTCCCCGTCCCCTAACCCTAACCCTAGCCCGAACCCTAACCCTAACCCTTCCCCGAAGCCTGACCCTCACCCGTCCCCTAATCCTAAGCCGTACGCTAACACTAACCCGCGCCCTTACACGCACGCTCCCCCTAAAGCGTTGCCGTACCCTCACCTGGACCCTAAACCGTCCCCGTCCCCTAACCCTAACCCTAGCCCGAACCCTAACCCTAACCCTTCCCCGAAGCCTGACCCTCACCCATCCCCTAATCCTAAGCCGTACGCTAACACTAACCCGCGCCCTCACACGCACACTCCACCTAAAGCGTTGCCGTACCCTCACCTGGACCCTAAACCGTCCCCGTCCCCTAACCCTAACCCTAGCCCGAACCCTAACCCTAACCCTTCCCCGAAGCCTGACCCTCACCCGTCCCCTAATCCTAAGCCGTACGCTAACACTAACCCACACCCTCACACGCACGCTCCCCCTAAAGCGTTGCCGTACCCTCACCTGGACCCTAAACCGTCCCCGTCCCCTAACCCTAACCCTAGCCCAAACCCTAACCCTAACCCTTCCCCGAAGCCTGACCCTCACCCGTCCCCTAATCCTAACCCGTACGCTAACACTAACCCGCGCCCTCACACGCACGCTCCCCCTAAAGCGTTGCCGTACCCTCACCTGGACCCTAAACCGTCCCCGTCCCCTAACCCTAACCCTAGCCCGAACCCTAACCCTAACCCTTCCCCGAAGCCTGACCCTCACCCGTCCCCTAATCCTAAGCCGTATGCTAACACTAACCCACGCCCTCACACGCACGCTCCCCCTAAAGCGTTGCCGTACCCTCACCTGGACCCTAAACCGTCCCCGTCCCCTAACCCTAACCCTAGCCCGAACCCTAACCCTAACCCTTCCCCGAAGCCTGACCCTCACCCGTCCCCTAATCCTAAGCCGTACGCTAACACTAACGCGCGCGCTCACACGCACGCTCCCCCTAAAGCGTTGCCGTACCCTCACCTGGACCCTAAACCGTCCCCGTCCCCTAACCCTAACCCTAGCCCGAACCCTAACCCTAAACCTTCCCCGAAGCCTGACCCTCACCCGTCCCCTAAACCTAACCCGTACGCTAACACTAACCCACGCCCTCACACGCACGCTCACCCTAAAGCGTTGCCGTACCCTCACCTGGACCCTAAACCGTCCCCGTCCCCTAACCCTAACCCTAGCCCGAACCCTAACCCTAACCCTTCCCCGAAGCCTGACCCTCACCCGTCCCCTAATCCTAAGCCGTACGCTAACACTAACCCGCGCCCTCACACGCACGCTCCCCCTAAAGCGTTGCCGTACCCTCACCTGGACCCTAAACCGTCCCCGTCCCCTAACCCTAACCCTAGCCCGAACCCTAACCCTAACCCTTCCCCGAAGCCTGACCCTCACCCATCCCCTAATCCTAAGCCGTACGCTAACACTAACCCGCGCCCTCACACGCACGCTCCCCCTAAAGCGTTGCCGTACCCTCACCTGGACCCTAAACCGTCCCCGTCCCCTAACCCTAACCCTAGCCCGAACCCTAACCCTAACCCTTCCCCGAAGCCTGACCCTCACCCGTCCCCTAATCCTAAGCCGTACGCTAACACTAACCCGCACCCTCACACGCACGCTCCCCCTAAAGCGTTGCCGTACCCTCACCTGGACCCTAAACCGTCCCCGTCCCCTAACCCTAACCCTAGCCCGAACCCTAACCCTAACCCTTCCCCGAAGCCTGACCCTCACCCGTCCCCTAATCCTAACCCGTACGCTAACACTAACCCGCGCCCTCACACGCACGCTCCCCCTAAAGCGTTGCCGTACACTCACCTGGACCCTAAACCGTCCCCGTCCCCTAACCCTAACCCTAGCCCGAACCCTAACCCTAACCCTTCCCCGAAGCCTGACCCTCACCCGTCCCCTAATCCTAACCCGTACGCTAACACTAACACGCGCCCTCACACGCACGCTCCCCCTAAAGCTTTGCCGTACCCTCACCTGGACCCGAAACCGTCCCCGTCGCCTAACCCTAACCCTAGCCCGAACCCTAACCCTAACCCTTCCCCGAAGCCTGACCCTCACCCGTCCCCTAATCCTAACCCGTACGCTAACACTAACCTGCGCCCTCACACGCACGCTCCCCCTAAAGCGTTGCCGTACCCTCACCTGGACCCTAAACCGTCCCCGTCCCCTAACCCTAACCCTAGCCCGAACCCTAACCCTAACCCTTCCCCGAAGCCTGACCCTCACCCGTCTCCTAATCCTAACCCGTACGCTAACACTAACCCGCGCCCTCACATGCACGCTCCCCCTAAAGCGTTGCCGTACCCTCACCTGGACCCTAAACCGTCCCCGTCCCCTAACCCTAACCCTAGCCCGAACCCTAACCCTAACCCTTCCCCGAAGCCTGACCCTCACCCGTCCCCTAATCCTAACCCGTACGCTAACACTAACCCGCGCCCTCAGACGCACGCTCCCCCTGAAGCGTTGCCGTACCCTCACCTGGACCCGAAACCGTCCCCGTCCCCTAACCCTAACCCTAGCCCGAACCCTAACCCTAACCCTTCCCCGAAGCCTGACCCTCACCCGTCCCCTAATCCTAAGCCGTACGCTAACACTAACCCGCGCCCTCACACGCACGCTCCCCCTAAAGCGTTGCCATACCCTCACCTGGACCCTAAACCGTCCCCGTCCCCTAACCCTAACCCTAGCCCGAACCCTAACCCTAACCCTTCCCCAAAGCCTGACCCTCACCCGTCCCCTAATCCTAAGCCGTACGCTAACACTAACCCGCGCCCTCACACGCACGCTCCCCCTAAAGCGTTGTCGTACCCTCACCTGGACCCTAAACCGTCCCCGTCCCCTAACCCTAACCCTAGCCCGAACCCTAACCCTAACCCTTCCCCGAAGCCTGACCCTCACCCGTCGCCTAATCCTAAGCCGTACGCTAACACTAACCCGCACCCTCACACGAACGCTCCCCCTAAAGCGTTGCCGTACCCTCACCTGGACCCTAAACCGTCCCCGTCCCCTAACCCTAACCCTAGCCCGAACCCTAACCCTAACCCTTCCCCGAAGCCTGACCCTCACCCGTCCCCTAATCCTAACCCGTACGCTAACACTAACCCGTGCCCTCACACACACGCTCCCCCTAAAGCATTGCCGTACCCTCACCTGGACCCTAAACCGTCCCTGTCCCCTAACCCTAACCCTAGCCCGAACCCTAACCCTAACCCTTCCCCGAAGCCTGACCCTCACCCGTCCCCTAATCCTAACCCGTACGCTAACACTAACCCGCGCCCTCACATGCACGCTCCCCCTAAAGCGTTGCCGTACCCTCACCTGGACCCTAAACCGTCCCCGTCCCCTAACCCTAACCCTAGCCCGAACCCTAACCCTAACCCTTCCCCGAAGCCTGACCCTCACCCGTCCCCTAATCCTAACCCGTACGCTAACACTAACCCGCGCCCTCACACGCACGCTCCCCCTAAAGCGTTGCCGTACCCTCACCTGGACCCTAAACCGTCCCCGTCCCCTAACCCTAACCCTAGCCCGAACCCTAACCCTAACCCTTCCCCGAAGCCTGACCCTCACCCGTCCCCTAATCCTAACCCGTACGCTAACACTAACCCGCGCCCTCACACGCACGCTCCCCCTAAAGCGTTGCCGTACCCTCACCTGGACCCGAAACCGTCCCCGTCCCCTAACCCTAACCGTAGCCCGAAACCTAACCCTAACCCTTCCCCGAAGCCTGACCCTCACCCGTCCCCTAATCCTAAGCCGTACGCTAACACTAACCCGCACCATCACACGCACGCTCCCCCTAAAGCGTTGCCGTACCCTCACCTGGACCCTAAACCGTCCCCGTCCCCTAACCCTAACCCTAGCCCGAACCCTAACCCTAACCCTTCCCCGAAGCCTGACGCTCACCCGTCCCCTAATCCTAAGCTGTACGCTAACACTAACCCGCACCCTCACACGCACGCTCCCCCTAAAGCGTTGCCGTACCCTCACCTGGACCCTAAACCGTCCCCGTCCCCTAACCCTAACCCTAGCCCGAACCCTAACCCTAACCCTTCCCCGAAGCCTGACACTCACCCGTCCCCTAATCCTAAACCGTACGCTAACACTAACCCGCGCCCTCACACGCACGCTCCCCCTAAAGCGTTGCCGTACCCTCACCTGGACCCTAAACCGTCCCCGTCCCCTAACCCTAACCCTAGCCCGAAACCTAACCCTAACCCTTCCCCGAAGCCTGACCCTCACCCGTCCCCAATCCTAAGCCGTACGCTAACACTAACCCGCGCCCTCACACGCACGCTCCCCCTAAAGCGTTGCCGTACCCTCACCCGGACCCGAAACCGTCCCCGTCCCCTAACCCTAACCCTAGCCCGAACCCTAACCCTAACCCTTCCCCGAAGCCTGACCCTCACCCGTCCCCAATCCTAAGCCGTACGCTAACACTAACCCGCGCCCTCACACGCACGCTCCCCCTAAAGCGTTGCCGTACCCTCACCCGGACCCGAAACCGTCCCCGTCCCCTAACCCTAACCCTAGCCCGAACCCTAACCCTAACCCTTCCCCGAAGCCTGACCCTCACCCGTCCCCTAATCCTAACCCGTACGCTAACACTAACCCGCGCCCTCACACGCACGCTCCCCCTAAATCGTTGCCGTTCCCTCACCTGGACCCTAAACCTTCCCCATCCCCTAACCCTAACCCTAGCCCGAACCCTAACCCTAACCCTTCCCCGAAGCCTGACCCTCACCCGTCCCCTAATCCTAACCCGTACGCTAACACTAACCCGCGCCCTCACACGCACGCTCCCCCTAAAGCGTTGCCGTACCCTCACCTGGACCCTAAACCGTCCCCGTCCCCTAACCCTAACCCTAGCCCGAACCCTAACCCTAACCCTTCCCCGAAGCCTGACCCTCACCCGTCCCCTAATCCTAACCCGTACGCTAACACTAACACGCGCCCTCACACGCACGCTCCCCCTAAAGCTTTGCCGTACCCTCACCTGGACCCGAAACCGTCCCCGTCCCCTAACCCTAACCTTAGCCCGAACCCTAACCCTAACCCTTCCCCGAAGCCTGACCCTCACCCGTCCCCTAATCCTAACCCGTACGCTAACACTATCCCGTGCCCTCACACGCACGCTCCCCCTAAAGCGTTGCCGTACCCTCACCTGGACCCGAAACCGTCCCCGTCCCCTAACCCTAACCCTAGCCCGAACCCTAACCCTAACCCTTCCCCGAAGCCTGACCCTCACCCGTCCCCTAATCCTAAGCCGTACGCTAACACTAACCCGCACCCTCACACGCACGCTCCCCCTAAAGTGTTGCCGTACCCTCACCTGGACCCTAAACCGTCCCCGTCCCCTAACCCTAACCCTAGCCCGAACCCTAACCCTAACCCTTCCCCGAAGCCTGACCCTCACCCGTCCCCTAATCCTAACCCGTACGCTAACACTAACCCGCGCCCTCACACGCACGCTCCCCCTAAAGCGTTGCCGTACCCTCACCTGGACCCTAAACCGTCCCCGTCCCCTAACCCTAACCCTAGCCCGAACCCTAACCCTAACCCTTCCCCGAAGCCTGACCCTCACCCGTCCCCTAATCCTAACCCGTACGCTAACACTAACCCGCGCCCTCCCACGCACGCTCCCCCTAAAGCGTTGCCGTACCCTCACCTGGACCCGAAACCGTCCCCGTCCCCTAACCCTAACCGTAGCCCGAAACCTAACCCTAACCCTTCCCCGAAGCCTGACCCTCACCCGTCCCCTAATCCTAAGCCGTACGCTAACACTAACCCGCACCCTCACACGCACGCTCCCCCTAAAGCGTTGCCGTACCCTCACCTGGACCCTAAACCGTCCCCGTCCCCTAACCCTAACCCTAGCCCGAACCCTAACCCTAACCCTTCCCCGAAGCCTGACCCTCACCCGTCCCCTAATCCTAAGCCGTACGCTAACACTAACGCGCGCCCTCACACGCACGCTCCCCCTAAAGCGTTGCCGTACCCTCACCTGGACCCTAAACCGTCCCCGTCCCCTAACCCTAACCCTAGCCCGAACCCTAACCCTAAACCTTCCCCGAAGCCTGACCCTCAACCGTCCCCTAAACCTAACCCGTACGCTAACACTAACCCACGCCCTCACACGCACGCTCACCCTAAAGCGTTGCCGTACCCTCACCTGGACCCTAAACCGTCCCCGTCCCCTAACCCTAACCCTAGCCCGAACCCTAACCCTAACCCTTCCCCGAAGCCTGACCCTCACCCGTCCCCTAATCCTAAGCCGTACGCTAACACTAACCCGCGCCCTTACACGCACGCTCCCCCTAAAGCGTTGCCGTACCCTCACCTGGACCCTAAACCGTCCCCGTCCCCTAACCCTAACCCTAGCCCGAACCCTAACCCTAACCCTTCCCCGAAGCCTGACCCTCACCCATCCCCTAATCCTAAGCCGTACGCTAACACTAACCCGCGCCCTCACACGCACGCTCCCCCTAAAGCGTTGCCGTACCCTCACCTGGACCCTAAACCGTCCCCGTCCCCTAACCCTAACCCTAGCCCGAACCCTAACCCTAACCCTTCCCCGAAGCCTGACCCTCACCCGTCCCCTAATCCTAAGCCGTACGCTAACACTAACCCACACCCTCACACGCACGCTCCCCCTAAAGCGTTGCCGTACCCTCACCTGGACCCTAAACCGTCCCCGTCCCCTAACCCTAACCCTAGCCCAAACCCTAACCCTAACCCTTCCCCGAAGCCTGACCCTCACCCGTCCCCTAATCCTAACCCGTACGCTAACACTAACCCGCGCCCTCACACGCACGCTCCCCCTAAAGCGTTGCCGTACCCTCACCTGGACCCTAAACCGTCCCCGTCCCCTAACCCTAACCCTAGCCCGAACCCTAACCCTAACCCTTCCCCGAAGCCTGACCCTCACCCGTCCCCTAATCCTAAGCCGTATGCTAACACTAACCCGCGCCCTCACACGCACGCTCCCCCTAAAGCGTTGCCGTACCCTCACCCGGACCCGAAACCGTCCCCGTCCCCTAACCCTAACCCTAGCCCGAACCCCAACCCTAACCCTTCCCCGAAGCCTGACCCTCACCCGTCCCCTAATCCAAACCCGTATGCTAACACTAACCCGCGCCCTCACACGCACGCTCCCCCTAAATCGTTGCCGTTCCCTCACCTGGACCCTAAACCTTCCCCATCCCCTAACCCTAACCCTAGCCCGAACCCTAACCCTAACCATTCCCCGAAGCCTGACCCTCACCCGTCCCCTAATCCTAACCCGTACGCTAACACTAACCCGCGCCCTCACACGCACGCTCCCCCTAAAGCGTTGCCGTACCCTCACCTGGACCCTAAACCGTCCCCGTCCCCTAAACCTAACCCTAGCCCGAACCCTAACCCTAACCCTTCCCCGAAGCCTGACCCTCACCCGTCCCCTAATCCTAACCCGTACGCTAACACTAACATGCGCCCTCACACGCACGCTCCCCCTAAAGCTTTGCCGTACCCTCACCTGGACCCGAAACCGTCCCCGTCCCCTAAACCTAACCCTAGCCCGAACCCTAACCCTAACCCTTCCCCGAAGCCTGACCCTCACCCGTCCCCTAATCCTAAGCCGTACGCTAACACTAACCCGCACCCTCACACGCACGCTCCCCCTAAAGCGTTGCCGTACCCTCACCTGGACCCTAAACCGTCCCCGTCCCCTAACCCTAACCCTAGCCCGAACCCTAACCCTAACCCTTCCCCGAAGCCTGACCCTCACCCGTCCCCTAATCCTAAGCCGTACGCTAACACTAACGCGCGCCCTCACACGCACGCTCCCCCTAAAGCGTTGCCGTACCCTCACCTGGACCCTAAACCGTCCCCGTCCCCTAACCCTAACCCTAGCCCGAACCCTAACCCTAAACCTTCCCCGAAGCCTGACCCTCACCCGTCCCCTAAACCTAACCCGTACGCTAACACTAACCCACGCCCTCACACGCACGCTCCCCCTAAAGCATTGCCGTACCCTCACCTGGACCCTAAACCGTCCCTGTCCCCTAACCCTAACCCTAGCCCGAACCCTAACCCTAACCCTTCCCCGAAGCCTGACCCTCACCCGTCCCCTAATCCTAACCCGTACGCTAACACTATCCCGTGCCCTCACACGCACGCTCCCCCTAAAGCGTTGCCGTACCCTCACCTGGACCCGAAACCGTCCCCGTCCCCTAACCCTAACCGTAGCCCGAAACCTAACCCTAACCCTTCCCCGAAGCCTGACCCTCACCCGTCCCCTAATCCTAAGCCGTACGCTAACACTAACCCGCACCATCACACGCACGCTCCCCCTAAAGCGTTGCCGTACCCTCACCTGGACCCTAAACCGTCCCCGTCCCCTAACCCTAACCCTAGCCCGAACCCTAACCCTAACCCTTCCCCGAAGCCTGACGCTCACCCGTCCCCTAATCCTAAGCTGTACGCTAACACTAACCCGCACCCTCACACGCACGTTCCCCCTAAAGCGTTGCCGTACCCTCACCTGGACCCTAAACCGTCCCCGTCCCCTAACCCTAACCCTAGCCCGAACCCTAACCCTAACCCTTCCCCGAAGCCTGACCCTCACCCGTCCCCTAATCCTAAACCGTACGCTAACACTAACCCGCGCCCTCACACGCACGCTCCCCCTAAAGCGTTGCCGTACCCTCACCTGGACCCTAAACCGTCCCCGTCCCCTAACCCTAACCCTAGCCCGAACCCTAACCCTAACCCTTCCCCGAAGCCTGACCCTCACCCGTCCCCAATCCTAAGCCGTACGCTAACACTAACCCGCGCCCTCACACGCACGCTCCCCCTAAAGCGTTGCCGTACCCTCACCCGGACCCGAAACCGTCCCCGTCCCCTAACCCTAACCCTAGCCCGAACCCTAACCCTAACCCTTCCCCGAAGCCTGACCCTCACCCGTCCCCAATCCTAAGCCGTACGCTAACACTAACCCGCGCCCTCACACGCACGCTCCCCCTAAAGCGTTGCCGTACCCTCACCCGGACCTGAAACCGTCCCCGTCCCCTAACCCTAACCCTAGCCCGAACCCTAACCCTAACCCTTCCCCGAAGCCTGACCCTCACCCGTCCCCAATCCTAAGCCGTACGCTAACACTAACCCGCGCCCTCACACGCACGCTCCCCCTAAAGCGTTGCCGTACCCTCACCCGGACCCGAAACCGTCCCCGTCCCCTAACCCTAACCCTAGCCCGAACCCTAACCCTAACCCTTCCCCGAAGCCTGACCCTCACCCGTCCCCTAATCCTAACCCGTACGCTAACACTAACCCGCGCCCTCACACGCACGCTCCCCCTAAATCGTTGCCGTTCCCTCACCTGGACCCTAAACCTTCCCCATCCCCTAACCCTAACCCTAGCCCGAACCCTAACCCTAACCCTTCCCCGAAGCCTGACCCTCACCCGTCCCCTAATCCTAACCCGTACGCTAACACTAACCCGCGCCCTCACACGCACGCTCCCCCTAAAGCGTTGCCGTACCCTCACCTGGACCCTAAACCGTCCCCGTCCCCTAACCCTAACCCTAGCCCGAACCCTAACCCTAACCCTTCCCCGAAGCCTGACCCTCACCCGTCCCCTAATCCTAACCCGTACGCTAACACTAACACGCGCCCTCACACGCACGCTCCCCCTAAAGCTTTGCCGTACCCTCACCTGGACCCGAAACCGTCCCCGTCCCCTAACCCTAACCTTAGCCCGAACCCTAACCCTAACCCTTCCCCGAAGCCTGACCCTCACCCGTCCCCTAATCCTAACCCGTACGCTAACACTATCCCGTGCCCTCACACGCACGCTCCCCCTAAAGCGTTGCCGTACCCTCACCTGGACCCGAAACCGTCCCCGTCCCCTAACCCTAACCCTAGCCCGAACCCTAACCCTAACCCTTCCCCGAAGCCTGACCCTCACCCGTCCCCTAATCCTAAGCCGTACGCTAACACTAACCCGCGCCCTCACAAGCACGCTCCCCCTAAAGCGTTGCCGTACCCTCACCTGGACCCTAAACCGTCCCCGTCCCCTAACCCTAACCCTAGCCCGAACCCTAACCCTAACCCTTCCCCGAAGCCTGACCCTCACCCGTCCCCTAATCCTAAGCCGTACGCTAACACTAACCCGCACCCTCACACGCACGCTCCCCCTAAAGCGTTGCCGTACCCTCACCTGGACCCTAAACCGTCCCCGTCCCCTAACCCTAACCCTAGCCCGAACCCTAACCCTAACCCTTCCCCGAAGCCTGACCCTCACCCGTCCCCTAATCCTAAGCCGTACGCTAACACTAACCCGCGCCCTCACACGCACGCTCCCCCTAAAGCGTTGCCGTACCCTCACCTGGACCCTAAACCGTCCCCGTCCCCTAACCCTAACCCTAGCCCGAAACCTAACCCTAACCCTTCCCCGAAGCCTGACCCTCACCCGTCCCCTAATCCTAACCCGTACGCTAACACTAACCAGCGCCCTCACACGCACGCTCCCCCTAAAGCGTTGCCGTACCCTCACCTGGACCCTAAACCGTCCCCGTCCCCTAACCCTAACCCTAGCCCGAACCCTAACCCTAACCCTTCCCCGAAGCCTGACCCTCACCCGTCCCCTAATCCTAACCCGTACGCTAACACTAACCCGCGCCCTCCCACGCACGCTCCCCCTAAAGCGTTGCCGTACCCTCACCTGGACCCGAAACCGTCCCCGTCCCCTAACCCTAACCGTAGCCCGAAACCTAACCCTAACCCTTCCCCGAAGCCTGACCCTCACCCGTCCCCTAATCCTAAGCCGTACGCTAACACTAACCCGCACCCTCACACGCACGCTCCCCCTAAAGCGTTGCCGTACCCTCACCTGGACCCTAAACCGTCCCCGTCCCCTAACCCTAACCCTAGCCCGAACCCTAACCCTAACCCTTCCCCGAAGCCTGACCCTCACCCATCCCCTAATCCTAAGCCGTACGCTAACACTAACCCGCGCCCTCACACGTGCGCTCCCCCTAAAGCGTTGCCGTACCCTCACCTGGACCCTAAACCGTCCCCGTCCCCTAACCCTAACCCTAGCCCGAACCCTAACCCTAACCATTCCCCGAAGCCTGACCCTCACCCGTCCCCTAATCCTAAGCCGTACGCTAACACTAACCCACACCCTCACACGCACGCTCCCCCTAAAGCGTTGCCGTACCCTCACCTGGACCCTAAACCGTCCCCGTCCCCTAACCCTAACCCTAGCCCAAACCCTAACCCTAACCCTTCCCCGAAGCCTGACCCTCACCCGTCCCCTAATCCTAACCCGTACGCTAACACTAACCCGCGCCCTCACACGCACGCTCCCCCTAAAGCGTTGCCGTACCCTCACCTGGACCCTAAACCGTCCCCGTCCCCTAACCCTAACCCTAGCCCGAACCCTAACCCTAACCCTTCCCCGAAGCCTGACCCTCACCCGTCCCCTAATCCTAAGCCGTATGCTAACACTAACCCGCGCCCTCACACGCACGCTCCCCCTAAAGCGTTGCCGTACCCTCACCCGGACCCGAAACCGTCCCCGTCCCCTAACCCTAACCCTAGCCCGAACCCCAACCCTAACCCTTCCCCGAAGCCTGACCCTCACCCGTCCCCTAATCCAAACCCGTATGCTAACACTAACCCGCGCCCTCACACGCACGCTCCCCCTAAATCGTTGCCGTTCCCTCACCTGGACCCTAAACCTTCCCCATCCCCTAACCCTAACCCTAGCCCGAACCCTAACCCTAACCATTCCCCGAAGCCTGACCCTCACCCGTCCCCTAATCCTAACCCGTACGCTAACACTAACCCGCGCCCTCACATGCACGCTCCCCCTAAAGCGTTGCCGTACCCTCACCTGGACCCTAAACCGTCCCCGTCCCCTAACCCTAACCCTAGCCCGAACCCTAACCCTAACCCTTCCCCGAAGCCTGACCCTCACCCGTCCCCTAATCCTAACCCGTACGCTAACACTAACATGCGCCCTCACACGCACGCTCCCCCTAAAGCTTTGCCGTACCCTCACCTGGACCCGAAACCGTCCCCGTCCCCTAAACGTAACCCTAGCCCGAACCCTAACCCTAACCCTTCCCCGAAGCCTGACCCTCACCCGTCCCCTAATCCTAAGCCGTACGCTAACACTAACCCGCACCCTCACACGCACGCTCCCCCTAAAGCGTTGCCGTACCCTCACCTGGACCCTAAACCGTCCCCGTCCCCTAACCCTAACCCTAGCCCGAACCCTAACCCTAACCCTTCCCCGAAGCCTGACCCTCACCCGTCCCCTAATCCTAAGCCGTACGCTAACACTAACGCGCGCCCTCACACGCACGCTCCCCCTAAAGCGTTGCCGTACCCTCACCTGGACCCTAAACCGTCCCCGTCCCCTAACCCTAACCCTAGCCCGAACCCTAACCCTAAACCTTCCCCGAAGCCTGACCCTCACCCGTCCCCTAAACCTAACCCGTACGCTAACACTAACCCACGCCCTCACACGCACGCTCACCCTAAAGCGTTGCCGTACCCTCACCTGGACCCTAAACCGTCCCCGTCCCCTAACCCTAACCCTAGCCCGAACCCTAACCCTAACCCTTCCCCGAAGCCTGACCCTCACCCGTCCCCTAATCCTAAGCCGTACGCTAACACTAACCCGCGCCCTTACACGCACGCTCCCCCTAAAGCGTTGCCGTACCCTCACCTGGACCCTAAACCGTCCCCGTCCCCTAACCCTAACCCTAGCCCGAACCCTAACCCTAACCCTTCCCCGAAGCCTGACCCTCACCCATCCCCTAATCCTAAGCCGTACGCTAACACTAACCCGCGCCCTCACACGTACGCTCCCCCTAAAGCGTTGCCGTACCCTCACCTGGACCCTAAACCGTCCCCGTCCCCTAACCCTAACCCTAGCCCGAACCCTAACCCTAACCATTCCCCGAAGCCTGACCCTCACCCGTCCCCTAATCCTAAGCCGTACGCTAACACTAACCCACACCCTCACACGCACGCTCCCCCTAAAGCGTTGCCGTACCCTCACCTGGACCCTAAACCGTCCCCGTCCCCTAACCCTAACCCTAGCCCAAACCCTAACCCTAACCCTTCCCCGAAGCCTGACCCTCACCCGTCCCCTAATCCTAACCCGTACGCTAACACTAACCCGCGCCCTCACACGCACGCTCCCCCTAAAGCGTTGCCGTACCCTCACCTGGACCCTAAACCGTCCCCGTCCCCTAACCCTAACCCTAGCCCGAACCCTAACCCTAACCCTTCCCCGAAGCCTGACCCTCACCCGTCCCCTAATCCTAAGCCGTATGCTAACACTAACCCGCGCCCTCACACGCACGCTCCCCCTAAAGCGTTGCCGTACCCTCACCCGGACCCGAAACCGTCCCCGTCCCCTAACCCTAACCCTAGCCCGAACCCCAACCCTAACCCTTCCCCGAAGCCTGACCCTCACCCGTCCCCTAATCCAAACCCGTATGCTAACACTAACCCGCGCCCTCACACGCACGCTCCCCCTAAATCGTTGCCGTTCCCTCACCTGGACCCTAAACCTTCCCCATCCCCTAACCCTAACCCTAGCCCGAACCCTAACCCTAACCATTCCCCGAAGCCTGACCCTCACCCGTCCCCTAATCCTAACCCGTACGCTAACACTAACCCGCGCCCTCACACGCACGCTCCCCCTAAAGCGTTGCCGTACCCTCACCTGGACCCTAAACCGTCCCCGTCCCCTAACCCTAACCCTAGCCCGAACCCTAACCCTAACCCTTCCCCGAAGCCTGACCCTCACCCGTCCCCTAATCCTAACCCGTACGCTAACACTAACATGCGCCCTCACACGCACGCTCCCCCTAAAGCTTTGCCGTACCCTCACCTGGACCCGAAACCGTCCCCGTCCCCTAAACCTAACCCTAGCCCGAACCCTAACCCTAACCCTTCCCCGAAGCCTGACCCTCACCCGTCCCCTAATCCTAAGCCGTACGCTAACACTAACCCGCACCCTCACACGCACGCTCCCCCTAAAGCGTTGCCGTACCCTCACCTGGACCCTAAACCGTCCCCGTCCCCTAACCCTAACCCTAGCCCGAACCCTAACCCTAACCCTTCCCCGAAGCCTGACCCTCACCCGTCCCCTAATCCTAAGCCGTACGCTAACACTAACGCGCGCCCTCACACGCACGCTCCCCCTAAAGCGTTGCCGTACCCTCACCTGGACCCTAAACCGTCCCCGTCCCCTAACCCTAACCCTAGCCCGAACCCTAACCCTAAACCTTCCCCGAAGCCTGACCCTCACCCGTCCCCTAAACCTAACCCGTACGCTAACACTAACCCACGCCCTCACACGCACGCTCACCCTAAAGCGTTGCCGTACCCTCACCTGGACCCTAAACCGTCCCCGTCCCCTAACCCTAACCCTAGCCCGAACCCTAACCCTAACCCTTCCCCGAAGCCTGACCCTCACCCGTCCCCTAATCCTAAGACGTACGCTAACACTAACCCGCGCCCTCACACGCACGCTCCCCCTAAAGCGTTGCCGTACCCTCACCTGGACCCTAAACCGTCCCCGTCCCCTAACCCTAACCCTAGCCCGAACCCTAACCCTAACCCTTCCCCGAATCCTGACCCTCACCCATCCCCTAATCCTAAGCCGTACGCTAACACTAACCCACGCCCTCACACGCACGCTCCCCCTAAAGCGTTGCCGTACCCTCACCTGGACCCTAAACCGTCCCCGTCCCCTAACCCTAACCCTAGCCCGAACCCTAACCCTAACCCTTCCCCGAAGCCTGACCCTCACCCGTCCCCTAATCCTAAGCCGTACGCTAACACTAACCCGCACCCTCACACGCACGCTCCCCCTAAAGCGTTGCCGTACCCTCACCTGGACCCTAAACCGTCCCCGTCCCCTAACCCTAACCCTAGCCCGAACCCTAACCCTAACCCTTCCCCGAAGCCTGACCCTCACCCGTCCCCTAATCCTAACCCGTACGCTAACACTAACCCGCGCCCTCACACGCACGCTCCCCCTAAAGCGTTGCCGTACCCTCACCTGGACCCTAAACCGTCCCCGTCCCCTAACCCTAACCCTAGCCCGAACCCTAACCCTAACCCTTCCCCGAAGCCTGACCCTCACCCGTCCCCTAATCCTAAGCCGTATGCTAACACTAACCCGCGCCCTCACATGCACGCTCCCCCTAAAGCGTTGCCATACCCTCACCCGGACCCGAAACCGTCCCCGTCCCCTAACCCTAACCCTAGCCCGAACCCTAACCCTAACCCTTCCGCGAAGCCTGACCCTCACCCGTCCCCTAATCCTAACCCGTACGCTAACACTAACCCGCGCCCTCACACGCACGCTCCCCCTAAAGCGTTGCCGTACCCTCACCTGGACCCGAAACCGTCCCCGTCCCCTAACCCTAACCCTAGCCCGAACCCTAACCCTAACCCTTCCCCGAAGCCTGACCCTCACCCGTCCCCTAATCCTAAGCCGTACGCTAACACTAACCCGCGCCCTCACACGGACGCTCCCCCTAAAGCGTTGCCGTACCCTCACCTCGACCCTAAATCGTCCCCGTCCCCTAACCCTAACCCTAGCCCGAACCCTAACCCTAACCCTTCCCCGAAGCCTGACCCTCACCCGTCCCCTAATCCTAAGCCGTACGCTAACACTAACCCGCGCCCTCACACGCACGCTCCCCCTAAAGCGTTGCCGTACCCTCACCTGGACCCTAAACCGTCCCCGTCCCCTAACCCTAACCCTAGCCCGAACCCTAACCCTAACCCTTCCCCGAAGCCTGACCCTCACCCGTCCCCTAATCCTAAGCCGTACGCTAACACTAACCCGCGCCCTCACACGCACGCTCCCCCTAAAGCGTTGCCGTACCCTCACCTGGACCCTAAACCGTCCCCGTCCCCTAACCCTAACCCTAGCCCGAACCCTAATCCTAACCCTTCCCCGAAGCCTGACCCTCACTCGTCCCCTAATCCTAACCCGTACGCTAACACTAACCCGCGCCCTCACACGCACGCTCCCCCTAAAGCATTACCGTACCCTCACCTGGACCCTAAACCGTCCCTGTCCCCTAACCCTAACCCTAGCCCGAACCGTAACCCTAACCCTTCCCCGAAGCCTGACCCTCACCCGTCCCCTAATCCTAAGCCGTACGCTAACACTAACCCGTGCCCTCACACGCACGCTCCCCCTAAAGCGTTGCCGTACCCTCACCTGGACCCTAAACCGTCCCCGTCCCCTAACCCTAACCCTAGCCCGAACCCTAACCCTAACCCTTCCCCGAAGCCTGACCCTCACCCGTCCCCTAATCCTAAGCCGTACGCTAACACTAACCCGCACCCTCACACGCACGCTCCCCCTAAAGCGTTGCCGTACCCTCACCTGGACCCTAAACCGTCCCCGTCCCCTAACCCTAACCCTAGCCCGAACCCTAACCCTAACCCTTCCCCGAAGCCTGACCCTCACCCGTCCCCTAATCCTAACCCGTACGCTAACACTAACCCGCGCCCTCACACGCACGCTCCCCCTAAAGCGTTGCCGTACCCTCACCTGGACCCTAAACCGTCCCCGTCCCCTAACCCTAACCCTAGCCCGAACCCTAACCCTAACCCTTCCCCGAAGCCTGACCCTCACCCGTCCCCTAATCCTAAGCCGTATGCTAACACTAACCCGCGCCCTCACATGCACGCTCCCCCTAAAGCGTTGCCATACCCTCACCCGGACCCGAAACCGTCCCCGTCCCCTAACCCTAACCCTAGCCCGAACCCTAACCCTAACCCTTCCGCGAAGCCTGACCCTCACCCGTCCCCTAATCCTAACCCGTACGCTAACACTAACCCGCGCCCTCACACGCACGCTCCCCCTAAAGCGTTGCCGTACCCTCACCTGGACCCGAAACCGTCCCCGTCCCCTAACCCTAACCCTAGCCCGAACCCTAACCCTAACCCTTCCCCGAAGCCTGACCCTCACCCGTCCCCTAATCCTAAGCCGTACGCTAACACTAACCCGCGCCCTCACACGGACGCTCCCCCTAAAGCGTTGCCGTACCCTCACCTCGACCCTAAATCGTCCCCGTCCCCTAACCCTAACCCTAGCCCGAACCCTAACCCTAACCCTTCCCCGAAGCCTGACCCTCACCCGTCCCCTAATCCTAAGCCGTACGCTAACACTAACCCGCGCCCTCACACGCACGCTCCCCCTAAAGCGTTGCCGTACCCTCACCTGGACCCTAAACCGTCCCCGTCCCCTAACCCTAACCCTAGCCCGAACCCTAACCCTAACCCTTCCCCGAAGCCTGACCCTCACCCGTCCCCTAATCCTAAGCCGTACGCTAACACTAACCCGCGCCCTCACACGCACGCTCCCCCTAAAGCGTTGCCGTACCCTCACCTGGACCCTAAACCGTCCCCGTCCCCTAACCCTAACCCTAGCCCGAACCCTAATCCTAACCCTTCCCCGAAGCCTGACCCTCACTCGTCCCCTAATCCTAACCCGTACGCTAACACTAACCCGCGCCCTCACACGCACGCTCCCCCTAAAGCATTACCGTACCCTCACCTGGACCCTAAACCGTCCCTGTCCCCTAACCCTAACCCTAGCCCGAACCGTAACCCTAACCCTTCCCCGAAGCCTGACCCTCACCCGTCCCCTAATCCTAAGCCGTACGCTAACACTAACCCGTGCCCTCACACGCACGCTCCCCCTAAAGCGTTGCCGTACCCTCACCTGGACCCTAAACCGTCCCCGTCCACTAACCCTAACCCTAGCCCGAACCCTAACCCTAACCCTTCCCCGAAGCCTGACCCTCACCCGTCCCCTAATCCTAAGCCGTACGCTAACACTAACCCGTGCCCTCACACGCACGCTCCCCCTAAAGCGTTGCCGTACCCTCACCTGGACCCTATACCGTCCCCGTCCCCTAACCCTAACCCTAGCCCGAACCCTAACCCTAACCCTTCCCCGAAGCCTGACCCTCACCCGTCCCCTAATCCTAACCCGCGCCCTCACACGCACGCTCCCCCTAAAGCGTTGCCGTACCCTCACCTGGACCCGAAACCGTCCCCGTCCCCTAACCCTAACCGTAGCCCGAAACCTAACCCTAAACATTCCCCGAAGCCTGACCCTCACCCGTCCCCTAATCCTAACCCGTACGCTAACACTAACCCGCGCCCTCACACGCACGCTCCCCCTAAAGCGTTGACGTACCCTCACCTGGACCCTAAACCGTCCCCGTCCCCTAACCCTAACACTAGCCCGAACCCTAACCCTAACCCTTCCCCGAAGCCTGACCCTCACCCGTCCCCTAATCCTAAGCCGTACGCTAACACTAACGCGCGCCCTCACACGCACGCTCCCCCTAAAGCGTTGCCGTACCCTCACCTGGACCCTAAACCGTCCCCGTCCCCTAACCCTAACCCTAGCCCGAACCCTAACCCTAAACCTTCCCCGAAGCCTGACCCTCACCCGTCCCCTAAACCTAACCCGTACGCTAACACTAACCCACGCCCTCACACGCACGCTCACCCTAAAGCGTTGCCGTACCCTCACCTGGACCCTAAACCGTCCCCGTCCCCTAACCCTTATCCTAGCCCGAACCCTAACCCTAACCCTTCCCCGAAGCCTGACCCTCACCCGTCCCCTAATCCTAAGACGTACGGTAACACTAATCCGCGCCCTCACACGCACGCTCCCCCTAAAGCGTTGCCGTACCCTCACCTGGACCCTAAACCGTCCCCGTCCCCTAACCCTAACCCTAGCCCGAACCCTAACCCTAACCCTTCCCCGAAGCCTGACCCTCACCCATCCCCTAATCCTAAGCCGTACGCTAACACTAACCCACGCCCTCACACGCACGCTCCCCCTAAAGCGTTGCCGTACCCTCACCTGGACCCTAAACCGTCCCCGTCCCCTAACCCTAACCCTAGCCCGAACCCTAACCCTAACCCTTCCCCGAAGCCTGACCCTCACCCGTCCCCTAATCCTAAGCCGTACGCTAACACTAACCCGCGCCCTCACACGCACGCTCCCCCTAAAGCGTTGCCGTACCCTCACCTGGACCCTAAACCGTCCCCGTCCCCTAACCCTAACCCTAGCCCGAACCCTAACCCTAACCCTTCCCCGAAGCCTGACCCTCACCCGTCCCCTAATCCTAACCCGTACGCTAACACTAACCCGCGCCCTCACACGCACGCTCCCCCTAAAGCGTTGCCGTACCCTCACCTGGACCCTAAACCGTCCCCGTCCCCTAACCCTAACCCTAGCCCGAACCCTAACCCTAACCCTTCCCCGAAGCCTGACCCTCACCCGTCCCCTAATCCTAAGCCGTATGCTAACACTAACCCGCGCCCTCACATGCACGCTCCCCCTAAAGCGTTGCCGTACCCTCACCCGGACCCGAAACCGTCCCCGTCCCCTAACCCTAACCCTAGCCCGAACCCTAACCCTAAACCTTCCCCGAAGCCTGACCCTCACCCGTCCCCTAATCCTAACCCGTACGCTAACACTAACCTGCGCCCTCACACGCACGCTCCCCCTAAAGCGTTGCTGTACCCTCACCTGGACCCGAAACCGTCCCCGTCCCCTAACCCTAACCCTAGCCCGAACCCTAACCCTAACCCTTCCCCGAAGCCTGACCCTCACCCGTCCCCTAATCCTAAGCCGTACGCTAACACTAACCCGCGCCCTCACACGCACGCTCCCCCTAAAGCGTTGCCGTACCCTCACCTCGACCCTAAATCGTCCCCGTCCCCTAACACTAACCCTAGCCCGAACCCTAACCCTAACCCTTCCCCGAACCCTGACCCTCACCCGTCCCCTAATCCTAAGCCGTACGCTAACACTAACCCGCGCCCTCACACGCACGCTCCCTCTAAAGCGTTGCCGTACCCTCACCTGGACCCTAAACCGTCCCCGTCCCCTAACCCTAACCCTAGCCCGAACCCTAACCCTAACCCTTCCCCGAAGCCTGACCCTCACCCGTCCCCTAATCCTAAGCCGTACGCTAACACTAACCCGCACCCTCACACGCACGCTCCCCCTAAAGCGTTGCCGTACCCTCACCTGGACCCTAAACCGTCCCCGTCCCCTAACCCTAACCCTAGCCCGAACCCTAATCCTAACCCTTCCCCGAAGCCTGACCCTCACCCGTCCCCTAATCCTAACCCGTACGCTAACACTAACCCGCGCCCTCACATGCACGCTCCCCCTAAAGCATTACCGTACCCTCACCTGGACCCTAAACCGTCCCCGTCCCCTAACCCTAACCCTAGCCCGAACCCTAACCCTAACCCTTCCCCGAAGCCTGACCCTCACCCATCCCCTAATCCTAAGCCGTACGCTAACACTAACCCGTGCCCTCACACGCACGCTCACCCTAAAGCGTTGCCGTACCCTCACCTGGACCCTAAACCGTCCCCGTCCACTAACCCTAACCCTAGCCCGAACCCTAACCCTAACCCTTCCCCGAAGCCTGACCCTCACCCGTCCCCTAATCCTAACACGTACGCTAACACTAACCCACGCCCTCACACGCACGCTCCCCCTAAAGCGTTGCCGTACCCTCACCTGGACCCGAAACCGTCCCCGTCCCCTAACCCTAACCCTAGCCCGAACCCTAACCCTAACCCTTCCCCGAAGCCTGACCCTCACCCGTCCCCTAATCCTAACCCGCGCCCTCACACGCACGCTCCCCCTAAAGCGTTGCCGTACCCTCACCTGGACCCTAAACCGTCCCCGTCCCCTAACCCTAACCGTAGCCCGAAACCTAACCCTAACCATTCCCCGAAGCCTGACCCTCACCCGTCCCCTAATCCTAACCCGTACGCTAACACTAACCCGCGCCCTCACACGCACGCTCCCCCTAAAGCGTTGCCGTACCCTCACCTGGACCCTAAACCGTCCCCGTCCCCTAACCCTAACCCTAGCCCGAACCCTAACCCTAACACTTCCCCGAAGCCTGACCCTCACCCGTCCCCTAATCCTAACCCGTACGCTAACACTAACACGCGCCCTCACACGCACGCTCCCCCTAAAGCGTTGCCGTACCCTCACCTGGACCCGAAACCGTCCCCGTCCCCTAACCCTAACCCTAGCCCGAACCCTAACCCTAACCCTTCCCCGAAGCCTGACCCTCACCCGTCCCCTAATCCTAACCCGTACGCTAACACTAACCCGCGCCCTCACACGCACGCTCCCCCTAAAGCGTTGCCGTACCCTCACCTGGACCCTAAACCGTCCCCGTCCCCTAACCCTAACCCTAGCCCGAACCCTAACCCTAACCCTTCCCCGAAGCCTGACCCTCACCCATCCCCTAATCCTAAGCCGTACGCTACCACTAACCCGCGCCCTCACACGCACGCTCCCCTTAAAGCGTTGCCGTACCCTCACCTGGACCCTAAACCGTCCCCGTCCCCTAACCCTAACCCTAGCCCGAACCCTAACCCTAACCCTTCCCCGAAGCCTGACCCTCACCCGTCTCCTAATCCTAACCCGTACGCTAACACTAACCCGCGCCCTCACACGCACGCTCCCCCTAAAGCGTTGCCGTACCCTCACCTGGACCCTAAACCGTCCCCGTCCCCTAACCCTAACCCTAGCCCGAACCCTAACCCTAACCCTTCCCCGAAGCCTGACCCTCACCCGTCCCCTAATCTTAACCCGTACGCTAACACTAACCCGCGCCCTCACACGCACGCTCCCCCTAAAGCGTTGCCGTACCCTCACCTGGACCCGAAACCGTCCCCGTCCCCTAACCCTAACCCTAGCCCGAACCCTAACCCTAACCCTTCCCCGAAGCCTGACCCTCACCCGTCCCCTAATCCTAAGCCGTACGCTAACACTAACCCGCACCCTCACACGCACGCTCCCCCTAAAGCGTTGCCGTACCCTCACCTGGACCCTAAACCGTCCCCGTCCCCTAACCCTAACCCTAGCCCGAACCCTAAACCTAACCCTTCCCCGAAGCCTGACCCTCACCCATCCCCTAATCCTAAGCCGTACGCTACCACTAACCCGCGCCCTCACACGCACGCTCCCCCTAAAGCGTTGCCGTACCCTCACCTGGACCCTAAACCGTCCCCGTCCCCTAACCCTAACCCTAGCCCGAACCCTAACCCTAACCCTTCCCCGAAGCCTGACCCTCACCCGTCTCCTAATCCTAACCCGTACGCTAACACTAACCCGCGCCCTCACACGCACGCTCCCCCTAAAGCGTTGCCGTACCCTCACCTGGACCCTAAACCGTCCCCGTCCCCTAACCCTAACCCTAGCCCGAACCCTAACCATAACTCTTCCCCGAAGCATGACCCTCACCCGTCCCCTAATCCTAAGCCGTACGCTACCACTAACCCGCGCCCTCACACGCACGCTCCCCCTAAAGGGTTGCCGTACCCTCACCTGGACCCTAAACCGTCCCCGTCCCGTAACCCTAACCCTAGCCCGAACCCTAACCCTAACCCTTCCCCGAAGCCTGACCCTCACCCGTCCCCTAACCCTAAACCGTACGCTAACACTAACCCGCGCCCTCACACGCACGCTCCCCCTAAAACGTTGCCGTACCCTCACCTGGACCCTAAACCGTCCCCGTCCCCTAACCCTAACGCTAGCCCGAACCCTAACCCTAACCCTTCCCCGAAGCCTGACCCTCACCCGTCCCCTAATCCTAAACCGTACGCTAACACTAACCCTCGCCCTCACACGCACGCTCCCCCTAAAGTGTTTCCGTACCCTCACCTGGACCCGAAACCGTCCCCGTCCCCTAACCCTAACCCTAGCCCGAACCCTAACCCTAACCCTTCCCCGAAGCCTGAACCTCACCCGTCCCCTAATCCTAACCCGTACGCTAACACTAACCCGCGCCCTCACACGCACGCTCCCCCTAAAGCGTTGCCGTACCCTCACCTGGACCCTAAACCGTCCCCGTCCCCTAACCCTAACCCTAGCCCGAACCCTAACCCTAACCCTTCCCCGAAGCCTGACCCTCACCCGTCCCCTAATCCTAACCCGTACGCTAACACTAACACGCGCCCTCACACGCACGCTCCCCCTAAAGCTTTGCCGTACCCTCACCTGGACCCGAAACCGTCCCCGTCCCCTAACCCTAACCCTAGCCCGAACCCTAACCCTAACCCTTCCCCGAAGCCTGACCCTCACCCGTCCCCTAATCCTAACCCGTACGCTAACACTAACCCGCGCCCTCACACGCACGCTCCCCCTAAAGCGTTGCCGTACCCTCATCTGGACCCTAAACCGTCCCCGTCCCCTAACCCTAACCCTAGCCCGAACCCTAACCCTAACCCTTCCCCGAAGCCTGACCCTCACCCATCCCCTAATCCTAAGCCGTACGCTACCACTAACCCGCGCCCTCACACGCACGCTCCCCCTAAAGCGTTGCCGTACCCTCACCTGGACCCTAAACCGTCCCCGTCCCCTAACCCTAACCCTAGCCCGAACCCTAACCCTAACCCTTCCCCGAAGCCTGACCCTCACCCGTCTCCTAATCCTAACCCGTACGCTAACACTAACCCGCGCCCTCACACGCACGCTCCCCCTAAAGCGTTGCCGTACCCTCACCTGGACCCTAAACCGTCCCCGTCCCCTAACCCTAACCCTAGCCCGAACCCTAACCATAATCCTTCCCCGAAGCATGACCCTCACCCGTCCCCTAATCCTAAGCCGTACGCTACCACTAACCCGCGCCCTCACACGCACGCTCCCCCTAAAAGGTTGCCGTACCCTCACCTGGACCCTAAACCGTCCCCGTCCCCTAACCCTAACCCTAGCCCGAACCCTAACCCTAACCCTTCCCCGAAGCCTGACCCTCACTCGTCCCCTAACCCTAAACCGTACGCTAACACTAACCCGCGCCCTCACACGCACGCTCCCCCTAAAACGTTGCCGTACCCTCACCTGGACCCTAAACCGTCCCCGTCCCCTAACCCTAACCCTAGCCCGAACCCTAACCCTAACCCTTCCCCGAAGCCTGACCCTCACCCGTCCCCTAATCCTAAACCGTACGCTAACACTAACCCTCGCCCTCACACGCACGCTCCCCCTAAAGTGTTTCCGTACCCTCACCTGGACCCTAAACCGTCCCCGTCCCCTAACCCTAACCCTAGCCCGAACCCTAACCCTAACCCTTCCCCGAAGCCTGACCCTCAACCGTCCCCTACTCCTAACCCATACGCTAACACTAACCCGCGCCCTCACACGCACGTTCCCCCTAAAGCGTTGCCGTACCCTCACCTGGACCCTAAACCGTCCCCGTCCCCTAACCCTAACCCTAGCCCGAACCCTAACCCTAACCCTTCCCCGAAGCCTGACCCTCACCCGTCCCCTAACCCTAATCCGTACGCTAACACTAACCCGCGCCCTCACACGCACGCTCCCCCTAAAGCGTTGCCGTACCCTCACCTGGACCCTAAACCGTCCCTGTCCCCTAACCCTAACCCTAGCCCGAACCCTAACCCTAACCCTTCCCCGAAGCCTGACACTCAACCGTCCCCTAATCCTAACGCGTACGCTAACACTAACCCGCGCCCTCACACGCACGCTCCCCCTAAAGCGTTGCCGTACCCTCACCTGGACCCTAAACCGTCCCCGTCCCCTAACCCTAACCCTAGCCCGAACCCTAACCCTAACCCTTTCCCGAAGCCTGACCCTCACCCGTCCCCTAATCCTAACCCGTACGCTAACACTAACCCGCGCCCTCACACGCACGCTCCCCCTAAAGCGTTGCCGTACCCTCACCTGGACCCTAAACCGTCCCCGTCCCCTAACCCTAACCCTAGCCCGAACCCTAACCCTAACCCTTCCCCGAAGCCTGACCCTCAACCGTCTCCTAATCCTAACCCGTACGCTAACACTAACCCACGCCCTCACACGCACGCTCCCCCTAAAGCGTTGCCGTACCCTCACCTGGACCCTAAACCGTCCCCGTCCCCTAACCCTAACCCTATCCCGAACCCTAAACCTAACCCTTCCCCGAAGCCTGACCCTCACCCGTCCCCTAATCCTAACCCGTACGCTAACACTAACCCTCGCCCTCACACGCACGCTCCCCCTAAAGCGTTGCCGTACCCTCACCTGGACCCTAAACCGTCCCCGTCCCCTAACCCTAACCCTAGCCCGAACCCTAACCCTAACCCTTCCCCGAAGCCTGACCCTCAACCGTCCCCTACTCCTAACCCGTACGCTAACACTAACCCGCGCCCTCACACGCACGCTCCACCGAAAGCGTTGCCGTACCCTCACCTGGACCCTAAACCGTCCCCGTCCCCTAACCCTAACCCTAGCCCGAACCCTAACCCTAACCCTTCCCCGAAGCCTGACCCTCACCCGTCCCCTAATCCTAAGCCGTACGCTAACACTAACGCACGCCCTCACACGCACGCTCCCCCTAAAGCGTTGCCGTACCCTCACCTGGACCCTAAACCGTCCCCGTCCCCTAACCCTAACCCTAGCCCGAACCCTAACCCTAACCCTTCCCCGAAGCCTGACCCTCACCCGTCCCCTAATCCTAACCCGTACGCTAACAGTAACCCACGCCCTCACACGCACGCTCCCCCTAAAGCGTTGCCGTACCCTCACCTGGACCCTAAACCGTCCCCGTCCCCTAACCCTAACCCTAGCCCGAACCCTAACCCTAACCATTCCCCGAAGCCTGACCCTCACCCGTCCCCTAATCCTAACCGTACTCTAACACTACCCAGCGCCCTCACACGCACGCTCCCCGTAAAGCATTGCCGTACCCTCACCTGGACTCTAAACCGTCCCTGTCCCCTAACCCTAACCCTAGCCCGAACCCTAACCCTAATCCTTCCCCGAAGCCTGACCCTCACCCGTCCCTTAATACTAACCCGTACGCTAACACTAACCCGCGCCCTCACACGCACGCCCCCACTAAAACATTGCCGTACCCTCACCTGGACCCTAAACCGTCCCCGTCCCCTAACCCTAACCCTAGCCCGAACCCTAACCCTAACCCTTCCCCGAAGCCTGACCCTCACCCGTCCCTTAATACTAAACCGTACCCTAACACTAACCCGCGCCCTCACACGCACGCTCCCCCTAAAGCATTTCCATACCCTCACCTGGACCCTAAACCGTCCCCGTCCCCTAACCCTAACCCTAGCCCGAACCCTAACCCTAACCCTTCCCCGAAGCCTGACCCTCACCCGTCCCCTAATCCGAACCCGTACGCTAACAGTAACCCGCGCCCTCACACGCACGCTCCCCGTAAAGCGTTGCCGTACTCTCACCTGGAACCTAAACAGTCCCCGTCCCCTAACCCTAACCCTAGCCCGAACCCTAACCCTAACCCTTCCCGGAAGCCTGACCCTCAACCGTCCCCTACTCCTAACCCGTACGCTAACACTAACACGCGCCCTCACACGCACGTTCCCCCTAAAGCGTTGCCGTACCCTCACCTGGACCCTAAACCGTCCCCGTCCCGTAACCCTAACCCTAGCCCGAAACCTAACCCTAACACTTCCCCGAAGCCTGACCCTCACCCGTCCCCTAATCCTAACCCGTACGCTAACACTAACCCGCGCCCTCACACGCACGCCCCCCCTAAAGCGTTGCCGTACCCTCACCTGGACCCTAAACCGTCCCTGTCCCCTAACCCTAACCCTAGCCCGAACCCTAACCCTAACCCTTCCCCGAAGCCTGACACTCAACCGTCCCCTAATCCTAACCCGTACGCTAACACTAACCCGCGCCCTCACACGCACGCTCCCCCTAAAGCGTTGCCGTACCCTCACCTGGACCCTAAACCGTCCCCGTCCCCTTACCCTAACCCTAGCCCGAACCCTAACCCTAACCCTTCCCCGAAGCCTGACCCTCACCCGTCCCCTAATCCTAACCCGTACGCTAACACTAACCCGCGCCCTCACACGCACGCTCCCCCTAAAGCGTTGCCGTACCCTCACCTGGACCCTAAACCGTCCCCGTCCCCTAACCCTAACCCTAGGCCGAACCCTAACCCTAACTCTTCCCCGAAGCCTGACCCTCACCCGTCCCCTAATCCTAACCCGTACGCTAACACTAACCCGCGCCCTCACACGCACGCTCCCCCTAAAGCGTTGCCGTACCCTCACCTGGACCCTAAACCGTCCCCGTTCCCTAACCCTAACCCTAGCCCGAACCCTAACCCTAACCCTTCCCCGAAGCCTGACCCTCACCCGTCCCCTAATCCTAACCCGTACGCTAACACTAACCCGCGCCCTCACACGCACGCTCCCCCTAAAGCGTTGCCGTACCCTCACCTGGACCCGAAACCGTCCCCGTCCCCTAAACCTAACCCTAGCCCGAACCCTAACCCTAACCCTTCCCCTTAGCCTGACCCTCACCCGTCCCCTAATCCTAACCCGTACGCTAACACTAACCCGCGCCCTCACACGCACGCTCCCCCTAAAGCGTTGCCGTACACTCACCTGGACCCTAAACCGTCCCCGTCCCCTAACCCTAACCCTAGCCCGAACCCTAACCCTAACCCTTCCCCGAAGCCTGACCCTCACCCGTCCCCTAATCCTAACCCGTACGCTAACACTAACCCGCGCCCTCACACGCACGCTCCCCCTAAAGCGTTGCCGTACCCTCACCTGGACCCTAAACCGTTCCCGTCCCCTAACCCTAACCCTAGCCCGAACCCTAACCCTAACCCTTCCCCGAAGCCTGACCCACACCCGTCCCCTAATCCTAACCTGTACGCTAACACTAACCCGCGCCCTCACACGCACGCTCCCCCTAAAGCGTTGCCGTACACTCACCTGGACCCTAAACCGTCCCCGTCCCCTAACCCTAACCCTAGCCCGAACCCTAACCCTAACCCTTCCCCGAAGCCTGACCCTCACCTGTCCCCTAATCCTAACCCGTACGCTAACACTAACCCGCGCCCTCACACGCACGCTCCCCTTAAAGCGTTGCCGTACCCTCACCTGGACCCTAAACCGTCCCCGTCCCCTAACCCTAACCCTAGCCCGAACCCTAAACCTAACCCTTCCCCGAAGCCTGACACTCACCCATCCCCTAATACTAAGCCGTACGCTAACACTAACCCGCGCCCTCACACGCACGCTCCCCCTAAAGCGTTGCTGTACCCTCACCTGGACGCGAAACCGTCCCCGTCCCCTAACCCTAACCCTAGCCCGAACCGTAACTCTAACCCTTCCCCGTAGCCTGACCCTCACCCGTCCCCTAATCCTAACCCGTACGCTAACACTAACCCGCGCCCTCACTCGCACGCTCCCCCTAAAGCGTTGCCGTACCCTCACCTGGACCCTAAACCGTCCCCGACCCCTAACCCTAACCCTAGCCCGAACCCTAACCCTAACCCTTCCCCGAAGCCTGACCCTCACCCGTCCCCTAATCTTAACCTGTACGCTAACACTAACCCGCGCCCTCACACGCATGCTCCCCCTAAAGCGTTGCCGTACCCTCACCTGGACCCTAAACCGTCCCCGTCCCCTAACCCTAGCCCGAACCCTAACCCTAACCCTTCCCCGAAGCCTGACCCTCACCCATCTCCTAATCCTAACCCGTACGCTAACACTACACCGCGCCCTCACACGCACGCTCCCCCTAAAGCGTTGCCGTACCCTCACCTGGACCCTAAACCGTCCCCGTCCCCTAACCCTAACCCTAGCCCGAACCCTAACCCTAACCCTTCCCCGAAGCCTGACCCTCACCCGTGCCCTAATCCTAACCCGTACGCTAACACTACCCTGCGCCCTCACACGCACGCTCCCCCTAAAGCATTGCCGTACCCTCACCTGGACCCTAAACCGTCCCCATCCCCTAACCCTAACCCTAGCCCGAACCCTAACCCTAACTCTTCCCCGAAGCCTGACCCTCACCCGTCCCCTAATCCTAACCCGTACGCTAACACTAACCCACGCCCTCACACGCACGCTCCCCCTAAAGCGTTGCCGTACCCTCACCTGGACCCTAAACCGTCCCCGTTCCCTAACCCTAACCCTAGCCCGAACCCTAACCCTAACCCTTCCCCGAAGCCTGACCCTCACCCGTCCCCTAATCCTAACCCGTACGCTAACACTAACCCGCGCCCTCACACGCACGCTCCCCCTAAAGCGTTGCCGTACCCTCACCTGGACCCGAAACCGTCCCCGTCCCCTAAAACTAACCCTAGCCCGAACCCTAACCCTAACCCTTCCCCTTAGCCTGACCCTCACCCGTCCCCTAATCCTAACCCGTACGCTAACACTAACCCGCGCCCTCACACGCACGCTCCCCCTAAAGCGTTGCCGTACCCTCACCTGGACCCTAAACCGTCC
Source organism: Stenella coeruleoalba (assembly GCF_951394435.1). Taxonomy (NCBI): domain Eukaryota; kingdom Metazoa; phylum Chordata; class Mammalia; order Artiodactyla; family Delphinidae; genus Stenella; species Stenella coeruleoalba. Next base: position 392,652 of record NW_027646373.1, read on the forward strand.
CCGTCCCCTAACCCTAACCCTAGCCCGAACCCTAACCCTAACCCTTCCCCGAAGCCTGACCCTCACCCGTCCCCTAATCCTAACCCGTACGCTAACACTAACCCGCGCCCTCACACGCACGCTCCCCCTAAAGCGTTGCCGTACCCTCACCTGGACCCTAAACCGTTCCCGTCCCCTAACCCTAACCCTAGCCCGAACCCTAACCCTAACCCTTCCCCGAAGCCTGACCCACACCCGTCCCCTAATCCTAACCTGTACGCTAACACTAACCCGCGCCCTCACACGCACGCTCCCCCTAAAGCGTTGCCGTACACTCACCTGGACCCTAAACCGTCCCCGTCCCCTAACCCTAACCCTAGCCCGAACCCTAACCCTAACCCTTCCCCGAAGCCTGACCCTCACCTGTCCCCTAATCCTAACCCGTACGCTAACACTAACCCGCGCCCTCACACGCACGCTCCCCTTAAAGCGTTGCCGTACCCTCACCTGGACCCTAAACCGTCCCCGTCCCCTAACCCTAACCCTAGCCCGAACCCTAACCCTAACCCTTCCCCGAAGCCTGATCCTCACCCATCCCCTAATCCTAAGCCGTACGCTAACACTAACCCGCGCCCTCACACGCACGCTCCCCCTAAAGCGTTGCTGTACCCTCACCTGGACGCGAAACCGTCCCCGTCCCCTAACCCTAACCCTAGCCCGAACCCTAACCCTAACTCTTCCCCGAAGCCTGACCCTCACCCGTCCCCTAATCCTAACCCGTACGCTAACACTATCCCGCGCCCTCACACGCACGCTCCCCCTAAAGCGTTGCCGTACCCTCACCTTGACCCTAAACCGTCCCCGTCCCCTAACCCTAACCCTAGCCCGAACCCTAACCCTAACCGTTCCCCGAATCCTGACCCTCACCCGTCCCCTAATCCTAACCCGTACGCTAACACTAACCCACGCCCTCACACGCACGCTCCCCCTAAAGCGTTGCCGTACCCTCACCTGGACCCGAAACCGGCCCCGTCCCCTAAACCTAACCCTAGCCCGAACCCTAACCCTAACCCTTCCCCGAAGCCTGACCCTCACCCGTCCCCTAATCCTAACCCGTACGCTAACACTAACCCGCGGCCTCACACGCATGCTCAACCTAAAGCGTTGCCGTACCCTCACCAGACCCTAAACCGTCCCCGTCCCCTAACCCTAACCCTAGCCCGAACCCTAACCCTAACCCTTCCCCGTAGCCTGACCCTCACCCGTCCCCTAATCCTAACCCGTACGCTAACACTAACCCGCGCCTTCACACGCACGCTCCCCCTAAAGCGTTGCCGTACCCTCACCTGGACCCGAAACCGTTCCCGTCCCCTAACCCTAACCCTAGCCCGAACCCTAACCCTAACCCTTCCCCGAAGCCTGACCCACACCCTTCCCCTAATCCTAACCTGTACGCTAACACTAACCCGCGCCCTCACACGCACGCTCCCCCTAAAGCGTTGCCGTACCCTCACCTGGACCCTAAACAGTCCCCGTCCCCTAACCCTAACCCTAGCCCGAACCCTAACCCTAACCCTTCCCCGAAGCCTGACCCTCACCCGTCCCCTAATCCTAACCCGTACGCTAACACTAACCCGGGCCCTCACATGCACGCTCCCCCTAAAGCGTTGCCGTACCCTCACCTGGTCCCTAAACCGGCCCCGTCCCCTAACCCTAACCCTAGCCCGAACCCTAACCCTAACCCTTCCCCGAAGCCTGACCCTCACCCATCCCCTAATCCTAACACGTACGCTAAAACTAACCCGCGCCCTCACACGCACGCTCCCCCTAAAGCATTGCCGTACACTCACCTGGACCCTAAACAGTCCCCATCCCCTAACCCTAACCTTAGCCCGAACCCTAACCCTAACCCTTTCCCGAAGCCTGACCCTCACCCGTCCCCTAATCCTAAGCCGTACGCTAACAATAACGCGCGCCCTCACACGCACGCTCCCCCGAAAGCGTTGCCGTACCCTCACCTGGACCCTAAACCGTCCCCGTCCCCTAACCCTAACCCTAGCCCGAACCCTAACCCTAACCCTTCCCCTAAGCCTGACCCTCACCCGTCCCCTAATCCTAACCCGTACGCTAACACTAACCCGCGCCCTCACACGCACGCTCCCCCTAAAGCGTTGCCGTACCCTCACCTGGACCCGAAACCGTCCCCGTCCCCTAACCCTAACCCTAGCCCGAACCCTAACCCTAACCCTTCCCCGAAGCCTGACCCTCACCCGTCCCCTAATTCTAACCCGTACGCTAACACTAACCCACGCCCTCACACGCACGCTCCCCCTAAAGCGTTGCCGTACCCTCACCTGGACCCTAAACCGTCCCCGTCCCCTAACCCTAACCCTAGCCCGAACCCTAACCCTAACCCTTCCCTGAAGCCTGACCCTAACCCATCCCCTAATCCTAACCCGTACGCTAACACTAACCCGCGCCCTCACACGCACGCTCCCCCTAAAGCGTTGCTGTACCCTCACCTGGACCCTAAACAGTCCCCATCCCCTAACCCTAACCCTAGCCCGAACCCTAACCCTAACCGTTTCCCGAAGCCTGACCCTCACCCGTCCCCTAATCCTAAGCCGTACGCTAACAGTAACGTGCGCCCTCACACGCACACTCCCCCTAAAGCGTTGCCGTACCCTCACCTGGACCCTAAACCGTCCCCGTCCCCTAACCCTAACCCTAGCCCGAACCCTAACCCTAACCCTTCCCCGAAGCCTGACCCTCACCCGTACCCTAATCCTAACCCGTACGCTAACACTAACCCGCGCCCTCACACGCACGCTCCCCCTAAAGCGTTGCCGTACCCTCACCTGGACCCGAAACCGTCCCCGTCCCCTAACCCTAACCCTAGCCCGAACCCTAACCCTAACCCTTCCCCGAAGCCTGACCCTCACCCGTCCCCTAATTCTAACCCGAACGCTAACACTAACCCACGCCCTCACACGCACGCTCCCCCTAAAGCATTGCCGTACCCTCACCTGGACCCTAAACCGTCCCCGTCCCCTAACCCTAACCCTAGCCCGAACCCTAACCCTAACCCTTCCCCGAAGCCTGACCCTCACCCGTCACCTAATCCTAACCCGTACGCGAACACTAACCCGCGCCCTCACACGCACGCTCCCCCTAAAGCGTTGCCATACGCTCACCTGGACCCTAAACCGTCCCCGTCCCCTAACCCTAACCCTAGCCCGAACCCTAACCCTAACCCTTCCCCGAAGCCTGACCCACAACCGTCCCCTAATCCTAACCCGTACGCTAACACTAACCCGCGCCCTCACACGCATGCTCCCCCTAAAGCGTTGCCGTACCCTCAACTGGACCCTAAACCGTCCCCGTCCCCTAACCCTAACCCTAGCCCGAACCCTAACCCTAACCCTTCCCCGAAGCCTGACCCTCACCCGTCGCCTAATCCTAACCCGTACGCTAACACTAACCCGCGCCCTCACACGCACGCTCCCCCTAAAGCGTTGCCGTACACTCACCTGGACCCTAAACCGTCCCCGTCCCCTAACCATAACCCTAGCCCGAACCCTAACCCTAACCCTTCCCCGAAGCCTGACCCTCACCCGTCGCCTAATCCTAACCCGTACGCTAACACTAACCCACGCCCTCACACGCACGCTCCCCCTAAAGCGTTGCCGTACACTCACCTGGACCCTAAACCGTCCCCGTCCCCTAACCCTAACCCAAGCCCGAACCCTAACCCTAACTCCTCCCCGAAGCCTGACCCTCACCCGTCCCTTAATCCTAACCCGTACGCTAACACTAACCCGCGCCCTCACACGCACGCTCCCCCTAAAGCGTTGCCGTACCCTCACCTGGACCCTAAACCGTCCCCGTCCCCTAACCCTAACCCTAGCCCGAACCCTAACCCTAACCCTTCCCCGAAGCCTGACCCTCACCCGTCCCATAATCCTAACCCGTACGCTAACACTAACCTGCGTCCTCACACGCACGCTCCCCCTAAAGCGTTGCCGTACACTCACCTGGACCCTAAACCGTCCCCGTCCCCTAACCCTAACCCTAGCCCGAACCATAACCCTCACACTTCCCCGAAGCCTGACCCTCACCCGTCCCCTAATCCTAAGCCGTACGCTAACACTAACCCGCGCCCTCACACGCACGCTCCCCCTAAAGCGTTGCCGTACCCTCACCTGGACCCGAAACTGTCCCCGTCCCCTAACCCTAACCCTAGCCCGAACCCTAACCCTAACCTTTCCCCGAAGCCTGACCCTCACCCGTCCCCTAATCCTAACCCGTACGCTAACACTAACCCGCGCCTTCACACGCACGCTCCCCCTAAAGCGTTGCCGTACCCTCACCTGGACCCGAAACCGTTCCCGTCCCCTAACCCTAACCCTAGCCCGAACCCTAACCCTAACCCTTCCCCGAAGCCTGACCCACACCCGTCCCCTAATCCTAACCTGTACGCTAACACTAACCCGCGCCCTCACACGCACGCTCCCCCTGAAGCGTTGTCGTACCCTCACCTGGACCCTAAACCGTCCCCGTCCCCTAACCCTAACCCTAGCCCGAACCCTAACCCTAACCCTTCCCCGAAGCCTGACCCTCACCCGTCCCCTAATCCTAACCCATACGCTAACACTAACCCGCGCCCTCACACGCACGCTCCCCTTAAAGCGTTGCCGTACCCTCACCTGGACCCTAAACCGTCCCCGTCCCCTAACCCTAACCCTAGCCCGAACCCTAACCCTAACCCTTCCCCGAAGCCTGACCCTCACCCATCCCCTAATCCTAAGCCGTACGCTAACACTAACCCGCGCCCTCACACGCACGCTCCCCCTAAAGCGTTGCCGTACCCTCACCTGGACGCGAAACCGTCCCCGTCCCCTAACCCTAACCCTAGCCCGAACCCTAACCCTAACCCTTCCCCGAAGCCTGACCCTCACCCGTCCTCTAATCCTAACCCGTACGCTAACACTAACCCGCGCTCCCCCTAAAGCGTTGCCGTACCCTCACCTGGACGCGAAACCGTCCCCGTCCCCTAACCCTAACCCTAGCCCGAACCCTAACCCTAACCCTTCCCCGAAGCCTGACCCTCACCCGTCCTCTAATCCTAACCCGTACGCTAACACTAACCCGCGCCCTCACACGCACGCTTCCCCTAAAACGTTGCCGTACCCTCACCTGGACCCTAAACCGTCCCCGTCCCCTAACCCTAACCCTAGCCCGAACCCTAACCCTAACCCTTCCCCGAAGCCTGACCCTCACCCGTCCCCTAATCCTAACCCGTACGCTAACACTAACCCGCGCCCTCACACGCACGCTCCCCCTAAAGCGTTGCCGTACCCTCACCTGGACCCTAAACCGTCCCCGTCCCCTAACCCTAACCCTAGCCCGAACCCTAACCCTAACCCTTCCCCGAAGCCTGACCCTCACCCGTCCCCTAATCCTAACCCGTACGCTAACACAAACCCGCGCCCTCACATGCACGCTCCCCCTAAAGCGTTGCCGTACCCTCACCTGGTCCCTAAACGGGCCCCGTCCCCTAACCCTAACCCTAGCCCGAACCCTAACCCTAACCCTTCCCCGAAGCCTGACCCTCACCCGTCCCCTAATCCTAACCCGTACGCTAACACTAACCCGCGCCCTCACACGCACGCTCCCCCTAAAGCGTTGCCGTACCCTCACCTGGACACTAAACAGTCCCCGTCCCCTAACCCTAACCCTAGCCCGAACCCTAACCCTAACCCTTCCCCGAAGCCTGACCCTCACCCGTCGCCTAATCCTAACCCGTACGCTAACACTAACCCGCGCCCTCACACGCACGCTCCCCCTAAAGTGTTGCCGTACACTCACCTGGACCCTAAACCGTCCCCGTCCCCTAACCCTAACCCTAGCCCGAACCCTAACCCTAACCCTTCCCCGAAGCCTGACCCTCACCCGTCCCCTAATCCTAACCCGTACGCTAACACTAACCCGCGCCCTCACACGCACGCTCCCCCTAAAGCGTTGCCGTACCCTCACCTGGACCCTAAACCGTCCCCGTCCCCTAACCCTAACCCTAGCCCGAACCCTAACCCTAACCCTTCCCCGAAACCTGACCCTCACCCGTCCCCTAATCCTAACCCGTACGCTAACACTAACCCGCGCCCTCACATGCACGCTCCCCCTAAAGCGTTGCCGTACACTCACCTGGACCCTAAACCGTCCCCGTCCCCTAACCCTAACCCTAGCCCGAACCCTAACCCTAACCCTTCCCTGAAGCCTGACACTAACCCATCCCCTAATCCTAACCCGTACGCTAACACTAACCCACGCCCTCACGCGCACGCTCCCCCTAAAGCGTTGCCGTACCCTCACCTGGACCCTAAACAGTCCCCATCCACTAACCCTAACCCTAGCCCGAACCCTAACCCTAACCCTTTCCCGAAGCCTGACCCTCACCCGTCCCCTAATCCTAAGCCGTACGCTAACACTAACCCGCGCCCTCACACGCACGCTCCCCTTAAAGCGTTGCCGTACCCTCACCTGGACCCTAAACCGTCCCCGTCCCCTAACCCTAACCCTAGCCCGAACCCTAACCCTAACCCTTCCCCGAAGCCTGACCCTCACCCATCCCCTAATCCTAAGCCGTACGCTAACACTAACCCGCGCCCTCACACGCACGCTCCCCCTAAAGCGTTGCCGTACCCTCACCTGGACGCGAAACCGTCCCCGTCCCCTAACCCTAACCCTAGCCCGAACCCTAACCCTAACCCTTCCCCGAAGCCTGACCCTCACCCGTCCTCTAATCCTAACCCGTACGCTAACACTAACCCGCGCCCTCACACGCACGCTTCCCCTAAAACGTTGCCGTACCCTCACCTGGACCCTAAACCGTCCCCGTCCCCTAACCCTAACCCTAGCCCGAACCCTAACCCTAACCCTTCCCCGAAGCCTGACCCTCACCCGTCCCCTAATCCTAACCCGTACGCTAACACTAACCCGCGCCCTCACACGCACGCTCCCCCTAAAGCGTTGCCGTACCCTCACCTGGACCCTAAACCGTCCCCGTCCCCTAACCCTAACCCTAGCCCGAACCCTAACCCTAACCCTTCCCCGAAGCCTGACCCTCACCCGTCCCCTAATCCTAACCCGTACGCTAACACTAACCCGCGCCCTCACATGCACGCTCCCCCTAAAGCGTTGCCGTACCCTCACCTGGTCCCTAAACCGGCCCCGTCCCCTAACCCTAACCCTAGCACGAACCCTAACCCTAACCCTTCCCCGAAGCCTGACCCTCACCCGTCCCCTAATCCTAACCCGTACGCTAACACTAACCCGCGCCCTCACACGCACGCTCCCCCTAAAGCGTTGCCGTACCCTCACCTGGACACTAAACAGTCCCCGTCCCCTAACCCTAACCCTAGCCCGAACCCTAACCCTAACCCTTCCCCGAAGCCTGACCCTCACCCGTCGCCTAATCCTAACCCGTACGCTAACACTAACCCGCGCCCTCACACACACGCTCCCCCAAAGTGTTGCCGTACACTCACCTGGACCCTAAACCGTCCCCGTCCCCTAACCCTAACCCTAGCCCGAACCCTAACCCTAACCCTTCCCCGAAGCCTGACCCTCACCCGTCCCCTAATCCTAACCCGTACGCTAACACTAACCCGCGCCCTCACACGCACGCTCCCCCTAAAGCGTTGCCGTACCCTCACCTGGACCCTAAACCGTCCCCGTCCCCTAACCCTAACCCTAGCCCGAACCCTAACCCTAACCCTTCCCCGAAGCCTGACCCTCACCCGTCCCCTAATCCTAACCCGTACGCTAACACTAACCCGCGCCCTCACACGCACGCTCCCCCTAAAGCGTTGCCGTACACTCACCTGGACCCTAAACCGTCCCCGTCCCCTAACCCTAACCCTAGCCCGAACCCTAACCCTAACCCTTCCCTGAAGCCTGACACTAACCCATCCCCTAATCCTAACCCGTACGCTAACACTAACCCACGCCCTCACGCGCACGCTCCCCCTAAAGCGTTGCCGTACCCTCACCTGGACCCTAAACAGTCCCCATCCACTAACCCTAACCCTAGCCCGAACCCTAACCCTAACTCTTTCCCGAAGCCCTACCCTCACCCGTCCCCTAATCCTAAGCCGTACGCTAACAGTAACGTGCGCCCTCACACGCACGCTCCCCCTAAAGCGTTGCCGTACCCTCACCTGGACCCTAAACCGTCCCCGTCCCCTAACCCTAACCCTAGCCCGAACCCTAACCCTAACCCTTCCCCGAAGCCTGACCCTCACCCGTCCCCTAATCCTAACCCGTACGCTAACACTAACCCGCGCCCTCACACGCACGCTCCCCCTAAAGCGTTGCCGTACCCTCACCTGGACCCGAAACCGTCCCCGTCCCCTAACCCTAACCCTAGCCCGAACCCTAACCCTAACCCTTCCCCGAAGCCTGACCCTCACCCGTCCCCTAATTCTAACCCGTACGCTAACACTAACCCGCGCCCTCACACGCACGCTCCCCATAAAGCGTTGCCGTACCCTCACCTGGACCCTAAACCGTCCCCGTCCCCTACCCCTAACCCTAGCCCGAACCCTAACCCTAACCCTTCCCCGAAGCCTGACCCTCACCCGTCACCTAATCCTAACCCGTACGCGAACACTAACCCGCGCCCTCACACGCACGCTCCCCCTAAAGCGTTGCCATACGCTCACCTGGACCCTAAACCGTCCCCGTCCCCTAACCCTAACCCTAGCCCGAACCCTAACCCCAACCCTTCCCCGAAGCCTGACCCACACCCGTCCCCTAATCCTAACCCGTACGCTAACACTAACCCGCGCCCTCACACGCACGCTCCCCCTAAAGCGTTGCCGTACCCTCAAATGGACCCTAAACCTTCCCCGTCCCCTAACCCTAACCCTAGCCCGAACCCTAACCCTAACCCTTCCCCAAAGCCTGACCCTCACCCGTCCCCTAATCCTAACCCGTACGCTAACACTAACCCACGCCCTCACACGCACGCTCCCCCTAAAGCGTTGCTGTACCCTCACCTGGACCCTAAACCGTCCCCGTCCCCTAACCCTAACCCTAGCCCGAACCCTAACCCTAACCCTTCCCCGAAGCCTGACCCTCACCCGTCACCTAATCCTAACCCGTACGCTAACACTAACCCGCGCCCTCACACGCACGCTCCCCCTAAAGTGTTGCCGTACACTCACCTGGACCCTAAACCGTCCCCGTCCCCTAACCCTAACCCTAGCCCGAACCCTAACCCTAACCCTTCCCCGAAGCCTGACCCTCACCCGTCCCCTAATCCTAACCCGTACGCTAACACTAACCCGCGCCCTCACACGCACGCTCCCCCTAAAGCGTTGCCGTACCCTCACCTGGACCCTAAACCGTCCCCGTCCCCTAACCCTAACCCTAGCCCGAACCCTAACTCTAACCCTTCCCCGAAACCTGACCCTCACCCGTCCCCTAATCCTAACCCGTACGCTAACACTAACCCGCGCCCTCACACGCACGCTCCCCCTAAAGCGTTGCCGTACACTCACCTGGACCCTAAACCGTCCCCGTCCCCTAACCCTAACCCTAGCCCGAACCCTAACCCTAACCCTTCCCTGAAGCCTGACCCTAACCCATCCCCTAATCCTAACCCGTACGCTAACACTAACCCACGCCCTCACGCGCACGCTCCCCCTAAAGCGTTGCCGTACCCTCACCTGGACCCTAAACAGTCCCCATCCCCTAACCTTAACCCTAGCCCGAACCCTAACCCTAACCCTTTCCCGAAGCCTGACCCTCACCCGTCCCCTAATCCTAAGCCGTACGCTAACAGTAACGTGCGCCCTCACACGCACGCTCCCCCTAAAGCTTTGCCGTACCCTCACCTGGACCCTAAACCGTCCCCGTCCCCTAACCCTAACCCTAGCCCGAACCCTAACCCTAACCCTTCCCCGAAGCCTGACCCTCACCCGTCCCCTAATCCTAACCCGTACGCTAACACTAACCCGCGCCCTCACACGCACGCTCCCCCTAAAGCGTTGCCGTACCCTCACCTGGACCCGAAACCGTCCCCGTCCCCTAACCCTAACCCTAGCCCGAACCCTAACCCTAACCCTTCCCCGAAGCCTGACCCTCACCCGTCCCCTAATTCTAACCCGTACGCTAACACTAACCCGCGCCCTCACACGCACGCTCCCCCTAAAGCGTTGCCGTACCCTCACCTGGACCCTAAACCGTCCCCGTCCCCTAACCCTAACCCTAGCCCGAACCCTAACCCTAACCCTTCCCCGAAGCCTGACCCTCACCCGTCACCTAATCCTAACCCGTACGCGAACACTAACCCGCGCCCTCACAAGCACGCTCCCCATAAAGCGTTGCCATACGCTCACCTGGACCCTAAACCGTCCCCGTCCCCTAACCCTAACCCTAGCCCGAACCCTAACCCCAACCCTTCCCCGAAGCCTGACCCACACCCGTCCCCTAATCCTAACCCGTACGCTAACACTAACCCGCGCCCTCACACGCACGCTCCCCCTAAAGCGTTGCCGTACCCTCAACTGGACCCTAAACCGTCCCCGTCCCCTAACCCTAACCCTAGCCCGAACCCTAACCCTAACCCTTCCCCGAAGCCTGACCCTCACCCGTCCCCTAATCCTAACCCGTACGCTAACACTAACCCGCGCCCTCACACGCACGCTCCCCCTAAAGCGTTGCCGTACACTCACCTGGACCCTAAACCGTCCCCGTCCCCTAACCATAACCCTAGCCCGAACCCTAACCCTAACCCTTCCCCAAAGCCTGACCCTCACCCGTCCCCTAATCCTAACCCGTACGCTAACACTAACCCGCGCCCTCACACGCACGCTCCCCCTAAAGCGTTGCCGTACCCTCACCTGGACCCTAAACCGTCCCCGTCCCCTTACCCTAACCCTAGCCCGAACCCTAACCCTAACTCCTCCCCGAAGCCTGACCCTCACCCGTCCCCTAATCCTAACCCGAACGCTAACACTAACCCGCGCCCTCACACGCACGCTCCCCCTAAAGCGTTGCCGTACCCTCACCTGGACCCTAAACCGTCCCCGTCCCCTAACCCTAACCCTAGCCCGAACCCTAACCCTAACCCTTCCCCGAAGCCTGACCCTCACCCGTCCCATAATCCTAACCCGTACGCTAACACTAACCTGCGTCCTCACACGCACGCTCCCCTTAAAGCGTTGCCGTACCCTCACCTGGACCCTAAACCGTCCCCGTCCCCTAACCCTAACCCTAGCCCGAACCCTAACCCTAACCCTTCCCCGAAGCCTGACCCTCACCCGTCCCCTAATCCTAAGCCGTACGCTAACACTAACCCGCGCCCTCACACGCACGCTCCCCCTAAAGCGTTGCCGTACCCTCACCTGGACCCGAAACCGTCCCCGTCCCCTAACCCTATCCCTAGCCCGAACCCTAACCCTAAACCTTCCCCGAAGCCTGACCCTCACCCGTCCCCTAATCCTAACCCGTACGCTAACACTAGCCCGCGCCCTCACACGCACGCTCCCCCTAAAGCGGTGCCGTACCCTCACCTGGACCCTAAACCGTCCCCATCCCCTAACCCTAACCCTAGCACGAACCCTAACCCTAACCCTTCCCCGAAGCCTGACCCTCACCCGTCCCCTAATCCTAACCCGTACGCTAACACTAAGCCGCGCCCTCACACGCACGCTCCCCCTAAAGCGTTGCCGTACCCTCACCTGGACCCTAAACCGTCCCCGTCCCCTAACCCTAACCCTAGCATGAACCCTAACCCTAACCCTTCCCCGAAGTCTGACACTCACCCGTCCCCTAATCCTAACCCGTACGCTAACACTAACCCGCGCCCTCACACGCACGCTCCCCCTAAAGCGTTGCCGTACCCTCACCTGGACGCAAAACCGTCCCCGTCCCCTAACCCTAACCTTAGCCCGAACCCTAACGCTAACCCTTCCCCGAAGCCTGACCCTCACCCGTCCCCTAATTCTAACCCGTACGCTAACACTAACCCACGCCCTCACACGCACGCTCCCCCTAAAGCGTTGCCGTACCCTCACCTGGACCCTAAACCGTCCCCGTCCCCTAACCCTAACCCTAGCCCGAACCCTAATCCTAACACTTCCCCGAAGCCTGACCCTCACCCGTCCCATAATCCTAATCCGTACGCTAACACTAACGTGCATCCTCACACGCACGCTCCCCCTAAAGCGTTGCCGTACCCTCACCTGGACCCTAAACCGTCCCCGTACCCTAACCCTAACCCTAGCCCGAAGCCTAACCCTAACCCTTCCCCGAAGCCTGACCCTCACCCGTCCCCTAATCCTAAGCCGTACGCTAACACTAACCCACGCCCTCACACGCACGCTCCCCCTAAAGCGTTGCCGTACCCTCACCTGGACCCGAAACCGTCCCCGTCCCCTAACCCTAACCCTAGCCCGAACCCTAACCCTAACCCTTCCCCGAAGCTTGACCCTCACCCGTCCCCTAATCCTAACCCGTACGCTAACACTAACCCGCGCCCTCACACGCACGCTCCCCCTAAAGCGGTGCCGTACCCTCACCTGGACCCTAAACCGTCCCCATCCCCTAACCCTAACCCTAGCCCGAACCCTAACCCTAACCCTTCCCCGAAGCCTGACCCTCACCCGTCCCCTAATCCTAACCCGTACGCTAAAACTAACCCGCGCCCTCACACGCACGCTCCCCCTAAAGCGTTGCCGTACCCTCACCTGGACCCTAAACCGTCCCCGTCCCCTAACCCTAACCCTAGCCCGAACCCTAACCCTAACCCTTCCCCGAAGTCTGACCCTCACCCGTCCCCTAATCCTAACCCGTACGCTAACACTAACCCGCGCCCTCACACGCACGCTCCCCCTAAAGCATTGCCGTACCCTCACCTGGACCCAAAACCGTCCCCGTACCCTAACCCTAACCTTAGCCCGAACCCTAACCCTAACCCTTCCCCGAAGCCTGACCCTCACCCGTCCCCTAATTCTAACCCGTACGCTAACACTAACCCACGCCCTCACATGCACGCTCCCCCTAAAGCGTTGCCGTACCCTCACCTGGACCCTAAACCGTCCCCGTCCCCTAACCCTAACCCTAGCCCGAACCCTAACCCTAACCCTTCCCCGAAGCCTGACCCTCACCCGTCACCTAATCCTAACCCGTACGCTAACACTAACCCGCGCCCTCACACGCACGCTCCCCCTAAAGCGTTGCCGTACGCTCACCTGGACCCTAAACCGTCCCCGTCCCCTAACCCTAACCCTAGCCCGAACCCTAACCCTAACCCTTCCCCGAAGCCTGACCCACACCCGTCCCCTAATCCTAACCCGTACGCTAACACTAACCCGCGCCCTCACACGCACGCTCCCCCTAAAGCGTTGCCGTACCCTCACCTGGACCCTAAACCGTCCCCGTCCCCTAACCCTAACCCTAGCCCGAACCCTAACCCTAACCCTTCCCCGAAGCCTGACCCTCACCCGTCCCCTAATCCTAACCCGTACGCTAACACAAACCCACGCCCTCACACGCACGCTCCTCCTAAAGCGTTGCCGTACCCTCACCTGGACCCTAAACCGTCCCCGTCCCCTAACCCTAACCCTAGCCCGAACCCTAAACCTAACCCTTCCCCGAAGCCTGACCCTCACCCGTCGCCTAATCCTAACCCGTACGCTAACACTAACCCGCGCCCTCACACGCACGATCCCCCTAAAGCGTTGCCGTACCCTCACCTGGACCCTAAACCGTCCCCGTCCCCTAACCCTAACCCTAGCCCGAACCCTAACCCTAACCCTTCCCCGAAGCCTGACCCTCACCCGTCCCCTAATCCTAACCCGTACGCTAACACTAACCCGCGCCCTCACACCCACGCTCCCCCTAAAGCGTTGCCGTACCCTCACCTGGACCCGAAACCGTCCCCGTCCCCTAACCCTAACCCTAGCCCGAACCCTAACCCTAACCCTTCCCCGAAGCTTGACCCTCACCCGTCCCCTAATCCTAACCCGTACGCTAACACTAACCCGCGCCCTCACACGCACGTTCCCCCTAAAGCGTTGCCGTACCCTCACCTGGACCCTAAACCGTCCCCGTCCCCTAACCCTAACCCTAGCCCGAACCCTAAGCCTAAACCTTCCCCGAAGCCTGACCCTCACCCGTCCCCTAATCCTAACCCGTACGCTAACACTAACCCGCGCCCTCACACGCACGCTCCCCCTAAAGCGTTGCCGTACCCTCACCTGGACCCTAAACCGTCCCCGTCCCCTAACCCTAACCCTAGCCCGAACCCTAACCCTAACCCATCCCCGAAGCCTGACCCTCACCCGTCCCATAATCCTAACCCGTACGCTAACACTAACCTGCGTCCTCACACGCACGCTCCCCCTAAAGCGTTGCCATACCCTCACCTGGACCCTAAACCGTCCCCGTCCCCTAACCCTAACCCTAGCCCGAACCCTAACCCTAACCCTTCCCCGAAGCCTGACCCTCACCCGTCCCCTAATCCTAAGCCGTACGCTAACACTAACCCGCGCCCTCACACGCACGCTCCCCCTAAAGCGTTGCCGTACCCTCACCTGGACCCGAAACCGTCCCCGTCCCCTAACACTATCCCTAGCCCGAACCCTAACCCTAAACCTTCCCCGAAGCCTGACCCTCACCCGTCCCCTAATCCTAACCCGTACGCTAACACTAACCCGCGCCCTCACACGCACGCTCCCCCTAAAGCGGTGCCGTACCCTCACCTGGACCCTAAACCGTCCCCATCCCCTAACCCTAACCCTAGCCCGAACCCTAACCCTAACCCTTCCCCGAAGCCTGACCCTCACCCGTCCCCTAATCCTAACCCGTACGCTAAAACTAACCCGCGCCCTCACACGCACGCTCCCCCTAAAGCGTTGCCGTACCCTCACCTGGACCCTAAACCGTCCCCGTCCCCTAACCCTAACCCTAGCCCGAACCCTAACCCTAACCCTTCCCCGAAGTCTGACCCTCACCCGTCCCCTAATCCTAACCCGTACGCTAACACTAACCCGCGCCCTCACACGCACGCTCCCCCTAAAGCGTTGCCGTACCCTCACCTGGACCCAAAACCGTCCCCGTCCCCTAACCCTAACCTTAGCCCGAACCCTGACCCTAACCCTTCCCCGAAGCCTGACCCTCACCCGTCCCCTAATTCTAACCCGTACGCTAACACTAACCCGCGCCCTCACACGCACGCTCCCCCTAAAGCGTTGCCGTACCCTCACCTGGACCCTAAACCGTCCCCGTCCCCTAACCCTAACCCTAGCCCGAACCCTAACCCTAACCCTTCCCCGAAGCCTGACCCTCACCCGTCACCTAATCCTAACCCGTACGCTAACACTAACCCGCGCCCTCACACGCACGCTCCCCCTAAAGCGTTGCCGTACGCTCACCTGGACCCTAAACCGTCCCCGTCCCCTAACCCTAACCCTAGCCCGAACCCTAACCCTAACCCTTCCCCGAAGCCTGACCCACACCAGTCCCCTAATCCTAACCCGTACGCTAACACTAACCCGCGCCCTCACACGCACGCTCCCCCTAAAGCGTTGCCGTACCCTCACCTGGACCCTAAACCGTCCCCGTCCCCTAACCCTAACCCTAGCCCGAACCCTAAGCCTAAACCTTCCCCGAAGCCTGACCCTCACCCGTCCCCTAATCCTAACCCGTACGCTAACACTAACCCGCGCCCTCACACGCACGCTCCCCCTAAAGCGGTGCCGTACCCTCACCTGGACCCTAAACCGTCCCCGTCCCCTAACCCTAACCCTAGCCCGAACCCTAACCCAAACCCTTCCCCGAAGCCTGACCCTCACCCGTCCCCTAATCCTAACCCGTACGCTAACACTAACCCGCGCCCTCACACGCACGCTCCCCCTAAAGCGTTGCCGTACCCTCACCTGGACCCTAAACCGTCCCCGTCCCCAAACCCTAACCCTAGCCCGAAACCTAACCCTAACCCTTCCCCGAAGTCTGACCCTCACCCGTCCCCTAATCCTACCCGTACGCTAACACTAACCCGCGCCCTCACACGCACGATCCCCCTAAAGCGTTGCCGTACCCTCACCTGGACCCTAAACCGTCCCCGTCCCCTAACCCTAACCCTAGCCCGAACCCTAACTCTAACCCTTCCCCGAAGCCTGACCCTCACTCGTCCCCTAATCCTAACCCGTACGCTAAAACTAACCCGCGCCCTCACACGCACGCTCCCCCTAAAGCGTTGCCGTAACCTCACCTGGACCCTAAACCGTCCCCGTCCCCAAACCCTAACCCTAGCCCGAACCCTAACCCTAACCCTTCCCCGAAGCCTGACCCTCACCCGTCCCCTAATCCTAACCCATACGCTAACACTAACCCGCGCCCTCACACGCACGCTCCCCCTAAAGCGTTGCCGTACCCTCACCTGGACCCTAAACCGTCCCCGTCCCCTAACCCTAACCCTAGCCCGAACCCTAAACCTAACCCTTCCCCGAAGTCTGACCCTCACCCGTCCCCTAATCCTAACCCGTACGCTAACACTAACCCGCGCCCTCACACGCACGCTCCCCCTAAAGCGTTGCCGTACCCTCACCTGGACCAAAAACCGTGCCCGTCCCCTAACCCTAACCTTAGCCCGAACCCTAACCCTAACCCTTCCCCGAAGCCTGACCCTCACCCGTCCCCTAATTCTAACCCGTACGCTAACACTAACCCGCGCCCTCACACGCACTCTCCCCCTAAAGCGTTGCCGTACCCTCACCTGGACCCTAAACCGTCCCCGTCCCCTAACCCTAACCCTAGCCCGAACCCTAACCCTAACCCTTCCCCGAAGCCTTACCCTCACCCGTCACCTAATCCTAACCCGTACGCTAACACTAACCCGCGCCCTCACACGCACGCTCCCCCTAAAGCGTTGCCGTACCCTCACCTGGATCCTAAACCGTCCCCGTCCCCTAACCCTAACCCTAGCCAGAACCCTAACCCTAACCCTTCCCCGAAGCCTGACCCTCACCCGTCCCCTAATCCTAACCCGTACACTAACACTAACCCGCGCCCTCACACGCACGCTCCCACTAAAGCATTGCCGTACCCTCACCTGGACTGGAAACCGTCCCCGTCCCCTAACCCTAACCCTAGCCCGAACCCTAACCCTAACCCTTCCCCGAAGCTTGACCCTCACCGGTCCCCTAATCCTAACCCGTACGCTAACACTAACCCGCGCCCTCACACGCACGCTCCCCCTAAAGCGTTGCCGTACCCTCACCTGGACCCTAAACCGTCCCCGACCCCTAACCCTAACCCTAGCCCGAACCCTAAGCCGAAACCTTCCCTGAAGCCTGACCCTCACCCGTCCCCTAATCCTAACCCGTACGCTAACACTAACCCGCGCCCTCACACGCACGCTCCCCCTAAAGCGGTGCCGTACCCTCACCTGGACCCTAAACCGTCCCCGTCCCCTAACCCTAACCCTAGCCCGAACCCTAACCCTAACCCTTCCCCGAAGCCTGACCCTCACCCGTCCCCTAATCCTAACCCGTACGCTAAAACTAACCCGCGCCCTCACACGCACGCTCCCCCTAAAGCGTTGCCGTACCCTCACCTGGACCCGAAACCGTCCCCGTCCCCTAACCCTAACCTTAGCCCGAACCCTAACCCTAACCCTTCCCCGAAGCCTGACCCTCACCCGTCCCCTAATTCTAACCCGTACGCTAACACTAACCCGCGCCCTCACACGCACGCTCCCCCTAAAGCATTGCCGTACCCTCACCTGGACGCGAAACCGTCCCCGTCCCCTAACCCTAACCCTAGCCCGAACCCTAACCCTAACCCTTCCCCGAAGCCTGACCCTCACCCGTCACCTAATCCTAACCCGTACGCTAACACTAACCCGCCCCTCACACGCACGCTCCCCCTAAAGCGTTGTCGTACGCTCACCTGGACCCTAAACCGTCCCCGTCCCCTAACCCTAACCCTAGCCCGAACCCTAACCCTAACCCTTCCCCGAAGCCTGACCCACACCCGTCCCCTAATCCTAACCCGTACGCTAACACTAACCCGCGCCCTCACACGCACGCTCCCCCTAAAGCGTTGCCGTACCCTCACCTGGACCCTAAACCGTCCCCGTCCCCTAACCCTAACCCTAGCCCGAACCCTAACCCTAACCCTTCCCCGAAGCCTGACCCTCACCCGTCCCCTAATCCTAACCCGTACGCTACCACTAACCCGCGCCCTCACACGCACGCTCCCCCTAAAGCGTTGCCGTACCCTCACCTGGACCCTAAACCGTCCCCGTCCCCTAACCCTACCCTAGCCCGAACCCTAACCCTAACCCTTCCCCGAAGCCTGACCCTCACCCGTCCCGTAATCCTAACCTGTACGCTAACACTAACCCTCGCCCTCACACGCACGCTCCCCCTAAAGCGTTGCAGTACCCTCACCTGGACCCTAAACCGTCCCCGTCCCCAACCCTAGCCCGAACCCTAACCCTAATCCTTCCCCGAAGCCTGACCCTCACCCGTCCCCTAATCCTAACCCGTACGCTAACACTAACCCGCGCCCTCACACGCACGCTCCCCCTAAAGCGTTGCCGTACCCTCACCTGGACCCTAAACCGTCCCCGTCCCCTAACCCTAACCCTAGCCCGAACCCTAACCCTAACCCTTCCCCGAAGCCTGACCCTCACCCGTCACCTAATCCTAAGCCGTACGCTAACACTAACCCGCGCCCTCACACGCACGCTCCCCCTAAAGCGTTGCCGTACCCTCACCTGGACCCTAAACCGTCCCCGTCCCCTAACCCTAACCCTAGCCCGAACCCTAACCCTAACCCTTCCCCGAAGCCTGACCCTCACCCGTCCCCTAATCCTAACCCGTACGCTAACACTAACCCGCGCCCTCACACGCACGCTCCCCCTAAAGCGTTGCCGTTCCCTCACCTGGACCCTAAACCGTCCCCGTCCCCTAACCCTAACCCTAGACCGAACCCTAACCCTAACCCTTCCCCGAAGCCTGACCCTCACCCGTCCCCTAATCCTAACCCGTACGCTAACACTAACCCGCGCCCTCACACCCACGCTCCCCCTAAAGCGTTGCCGTACCCTCACCTGGACCCTAAACCGTCCCCGTCCCCTAACCCTAACCCTAGCCCGAACGCTAACCCTAACCCTTCCCCGAAGCCTGACCCTCACCCGTCCCCTAATCCTAACCCGTACGCTAACACTAACCCGCGCCCTCACACGCACGCTCCCCCTAAAGCGTTGCCGTACCCTCACCTGGACCCTAAACCGTCCCCGTCCCCTAACCCTAACCCTAGCCCGAACCCTAACCCTAACCCTTCCCCGAAGCCTGACCCTCACCCGTCCCCTAATCCTAACCCGTACGCTAACACTAACCCGCGCCCTCACACGCACGCTCCCCCTAAAGCGTTGCCGTACCCTCACCTGGACCCTAAACCGTCCCCGTCCCCTAACCCTAACCCTAGCCCGAACCGTAACCCTAACCCTTCCCCGAAGCCTGACCCTCACCCGTCCCCTAATCCTAACCCGTACGCTAACACTAACCCGCGCCCTCACACCCACGCACCCCCTAAACCGTTGCCGTACCCTCACCTGGACCCTAAACCGTCCCCGTCCCCTAACCCTAACCCTAGCCCGAACCCTAACCCTAACCCTTCCCCGAAGACTGACCCTCACCCGTCCCCTAATCCTACCACGTACGCTAACACTAACCCATGCCCTCACACGCACGCTCCCCCTAAAGCGTTGCAGTACCCTCGCCTGGACCCTAAACCGTCCCCGGCCCCTAACCCTAACCCTAGCCCGAACCCTAACCCTAACCCTTCCCCGAAGCCTGACCCTCACCCGTCCCCTAATCCTAACCCGTAGGCTAACACTAACCCACGACCTCACACGCACGCTCCCCCTAAAGCGTTGCCGTACCCTCACCTGGACCCTAAACCGTCCCCGTCCCCTAATCCTAACCCTAGCCCGAACCCTAACCCTAACACTTCCCCGAAGCCTGACCCTCTCCCGTCCCCTAATCCTAACCCGTACGCTAACACTAACCCGCGCCCTCACACGCACGCTCCCCCTAAAGCGTTGCCGTACCCTCACCTGGACCCTAATCCGTCCCCGTCCCCTAACCCTAACCCTAGCCCGAACCCTAACCCTAACCCTTCCCCGAAGCCTGAACCTCACCCATCCCCTAATCCTAACCCGTACGCTAACACTAACCCGCGCCCTCACACACACGCTCCCCCTAAAGCGTTGCCGTACCCTCACCTGGACACTAAACCGTCCCCGTCCCCTAACCCTAACCCTAGCCCGAACCCTAACCCTAACCCTTCCCCGAAGCCTGACCCTCACCCGTCACCTAATCCTAACCCGTACGCTAACACTAACCTGCGCCCTCACACCCACGCTCCCCCTAAAGCGTTGCTGTACCCTCACCTGGACCCAAAACCGTCCCCGTCCCCTAACCCTAACCCTAGCCCGAACCCTAACCCTAACCCTTCCCCGAAGCCTGACACTCACCCGTCCCCTAATCCTAACCCGTACGCTAACACTAACCCGCGCCCTCACACGCACGCTCCCCCTAAAGCGTTGCCGTTCCCTCACCTGGACCCTAAACCGTCCCCGTCCCCTAACCCTAACCCTAGCCCGAACCCTAACCCTAACCCTTCCCCGAAGCCTGACCCTCACCCGTCCCCTAATCCTAACCCGTACGCTAACACTAACCCGCGCCCTCACACCCACGCTCCCCCTAAAGCGTTGCCGTACCCTCACCTGGACCCTAAACCGTCCCCGTCCCCTAATCCTAACCCTAGCCCGAACCCTAACCCTAACCCTTCCCCGAAGCCTGACCGTCACCCGTCCCCTAATCCTAACCCGTACGCTAACAATAACCCGCGCCCTCACACGCACGCTCCCCCTAAAGCGTTGCCGTACCCTCACCTGGACCCTAAACCGTCCCCGTCCCCTAACCCTAACCCTAGCCCGAACCCTAACCCTAACCCTTCCCCAAAGCCTGACCCTCACCCGTCCCCTAATCCTAACCCGTACGCTAACACTAACCCGCGCCCTCACACGCACGCTCCCCCTAAAGCGTTGCCGTACCCTCACCTGGACCCTAAACCGTCCCCGTCCCCTAACCCTAACCCTAGCCCGAACCCTAACCCTAACCCTACCCCGAAGCCTGACCCTCACCCGTCCCCGAATCCTAACCCGTACGCTAACACTAACCCGCACCCTCACACCCACGCACCCCCTAAACCGTTGCCGTACCCTCACCTGGACCCTAAACCGTCCCCGTCCCCTAACCCTAACCCTAGCCCGAACCCTAACCCTAACCCTTCCCCGAAGCCTGACCCTCACCCGTCCCCTAATCCTACCCCGTACGCTAACACTAACCCACGCCCTCACACGCACGCTCCCCCTGAAGCGTTGCCGTACCCTCACCTGGACCCTAAACCGTCCCCGTCCCCTAACCCTAACCCTAGCCCGAACCCTAACCCTAACCATTCCCCGAAGCCTGACCCTCACCCGTCCCATAATTCTAACCCGTACGCTAACACTACCCCGCGCCCTCACATGCACGCTCCCCCTAAAGCGTTGCCGTACCCTCACCTGGACCCTAAACCGTCCCCATCCCCTAACCCTAAACCTAGCCCGAACCCTAAACCTAACCCTTCCCCGAAGCCTGACCCTCACCCGTCCCCTAATCCTAACCCGTACGCTAACACTAACCCACGCCCTCACACGCACGCTCCCCCAAAAGCGTTGCCGTACCCTCACCTGGACCCTAAACCATCCCCGTCCCCTAATCCTAACCCTAGCCCGAACCCTAACCCTAACCCTTCCCCGAAGCCTGACCCTCACCCGTCCCCTAATCCT
This sequence comes from Stenella coeruleoalba, assembly GCF_951394435.1. NCBI lineage: Eukaryota > Metazoa > Chordata > Mammalia > Artiodactyla > Delphinidae > Stenella > Stenella coeruleoalba. Next base: position 414,547 of record NW_027646373.1, read on the forward strand.
AACCCGTACGCTAACACTAACCCGCGCCCTCACACGCACGCTCCCCCTAAAGCGTTGCCATACCCTCACCTGGACCCTAAACCGTCCCCGTCCCCTAACCCTAACCCTAGCCCGAACCCTAACCCTAACCCTTCCCCGAAGCCTGACCCTCACCCGTCCCCTAATCCTAACCCGTACACTAACACTAACCCGCGCCCTCACACCCACGCTCCCCCTAAACCGTTGCCGTACCCTCACCTGGACCCTAAACCGTCCCCGTCCCCTAACCCTAACCCTAGCCCGAACCCTAACCCTAACCCTTCCCCGAAGCCTGACTCTCACCCGTCCCATAATCCTAACCCGTACGCTAACACTAACCCGCGCCCTCACACCCACGCTCCCCCTAAAGCATTGCCGTACCCTCACCTGGACCCTAAACCGTCCCCGTCCCCTAACCCTAACCCTAGCCCGAACCCTAACCCTAACCATTCCCCAAAGCCTGACCCTCACCCGTCCCCTAATCCTAACCCGTACGCTAACACTAACCCACGCCCTCACACTCACGCTCCCCCTAAAGCGTTGCCGTACCCTCACCTGGACCCTAAACCGTCCCCGTCCCCTAATCCTAACCCTAGCCCGAACCCTAACCCTAAACCTTCCCCGAAGCCTGACCCTCACCCGTCCCCTAATCCTAACCCGTACGCTAACACTAACCCGTGCCCTCACACGCACGCTCCCCCTAAAGCGTTGCCGTACCCTCACCTGGACCCTAAACCGTCCCCGTCCCCTAACCCTAACCCTAGCCCGAACCCTAACCCTAACCCTTCCCCGAAGCCTGACCCTCACCCGTCCCCTAATCCTAACCCGTACGCTAACACTAACCCACGCCCTCACACCCACGCTCCCCCTAAACCGTTGCCGTACCCTCACCTGGACCCTAAACCGTCCCCGTGCCCTAACCCTAACCCTAGCCCGAACCCTAACCCTAACCCTTCCCCGAAGCCTGACCCTCACCCGTCCCCTAATCCTAACCCGTACGCTAACACTAACCCACGCCCTCACAGGCACGCTCCCCCTAAAGAGTTGCCGTACCCTAACCTGGACCCTAAACCATCCCCGTCCCCTAACCCTAACCCTAGCCCGAACCCTAACCCTAACCCTTCCCCGAAGCCTGACCCTCACGCGTCCCCTAATCCTAACCCGTAGGCTAACACTAACCCACGCCCTCACACGCACGCTCCCCCTAAAGCGTTGCCGTACCCTCACCTGGACCCTAAACCGTCCCCGTCCCCTAACCCTAACCCTAGCCCGAACCCTAACACTAACACTTCCCCGAAGCCTGACCCTCACCCGTCCCCTAATCCTAACCCGTACGCTAACACTAACCCGCGCCCTCACACGCACGCTCCCCCTAAAGCGTTGCCGTACCCTCACCTGGACCCTAAACCGTCCCCGTCCCCTAACCCTAACCCTAGCCCGAACCCTAACCCTAAACCTTCCCCGAAGCCTGACCGTCACCCGTCCCCTAATCCTAACCCGTACGCTAACACTAACCCGCGCCCTCACACGCACGCTCCCCCTAAAGCGTTGCCGTACCCTCACCTGGACCCTAAACCGTCCCCGTCCCCTAACCCTAACCCTAGCCCGAACCCTAACCCTAACCCTTCCCCGAAGCCTGACCCTCACCCGTCCCCTAATCCTAACCCGTACGCTAAAACTAACCCGCGCCCTCACACGCACGCTCCCCCTAAAGTGTTGCTGTACCCTCACCTGGACCCTAAACCGTCCCCGTCCCCAAACCCTAACCCTAGCCCGAACCCTAACCCTAACCCTTCCCCGAAGCCTGACCCTCACCCGTCCCCTAATCCTAACCCGTACGCTAACACTAACCCGCGCCCTCACACGCACGCTCCCCCTAAAGCGTTGCCGTACCCTCACCTGGACCCGAAACCGTCCCCGTCCCCTAACCCTAACCTTAGCCCGAACCCTAACCCTAACCCTTCCCCGAAGCCTGACCCTCACCCGTCCCCTAATTCTAACCCGTACGCTAACACTAACCCGCGCCCTCACACGCACGCTCCCCCTAAAGCGTTGCCGTACCCTCACCTGGACCCTAATCCGTCCCCGTCCCCTAACCCTAACCCTAGCCCGAACCCTAACCCTAACCCTTCCCCGAAGCCTGAACCTCACCCATCCCCTAATCCTAACCCGTACGCTAACACTAACCCGCGCCCTCACACACACGCTCCCCCTAAAGCGTTGCCGTACCCTCACCTGGACACTAAACCGTCCCCGTCCCCTAACCCTAACCCTAGCCCGAACCCTAACCCTAACCCTTCCCCGAAGCCTGACCCTCACCCGTCACCTAATCCTAACCCGTACGCTAACACTAACCTGCGCCCTCACACCCACGCTCCCCCTAAAGCGTTGCTGTACCCTCACCTGGACCCAAAACCGTCCCCGTCCCCTAACCCTAACCCTAGCCCGAACCCTAACCCTAACCCTTCCCCGAAGCCTGACCCTCACCCGTCCCCTAATCCTAACCCGTACGCTAACACTAACCCGCGCCCTCACACGCACGCTCCCCCTAAAGCGTTGCCGTTCCCTCACCTGGACCCTAAACCGTCCCCGTCCCCTAACCCTAACCCTAGCCCGAACCCTAACCCTAACCCTTCCCCGAAGCCTGACCCTCACCCGTCCCCTAATCCTAACCCGTACGCTAACACTAACCCGCGCCCTCACACCCACGCTCCCCCTAAAGCGTTGCCGTACCCTCACCTGGACCCTAAACCGTCCCCGTCCCCTAATCCTAACCCTAGCCCAAACCCTAACCCTAACCCTTCCCCGAAGCCTGACCGTCACCCGTCCCCTAATCCTAACCCGTACGCTAACAATAACCCGCGCCCTCACACGCACGCTCCCCCTAAAGCGTTGCCGTACCCTCACCTGGACCCTAAACCGTCCCCGTCCCCTAACCCTAACCCTAGCCCGAACCCTAACCCTAACCCTTCCCCAAAGCCTGACCCTCACCCGTCCCCTAATCCTAACCCGTACGCTAACACTAACCCGCGCCCTCACACGCACGCTCCCCCTAAAGCGTTGCCGTACCCTCACCTGGACCCTAAACCGTCCCCGTCCCCTAACCCTAACCCTAGCCCGAACCCTAACCCTAACCCTACCCCGAAGCCTGACCCTCACCCGTCCCCGAATCCTAACCCGTACGCTAACACTAACCCGCACCCTCACACCCACGCACCCCCTAAACCGTTGCCGTACCCTCACCTGGACCCTAAACCGTCCCCGTCCCCTAACCCTAACCCTAGCCCGAACCCTAACCCTAACCCTTCCCCGAAGCCTGACCCTCACCCGTCCCCTAATCCTACCCCGTACGCTAACACTAACCCGCGCCCTCACACGCACGCTCCCCCTAAAGCGTTGCCGTACCCTCACCTGGACCCTAAACCGTCCCCGTCCCCTAACACTAACCCTAGCCCGAACCCTAACCTTAACCCTTCCCCGAAGCCTGACACTCACCCGTCCCCTAATCCTAACCCGTACGCTAACACTAACCCGCTCCCTCACACGCACGCTCCCCCTAAAGCGTTGCCGTACCCTCACCTGGACCCTAAACCGTCCCCGTCCCCTAACCCTAACCCTAGCCCGAACCCTAACCCTAACCCTTCCCCGAAGCCTGACCCTCACCCGTCCCCTAATCCTAACCCGCACGCTAACACTAACCCACGCCCTCACACGCACGCTCCCCCTGAAGCGTTGCCGTACCCTCACCTGGACCCTAAACCGTCCCCGTCCCCTAACCCTAACCCTAGCCCGAACCCTAACCCTAACCATTCCCCGAAGCCTGACCCTCACCCGTCCCATAATTCTAACCCGTACGCTAACACTACCCCGCGCCCTCACATGCACGCTCCCCCTAAAGCGTTGCCGTACCCTCACCTGGACCCTAAACCGTCCCCGTCCCCTAACCCTAAACCTAGCCCGAACCCTAAACCTAACCCTTCCCCGAAGCCTGACCCTCACCCGTCCCCTAATCCTAACCCGTACGCTAACACTAACCCACGCCCTCACACGCACGCTCCCCCAAAAGCGTTGCCGTACCCTCACCTGGACCCTAAACCATCCCCGTCCCCTAATCCTAACCCTAGCCCGAACCCTAACCCTAACCCTTCCCCGAAGCCTGACCCTCACCCGTCCCCTAATCCTAACCCGTACGCTAACACTAACCCGCGCCCTCACACGCACGCTCCCCCTAAAGCGTTGCCATACCCTCACCTGGACCCTAAACCGTCCCCGTCCCCTAACCCTAACCCTAGCCCGAACCCTAACCCTAACCCTTCCCCGAAGCCTGACCCTCACCCGTCCCCTAATCCTAACCCGTACACTAACACTAACCCGCGCCCTCACACCCACGCTCCCCCTAAACCGTTGCCGTACCCTCACCTGGACCCTAAACCGTCCCCGTCCCCTAACCCTAACCCTAGCCCGAACCCTAACCCTAACCCTTCCCCGAAGCCTGACTCTCACCCGTCCCATAATCCTAACCCGTACGCTAACACTAACCCGCGCCCTCACACCCACGCTCCCCCTAAAGCATTGCCGTACCCTCACCTGGACCCTAAACCGTCCCCGTCCCCTAACCCTAACCCTAGCCCGAACCCTAACCCTAACCATTCCCCAAAGCCTGACCCTCACCCGTCCCCTAATCCTAACCCGTACGCTAACACTAACCCACGCCCTCACACTCACGCTCCCCCTAAAGCGTTGCCGTACCCTCACCTGGACCCTAAACCGTCCCCGTCCCCTAATCCTAACCCTAGCCCGAACCCTAACCCTAACCCTTCCCCGAAGCCTGACCCTCACCCGTCCCCTAATCCTAACCCGTACGCTAACACTAACCCGTGCCCTCACACGCACGCTCCCCCTAAAGCGTTGCCGTACCCTCACCTGGACCCTAAACCGTCCCCGTCCCCTAACCCTAACCCTAGCCCGAACCCTAACCCTAACCCTTCCCCGAAGCCTGACCCTCACCCGTCCCCTAATCCTAACCCGTACGCTAACACTAACCCACGCCCTCACACCCACGCTCCCCCTAAACCGTTGCCGTACCCTCACCTGGACCCTAAACCGTCCCCGTGCCCTAACCCTAACCCTAGCCCGAACCCTAACCCTAACCCTTCCCCGAAGCCTGACCCTCACCCGTCCCCTAATCCTAACCCGTACGCTAACACTAACCCACGCCCTCACAGGCACGCTCCCCCTAAAGAGTTGCCGTACCCTAACCTGGACCCTAAACCATCCCCGTCCCCTAACCCTAACCCTAGCCCGAACCCTAACCCTAACCCTTCCCCGAAGCCTGACCCTCACCCGTCCCCTAATCCTAACCCGTAGGCTAACACTAACCCACGCCCTCACACGCACGCTCCCCCTAAAGCGTTGCCGTACCCTCACCTGGACCCTAAACCGTCCCCGTCCCCTAACCCTAACCCTAGCCCGAACCCTAACACTAACACTTCCCCGAAGCCTGACCCTCACCCGTCCCCTAATCCTAACCCGTACGCTAACACTAACCCGCGCCCTCACACGCACGCTCCCCCTAAAGCGTTGCCGTACCCTCACCTGGACCCTAAACCGTCCCCGTCCCCTAACCCTAACCCTAGCCCGAACCCTAACCCTAAACCTTCCCCGAAGCCTGACCGTCACCCGTCCCCTAATCCTAACCCGTACGCTAACACTAACCCGCGCCCTCACACGCACGCTCCCCCTAAAGCGTTGCCGTACCCTCACCTGGACCCTAAACCGTCCCCGTCCCCTAACCCTAACCCTAGCCCGAACCCTAACCCTAACCCTTCCCCGAAGCCTGACCCTCACCCGTCCCCTAATCCTAACCCGTACGCTAAAACTAACCCGCGCCCTCACACGCACGCTCCCCCTAAAGTGTTGCTGTACCCTCACCTGTACCCTAAACCGTCCCCGTCCCCAAACCCTAACCCTAGCCCGAACCCTAACCCTAACCCTTCCCCGAAGCCTGACCCTCACCCGTCCCCTAATCCTAACCCGTACGCTAACACTAACCCGCGCCCTCACACGCACGCTCCCCCTAAAGCGTTGCCGTACCCTCACCTGGACCCGAAACCGTCCCCGTCCCCTAACCCTAACCTTAGCCCGAACCCTAACCCTAACCCTTCCCCGAAGCCTGACCCTCACCCGTCCCCTAATTCTAACCCGTACGCTAACACTAACCCGCGCCCTCACACGCACGCTCCCCCTAAAGCGTTGCCGTACCCTCACCTGGACCCGAAACCGTCCCCGTCCCCTAACCCTAACCCTAGCCCGAACCCTAACCCTAACCCTTCCCCGAAGCCTGACCCTCAACCGTCACCTAATCCTAACCCGTACGCTAACACTAACCCGCCCCTCACACGCACGCTCCCCCTAAAGCGTTGTCGTACGCTCACCTGGACCCTAAACCGTCCCCGTCCCCTAACCCTAACCCTAGCCCGAACCCTAACCCTAACCCTTCCCCGAAGCCTGACCCACACCCGTCCCCTAATCCTAACCCGTATGCTAACACTAACCCGCGCCCTCACACGCACGGTCCCCCTAAAGCGTTGCCGTACCCTCACCTGGACCCTAAACCGTCCCCGTCCCCTAACCCTAACCCTAGCCCGAACCCTAATCCTAACCCTTCCCCGAAGCCTGACCCTCACCCGTCCCCTAATCCTAACCCGTACGCTAACACTAACCCGCGCCCTCACACGCACGCTCCCCCTAAAGCGTTGCCGTACCCTCACCTGGACCCTAAACCATCCCCGTCCCCTAACCCTAACCCTAGCCCGAACCCTAACCCTAAACCTTCCCCGAAGCCTGACCGTCACCCGTCCCCTAATCCTAACCCGTACGCTAACACTAACCCGCGCCCTCACACGCACGCTCCCCCTAAAGCGTTGCCGTACCCTCACCTGGACCCTAAACCGTCCCCGTCCCCTAACCCTAACCCTAGCCCGAACCCTAACCCTAACCCTTCCCCGAAGCCTGACCCTCACCCGTCCCCTAATCCTAACCCGTACGCTAAAACTAACCCGCGCCCTCACACGCACGCTCCCCCTAAAGTGTTGCTGTACCCTCACCTGGACCCTAAACCGTCCCCGTCCCCAAACCCTAACCCTAGCCCGAACCCTAACCCTAACCCTTCCCCGAAGCCTGACCCTCACCCGTCCCCTAATCCTAACCCGTACGCTAACACTAACCCGCGCCCTCACACGCACGCTCCCCCTAAAGCGTTGCCGTACCCTCACCTGGACCCGAAACCGTCCCCGTCCCCTAACCCTAACCTTAGCCCGAACCCTAACCCTAACCCTTCCCCGAAGCCTGACCCTCACCCGTCCCCTAATTCTAACCCGTACGCTAACACTAACCCGCGCCCTCACATGCACGCTCCCCCTAAAGCGTTGCCGTACCCTCACCTGGACCCGAAACCGTCCCCGTCCCCTAACCCTAACCCTAGCCCGAACCCTAACCCTAACCCTTCCCCGAAGCCTGACCCTCAACCGTCACCTAATCCTAACCCGTACGCTAACACTAACCCGCCCCTCACACGCACGCTCCCCCTAAAGCGTTGTCGTACGCTCACCTGGACCCTAAACCGTCCCCGTCCCCTAACCCTAACCCTAGCCCGAACCCTAACCCTAACCCTTCCCCGAAGCCTGACCCACACCCGTCCCCTAATCCTAACCCGTATGCTAACACTAACCCGCGCCCTCACACGCACGGTCCCCCTAAAGCGTTGCCGTACCCTCACCTGGACCCTAAACCGTCCCCGTCCCCTAACCCTAACCCTAGCCCGAACCCTAATCCTAACCCTTCCCCGAAGCCTGACCCTCACCCGTCCCCTAATCCTAACCCGTACGCTAACACTAACCCGCGCCCTCACACGCACGCTCCCCCTAAAGCGTTGCCGTACCCTCACCTGGACCCTAAACCGTCCCCGTCCCCTAACCCTACCCTAGCCCGAACCCTAACCCTAACCCTTCCCCGAAGCCTGACCCTCACCCGTCCCCTAATCCTAACCCGTACGCTAACACTAACCCGCGCCCTCACACGCACGCTCCCCCTAAAGCGTTGCAGTACCCTCACCTGGACCCTAAACCGTACCCGTCCCCAACCCTAGCCCGAACCCTAACCCTAATCCTTCCCCGAAGCCTGACCCTCACCCGTCCCCTAATCCTAACCCGTACGCTAACACTAACCCGCGCCCTCACACGCACGCTCCCCCTAAAGCGTTGCCATACCCTCACCTGGACCCTAAACCGTCCCCGTCCCCTAACCCTAACCCTAGCCCGAACCCTAACCCTAACCCTTCCCCGAAGCCTGACCCTCACCCGTCTCCTAATCCTAAGCCGTACGCTAACACTAACCTGCGCCCTCACACGCACGCTCCCCCTAAAGCGTTGCCGTACCCTCACCTGGACCCTAAACCGTCCCCGTCCCCTAACCCTAACCCTAGCCCGAACCCTAACCCTAACCCTTCCCCGAAGCCTGACCCTCACACGTCCCCTAATCCTAACCCGTACGCTAACACTAACCCGCGCCCTCACACGCACGCTCCCCCTAAAGCGTTGCTGTTCCCTCACCTGGACCCTAAACCGTCCCCGTCCCCTAACCCTAACCCTAGCCCGAACCCTAACCCTAACCCTTCCCCGAAGCCTGACCCTCACCCGTCCCCTAATCCTAACCCGTACGCTAACACTAACCCGCGCCCTCACACGCACGCTCCCCCTAAAGCGTTGCCGTACCCTCACCTGGACCCTAAACCGTCCCCGTCCCCTAACCCTAACCCTAGCCCGAACCCTAACCCTAACCCTTCCCCGAAGCCTGACCCTCACCCGTCCCCTAATCCTAACCCGTACGCTAACACTAACCCGCGCCCTCACACGCACGCTCCCCCTAAAGCGTTGCCGTACCCTCACCTGGACCCTAAACCGTCCCCGTCCCCTAACCCTAACCCTAGCCCGAACCCTAACCCTAACCCTTCCCCGAAGCCTGACCCTCACCCGTCCCCTAATCCTACCCCGTACGCTAACACTAACCCATGCCCTCACACGCACGCTCCCCCTAAAGCGTTGCAGTACCCTCACCTGGACCCTAAACCGTCCCCGGCCCCTAACCCTAACCCTAGCCCGAACCCTAACCCTAACCCTTCCCCGAAGCCTGACCCTCACCCGTCCCCTAATCCTAACCCGTAGGCTAACACTAACCCACGCCCTCACACGCACGCTCCCCCTAAAGCGTTGCCGTACCCTCACCTGGACCCTAAACCGTCCCCGTCCCCTAATCCTAACCCTAGCCCGAACCCTAACCCTAACACTTCCCCGAAGCCTGACCCTCTCCCGTCCCCTAATCCTAACCCGTACGCTAACACTAACCCGCGCCCTCACACGCACGCTCCCCCTAAAGCGTTGCCGTACCCTCACCTGGACCCTAATCCGTCCCCGTCCCCTAACCCTAACCCTAGCCCGAACCCTAACCCTAACCCTTCCCCGAAGCCTGACCCTCACCCGTCCCCTATTCCTAACCCGTACGCTAACACTAACCCGCGCCCTCACACACACGCTCCCCCTAAAGCGTTGCCGTACCCTCACCTGGACACTAAACCGTCCCCGTCCCCTAACCCTAACCCTAGCCCGAACCCTAACCCTAACACTTCCCCGAAGCCTGACCCTAACCCGTCCCCTAATCCTAACCCGTACGCTAACACTAACCCGCGCCCTCACACGCACGCTCCCCCTAAAGCGTTGCCGTACCCTCACCTGGACCCTAAACCGTCCCCGTCCCCTAACCCTAACCCTAGCCCGAACCCTAACCATAACCCTTCCCCGAAGCCTGACCCTCACCCGTCCCCTAATCCTAACCCGTACGCTAACACTAACCCGCGCCCTCACACCCACGCACCCCCTAAACCGTTGCCGTACCCTCACCTGGACCCTAAACCGTCCCCGTCCCCTAACCCTAACCCTAGCCCGAACCCTAACCCTAACCCTTCCCCGAAGCCTGACCCTCACCCGTCCCCTAATCCTACCCCGTACGCTAACACTAACCCGTGCCCTCACACGCACGCTCCCCCTAAAGCGTTGCAGTACCCTCACCTGGACCCTAAACCGTCCCCGGCCCCTAACCCTAACCCTAGCCCGAACCCTAACCCTAACCCTTCCCCGAAGCCTGACCCTCACCCGTCCCCTAATCCTAACCCGTAGGCTAACACTAACCCACGCCCTCACACGCACGCTCCCCCTAAAGCGTTGCCGTACCCTCACCTGGACCCTAAACCGTCCCCGTCCCCTAATCCTAACCCTAGCCCGAACCCTAACCCTAACACTTCCCCGAAGCCTGACCCTCTCCCGTCCCCTAATTCTAACCCGTACGCTAACACTAACCCGCGCCCTCACACACACGCTCCCCCTAAAGCTTTGCCGTACCCTCACCTGGACCCGAAACCGTCCCCGTCACCTAACCCTAACCCTAGCCCGAACCGTAACCCTAACCCTTGCCCGAAGCCTGACCCTCACCCGTCCCCTAATCCTAAGCCGTACGCTAACACTAACCCGCGCCCTCACACGCACGCTCCCCCTAAAGCGTTGCCGTACCCTCACCTGGACCCTAAACCGTCCCCGTCCCCTAACCCTAACCCTAGCCCGAACCCTAACCCTAACCCTTCCCCGAAGCCTGACCCTCACCCGTCACCTAATCCTAACCCGTACGCTAACACTAACCAGCGCCCTCACACCCACGCTCCCCCTAAAGCGTTGCTGTACCCTCACCTGGACCCTAAACCGTCCCCGTCCCCTAACCCTAACCCTAGCCCGAACCCTAACCCTAACCCTTCCCCGAAGCCTGACCCTCACCCGTCCCCTAATCCTAACCCGTACGCTAACACTAACCCGCGCCCTCACACGCACGCTCCCCCTAAAGCGTTGCCGTTCCCTCACCTGGACCCTAAACCGTCCCCGTCCCCTAACCCTAACCCTAGCCCGAACCCTAACCCTAACCCTTCCCCGAAGCCTGACCCTCACCCGTCCCCTAATCCTAACCCGTACGCTAACACTAACCCGCGCCCTCACACCCACGCTCCCCCTAAAGCGTTGCCGTACCCTCACCTGGACCCTAAACCGTCCCCGTCCCCTAATCCTAACCCTAGCCCGAACCCTAACCCTAACCCTTCCCCGAAGCCTGACCGTCACCCGTCCCCTAATCCTAACCCGTACGCTAACACTAACCCGCGCCCTCACACGCACGCTCCCCCTAAAGCGTTGCCGTACCCTCACCTGGACCCTAAACCGTCCCCGTCCCCTAACCCTAACCCTAGCCCGAACCCTAACCCTAACCCTTCCCCGAAGCCTGACCCTCACCCGTCCCCTAATCCTAACCCGTACGCTAACACTAACCCGCGCCCTCACACGCACGCTCCCCCTAAAGCGTTGCCGTACCCTCACCTGGACCCTAAACCGTCCCCGTCCCCTAACCCTAGCCCGAACCGTAACCCTAACCCTTCCCCGAAGCCTGACCCTCACCCGTCACCTAATCCTAACCCGTACGCTAACACTAACCAGCGCCCTCACACCCACGCTCCCCCTAAAGCGTTGCTGTACCCTCACCTGGACCCTAAACCGTCCCCGTCCCCTAACCCTAACCCTAGCCCGAACCCTAACCCTAACACTTCCCCGAAGCCTGACCCTCACCCGTCCCCTAATCCTAACCCGTACGCTAACACTAACCCACGCCCTCACACGCACGCTCCCCCAAAAGCGTTGCCGTACCCTCACCTGGACCCTAAACCGTCCCCGTCCCCTAATCCTAACCCTAGCCCGAACCCTAACCCTAACCCTTCCCCGAAGCCTGACCCTCACCCGTCCCCTAATCCTAACCCGTACGCTAACACTAACCCGCGCCCTCACACGCACGCTCCCCCTAAAGCGTTGCCATACCCTCACCTGGACCCTAAACCGTCCCCGTCCCCTAACCCTAACCCTAGCCCGAACCCTAACCCTAACTCTTCCCCGAAGCCTGACCCTCACCCGTCCCCTAATCCTAACCCGTACGCTAACACTAACCCGCGCCCTCACACCCATGCTCCCCCTAAACCGTTGCCGTACCCTCACCTGGACCCTAAACCGTCCCCGTCCCCTAACCCTAACCCTAGCCCGAACCCTAACCCTAACCCTTCCCCGAAGCCTGACCCTCACCCGTCCCATAATCCTAACCCGTACGCTAACACTAACCCGCGCCCTCACACCCACGCTCCCCCTAAAGCATTGCCGTACCCTCACCTAGACCCTAAACCGTCCCCGTCCCCTAACCCTAACCCTAGCCCGAACCCTAACCCTAACCATTCCCCGAAGCCTGACCCTCACCCGTCCCCTAATCCTAACCCGTACGCTAACACTAACCCACGCCCTCACACGCACGCTCCCCCTAAAGCGTTGCCGTACCCTCACCTGGACCCTAAACCGTCCCCGTCCCCTAATCCTAACCCTAGCCCGAACCCTAACCCTAACCCTTCCCCGAAGCCTGACCCTCACCCGTCCCCTAATCCTAACCCGTACGCTAACACTAACCCGCGCCCTCACACGCACGCTCCCCCTAAAGCGTTGCCGTACCCTCACCTGGACCCTAAACCGTCCCCGTCCCCTAACCCTAACCCTAGCCCGAACCCTAACCCTAACCCTTCCCCGAAGCCTGACCCTCACCCGTCCCCTAATCCTAACCCGTACGCTAACACTAACCCGCGCCCTCACACCCACGCTCCCCCTAAACCGTTGCTGTACCCTCACCTGGACCCTAAACCGTCCCCGTGCCCTAACCCTAACCCTAGCCCGAACCCTAACCCAACCCTTCCCCGAAGCCTGACCCTCACCCGTCCCCTAATCCTAACCCGTACGCTAACACTAACCCACGCCCTCACAGGCACACTCCCCCTAAAGAGTTGCCGTACCCTAACCTGGACCCTAAACCGTCCCCGTCCCCTAACCCTAACCCTAGCCCGAACCCTAACCCTAACCCTTCCCCGAAGCCTGACCCTCACCCGTCCCCTAATCCTAACCCGTAGGCTAACACTAACCCACGCCCTCAAACGCACGCTCCCCCCTAAAGCGTTGCCGTACCCTCACCTGGACCCTAAACCGTCCCCGTCCCCTAACCCTAACCCTAGCCCGAACCCTAAACCTAACACTTCCCCGAAGCCTGACCCTCTCCCGTCCCCTAATCCTAACCCGTACGCTAACACTAACCCGCGCCCTCACATGCACGCTCCCCCTAAAGCGTTGCCGTACCCTCACCTGGACCCTAAACCGTCCCCGTCTCCTAACCCTAACCCTAGCCCGAACCCTAACACTAACACTTCCCCGAAGCCTGACCCTCACCCGTCCCCTAATCCTAACCCGTACGCTAACACTAACCCGCGCCCTCACACGCACGCTCCCCCTAAAGCGTTGCCGTACCCTCACCTGGACCCTAAACCGTCCCCGTCCCCTAACCCTAACCCTAGCCCGAACCCTAACCCTAACCCTTCCCCGAAGCCTGACCGTCACCCGTCCCCTAATCCTAACCCGTACGCTAACACTAACCCGCGCCCTCACACGCACGCTCCACCTAAAGCGTTGCCGTACCCTCACCTGGACCCTAAACCGTCCCCGTCCCCTAACCCTAACCCTAGCCCGAACCCTAACTCTAACCCTTCCCCGAAGCCTGACCCTCACCCGTCCCCTAATCCTAACCCGTACGCTAACACTAACCCACGCGCTCACACGCACGCTCCCCCTAAAGCGTTGCCGTACCCTCACCTGGACCCTAAACCGTCCCCGTCCCCTAACCCTAACCCTAGCCCGAACCCTAACCCTAACCCTTCCCCGAAGCCTGACCCTCACCCGTCCCCTAATCCTAAACCGCACGCTAACACTAACCCACGCCCTCACACGCACGCTCCCCCTAAAACGTTGCCGTACCCTCACCTGGACCCTAAACCGTCCCCGTCCCCTAACCCTAACCCTAGCCCGAACCCTAACCCTAACCCTTCCCCGAAGCTTGACCCACACCCGTCCCCTAATCCTAACCCGTACGCTAACACTACCCCACACCCTCACATGCACGCTCCCCCTAAAGCGTTGCCGTACCCTCACCTGGACCCTAAACATTCCCCGTCCCCTAACCCTAACCCTAGCCACAACCCTAACTCTAACCCTTCCCCGAAGCCTGACCCTCACCCGTCCCCTAATCCTAACCCGTACGCTAACACTAACCCGCGCCCTCACATGCACGCTCCCACTAAAGCGTTGCCGTACCCTCACCTGGACCCTAAACCGTCCCCGTCCCCTAACCCTAACCCTAGCCCGAACCCTAACCCTAAACCTTCCCCGAAACCTGACCCTCACCCGTCCCCTAATCCTAACCCGTACGCTAACACTAACCCGCGCCCTCACACGCACGCTCCCCCTAAAGCGTTGCCGTACCCTCACCTGGACCCTAAACCGTCCCCTAACCCTAACCCTAACCCTAGCACGAACCCTAACCCTAACCCTTCCCCGAAGCCTGACCCTCACCCGTCCCCTACTCCTAACCCGTACGCTAACACTAACCCGCGACCTCACACGCACGCTCCCCCTAAAGCGCTGCCGTACCCTCACCTGGACCCTAAACCGTCCCCGTCCCCTAACCCTAACCCTAGCCCGAACCCTAACCCTAACACTTCCCCGAAGCCTGACCCTCACCCGTCCCATAATCCTAACCCGTACGCTAACACTAACCTGCGCCCTCACACGCACACTCCCCCTAAAGCGTTGCCGTACCCTCACCTGGACCCTAAACCGTCCCAGTCCCCTAACCCTAACCCTAGCCCGAACCCTAACCCTAACCCTTCCCCGAAGCCTGACCCTCACCCGTCCCCTAATCCTAACCCGTACGCTAACACTAACCCGCACCCTCACACGCTCGCTCCCCCTAAAGCGTTGGCGTAACCTCACCTGGACCCTAAATCGTCCCCGTCCCCTAACCCTAACCCTAGCCCGAACCCTAACCCTAACCCTTCCCCGAAACCTGACCCTCACCTGTCCCCTAATCCTAACCCGTACGCTAACACTAACCCGCGCCCTCACACGCATGCTCCCCCTAAAGCGTTGCCGTACCCTCACCTGGACCCTAAACCGTCCCCGTCCCCTAACCCTAACCCTAGCCCGAACCCTAACCCTAACCCTTCCCCGAAGCCTGACCCTCACCCGTCCCCTAATCCTAAGACGTACGCTAACACTAACCCGCGCCCTCACACGCACGCTCCCCCTAAAGCGTTGCCGTACCCTCACCTGGACCCTAAACCGTCCCCGTCCCCTAACCCTAGCCCGAAACCTAACCCTAATCCTTCCCCGAAGCCTGACCCTCACCCGTCCCCTAATCCTAACCCGTACGCTAACACTGACCCGCGCCCTCACACGCACGCTCCCCCTAAAGCGTTGCCGTACCCTCACCTGGACCCTAAACCGTCCCCGTCTCCTAACCGGAACCCTAGCCCGAACCCTAACCCTAACCCTTCCCCGAAGCCTGACCCTCACCCGTCCCCTAATCCTAACCCGTACGCTAACACTAACCCGCGCCCTCACACGCACGCTCCCCCTAAAGCGTTGCCATACCCTCACCTGGACCCTAAACCGTCCCCGTCCCCTAACCCTAACCCTAGCCCGAACCCTAACCCTAACCCTTCACCGAAGCCTGACCCTCACCTGTCCCCTAATCCTAACCCGTACGCTAACACTAACCCGTGCCCTCACACGCATGCTCCCCCTAAAGCGTTGCCGTACCCTCACCTGGACCCTAAACCGTCCCCGGCCCCTAACCCTAACCCTAGCCCGAACCCTAACCCTAACCCTTCCCCGAAGCCTGACCCTCACCCGTCCCCTAATCCTAACCCGTACGCTAACACTAACCCGCGCCCTCACACGCACGCTCCCCCTAAAGCGTTGCCGTACCCTCACCTGGACCCTAAACCGTCCCCGTCCCCTAACCCTAGCCCGAACCCTAACCCTAACCCTTCCCTGAAGCCTGACCCTCACCCGTCCCCTAATCCTAACCCGTACGCTAACACTAACCCGCGCCCTCACACGCACGCTCCCCCTAAAGCGTTGCCGTACCCTCACCTGGACCCTAAACCGTCCCCGTCCCCTAACCCTAACCCTAGCCCGAACCCTAACCCTAACCCTCCCCCGAAGCCTGACCCTCACCCGTCCCCTAATCCTAACCCGTACGCTAACACTAACCCGCGCCCTCACACGCACGCTCCCCCTAAAGCGTTGCCGTACCCTCACCTGGACCCTAAACCGTCCCCGTCCCCTAACCCTAACCCTAGCCCGAACCCTAACCCTAACCCTTCCCCGAAGCCTGACCCTCACCCGTCCCCTAATCCTTACCCGTACGCTAACACTAAATCTTACCCTTACATGTACGCTATCCCTAAACTGTTGTCGTACCCTAACCTGTACCCTAAACCGTCCCCGTTCCCTAACTGTAACCCTTACCCGAAGCATTACCCTAACACTTACCCTAATCCTAAACGGTACACTAACACTGACCTGTACCCTAACACTTTCGCTCACCCTAAACCATTGTCGCATCCTAAACCATACCCGTTCCCTAATGCTAACCTTAACCCTACCCTAAACCCACTTATTGCACTATAGCTCAGGAAAGTTAAAATAACAAGAAACAACCACCGCAAAGTTTAGGGCTGCTCTGTTTACAAGAGCCTCGACTACGGTACAAATTAAATATCCTTGAAAGAGAGAAATGGATAAAGAAGTTTTCGTACTTACGTACAATGGAATATCACTCAATAATGAAATCAATGTCGTCAGGCCCGTACAAGCATAATGAATGGATTTAGGTACGATGATTCAAAGGAAATAAGTCACACAGAAAAAGAAACTTATCATAAGATATCACTTATAGAGGGAATGTAAACTTGGCTACACATGAACTGAATTACAAAACAGAACAGAGTCTCACATTTAGAAAACAAACTTATGCTTTCTTAAGGGGAATGGTGAGTTGGGGTGCTGCGTAAAACCAGAGATTGAAATGAGCACAGATACTATTCCATAAGCCAAATATATAATAGACAAGATATACTCCTTGCTCAACGAATTAGACTCAACACCACCTATTCACCGCAGAGGAATATATCTGACAATAAGAATATTAAAACATATGTATCTATATGTCTCTGTAAGAGAATCAAGTGTGTGTAGAGCAGTATACACAGCCGTGAAAAATCAACTAAACCCCATTATTAAAATAAATTTCAAAAACAAAGACAGTGAAGGAGAGAAAGTTCTTAAATAATTCGTTCAGGGCTTGTGATGAAACTTGGATTTACCACATCTACACCCACAGCTGGGTGAGACATAAGGCAGGACATTTGGGGCTGAGAGGATTGGTGAGGTTCGGTGAGCAAATGCAGACCCTTTGAAGTAATACTGTATGCTACCCATTCCCTGGGTCCCAACTCTCCTGGTTTAAGGGATTCTTCCTACAGCTAAAACATGCATGGGAAACCCAGAGGATTGTACACCATGTGATCGGGCAACGTTTCTAAAACCCATCTCATTTTTTGTCCCCTGGTACATGGGTTCGCCATTCCAGACGCTTTACTAAACATCTCCCCACGTGGAGAGTCAGTGCCTTAAAACTCCTGTTTGGCACAGTTAGCAATTTCTGCGGAGGTTGAACGGGAATCGGGAGAACCAATGAGAGACTAGCTGTAGGTGTTTGGACGGTCACATTTCACTCTAATTTCCCACCAGGAAGAGGAATTAACAAAAGGCTCAGCGTGCCGTGATGAAACAAGATTAGGGCCTGAAGCAATCCTGCAGTTCTGCGGCCAGCGCACAAGAAAGCGAGTTGAAGAAAGGACCTCAGGGGCACTGTAATTCATAAACCTGCAGAGTTATAAATGACAGCTATCGTCCAAAAATATATTGAGGTAAGGCTGCGAAGAGGACTTGAAAGCATGGCACAATTGCAGGAAATATATTTCAGGAGGTAGATGGAAACTGCATTTAAAGCATATGAAAAGCGGCAGAACTTTGATAATGATGCACTTGGCCAAAAAGGGCGTATGCGTTTTTTTCCTGAATACATGCAGGAAAAAACGCATATGCTCTTTTTGTCCAAATAAGCAAGCCTGCAACGGAGATCTGCACTACAATGAAGTCTCACTTCCCACCGGTCAAAAGGGCCATCTGAAAAAAGTGTAAAAACCAGAAAGGCAGGACAGGGCATGGAGAACTGGGAGCCTTGTTATGCTGATGGGCGGGATGTAAATTGCCAACAGCCACTCTGGAGAAGTGTATGGTGTTTCCTGAAACCTCTAAAAAACAAAGCTACAGAGCCTAGGTTGCTTCCACTTATGGTCCTATAGCTTAGGAAAATTAAAATCAACAAGACACAGCCACCCCAAAGTTTAGGGCTGCTGTGTTTACAAGAACCTCAACTATGGTACAATTTAAATATCCCAGAAAGAGGAAAAGGGATAAAGAAGTTGTGGTACTTATGTACAATGAAATATCACTCAGCAATGAAATCAATATCATCAGGCCCGTAGGAGCATAATGAGTGAATTTAGGTACGATGATTCTAAGGAAATAAGTCACACAGATAAAGAAACTTATCATAAGATATCACTTATAGAGGGAATGTAAACTTGGCTACACATGAACTGAATTACAAAACAGAACAGAGTCTCACATTTAGAAAACAAACATGTTTGCTTAAGGGGAAAGGTGAGTTGGGGTGCTGCATAAATCCAGAGATTGAAATGAGCACAGATACCGTTCCATAAGCCAAATATGTAATAGACAAGACCTACTCCTTGCTCAGCGAAGTGGACTCAACACCCCCTATTCACCGCAGAGGAATATATCTGACTAGTAAGAATCTTAAAATCTATGTATTTATATGTCTCCGTAAGAGAATCAAGTGTGTGTACAGACGCATAAACACAGCAGTGAAAATTAGCTCAACCCCATTATAAAAATAAACTTCAAAAACAAAACAGAAAGACAGTGAAAGAGAGAGAAATTCTTAAATAATTCGTTCAGGCTTGTGATGAAACCTGGATTTACCACATCTACACCCACAGCTGGGTGAGACATAAGGCTGGACACTTGGGGCTGAGAGAATTGGTGAGATTCGGTGAGCAAATGCAGGCTCTTTGAAGTAGTACTGCGTGCTACCCATTCCATGGGTCCCAACTCTCCAGGTTTAAGGGATTCTTCCTACACCTAAAACATGCGTGGGAAACCCAGAGGATGGTCCACAGTGTGATCGGGCAAGGTTTCTAAAACGCATCTCATTATTCGTCCTCTGGTACTCGGGTTCGCCATTCCAGACGCTTTAGTAACAATCTCCCCACTTGGAGAGTCAGTGCTTGTAACCTCCTGTTTGGCACACTCTGCAATTTCTGCGGAGGATGAACGGGAATAGGGAGAACCAATGAGAGACTAGCTGTAGTTGTTTGGACGGGCACATTTCACTCTAATTTCCCACCAAGAAGAAGAATTAACCAAAGGCTCAGCGTGCCACGCTGGAACCAGATTAGGGCCTGAAGCAATCCGGCCGTTTTGCGTCCAGCTCACAAAAAAGCGAGTTGGAAAAAGGAGCTCAGGGTCACTGCAATTCACAAACTTGCAGAGTTATAAAGGACAACTATCGTCCAAAAATATATTGAGGTAAGGCTGTGAAGAGGACTTGAAAGCAAGGCACAATTGCAGGAAACAGATTTCAGGAGGTAGATTGGAATTGCATTTAAAGCACATGAAAAGCGGCAGAACTTCGACAATGATGCACTTGGCCAAAAAATGCATATGCGTTTTTTCCTGAATATATCCAGGAAAAAACGCATACGGCCATTTTTGCCAACCAAGGAAGCGTGCAATGGAAATCCGCACTACAATGAAGTCTCACTTCCCACCGGTTAAATGGGCCATCTGAAAAAAGTGTAAAATCCAGAAAGGCAGGACAGGCCATGGAGAACTGGGAGCCTTGTTATGCTGATGGGCGGGATGTAAATGGCCAACAGCCACTCTGGAGAAGTGTATGGTGTTTCCTGAAACATCTAAAAAACAAAGCTACAGAGACTCGGGCACTTCCACTTATGGTCCTATAGCTTAGGGAAATTAAAATAAAAAAGACACAGCCACCCCAAAGTTTAGGGCTGCTGTGTTTACAAGAACCTCGACAACGGAACAACTTAAATATCCCAGAAAGAGAAAAATGGATAAAGAAGTTGTGGTACTTACATACAATGGAATATCACTCCGCAATGAAATCAATGTCATCAGGCCCGTAGCAGCATAATGAGTGGATTTAGGTTCGATGATTCTGAGTGAAATAAGTCACACAGAAAAAGAAACTAGTCATAAGATAACACTTATAGAGGGAATGTAAACTTGGCTACACATGAACTGAATTACAAAACAGAACAGAGTCTCACATTTAGAAAACCAACTTATGCTTGCTTAAGGGGAAAGGTGAGTTGGGGTGCTGCATAAATCCAGAGATTGAAATGAGCACAGATACCGTTCCATAAGCCAGTAATAGACAAGATATACTCCTTGTTCAACGAAGTGGACTCAACACCCCCTATTCACCGCAGAGGAATATATCTGAGTAGTAAGAATCTTAAAACCTATGTATTTATATGTCTCCGTAAGAGAATCAAGTGTGCATCGAGCGGCATAAACACAGCAGTGCAAATCAGCTCAACCCCATTATAAAAATAAATTTCAAAATCAAAACACAAAGACAGTGAAAGAGAGAGAAATTCTTAAATAACTCGTTCAGGCTTGTGATGAAACCTGGATTTACCACATCTACACCCACAGCTGAGTGAGGCATAAGGCTGGACACTTGGGGCTGTGAGGATTGGTGAGGTTCGGTGAGCAAATGCAGACCCTTTGAAGTAGTACTGCGTGCTACCCATTCCATGGGTCCCAACCCTCCAGGTTTAAGGGATTCTTCCTACAGCTAAAACATGCGTGGGAAACCCAGAGGATGGTCCACAGTGTGATCGGGCAAGGTTTCTAAAACGCATCTCATTATTCGTCCTCTGGTACTCGGGTTCGCCATTCCAGACGCTTTACTAACAATCTCCCCACTTGGAGAGTCAGTGCTTGTAACCTCCTGTTTGGCACATCGTTTGGCAGCGATGCACTTGGCCAAAAAGGGTGTATACGTTTTTTCCTGAGTATATTCAGGATAAAATGCATACACACTTTTTGGCCCACCAAGCAAGCGGGAAATTCAAATCTGCACTACAAAGAAGTCTCATCCTAACACGTACACTATCCCTATCCCGCTACCATACCCTAACCTGTACCTGAGACCGTACCCGTTCCCTAACCCTAACCCTTACCCTAAGCTGTACACGAACACTAACCCGTACGCTAACATGTACCCTAACAGTAACACATAGCCATACACTAAACTTTATCCTAACCCTACCCCGTATCCTAACCCTTTCCCTAAACCATACCATAACCCGTATCCTAATCCTAACCCATCCCCTAACACTAACCCATAACCTAACCCGTACCCTAATCCTAACCCATACACTAACACGTACCCTAACCTTAACCCGTTGTCATACCCTAACCTGCAACCTAATCTGTACCCATTCCCTAACCCTAACCCTTACACTATCCCGTACCATAATCCTAACCTGTACACTAACACTAAACCGTACCCTAACACTTACCCTACTCCTAACCCGTGGTCATACCCTAAACTGTACCCCAAACCATACCCGTCCCCTAACCCTAACTCTAAACCTTACCCTAAACCGTACTCTAATCCTAACCCGTACACTAACACTAAACTGTACCCTAACACGTACCCTAACCCTAACCCTTTGTTGTTCCCTATCCTGTACCCTAAACTCTACCCCTTCCTTAACACTAAACCTAACCCTAACCCGTACCTAACACTAACCCATACACTAAACCTAACCATAACCCTGAACATAAACCGTACCTGAATCCTAACCCATACCCTAACACTAACCCATACCTTAACCCGTACCCTAACACTAAACCATAGCCATACCCTAAACTGTACCCTAACACTAACCCGTACCATAACCATAACCCTAAACCATACTCTAAGCCATACAATAATCCTAACCCATACCCTAACCCTAAATCTTACCCTAAACCCTAATCCTTACCCTTAGCTTAATTTTGTTTTTTTGTATTTAAAAAAATATTTTCTTGGGTTAAAACAAACTAGCAGAACAACAAAATAGAGGGCTTCGCTGGTGGTGCGGTGGTTAGAATCTGCCTGCTAATGCAGGGGACAGAGGTTCGAGCCCTGGTCTGGGAGGATCCCACATGCCATGGAGCAACTAGGCCCATAAGCCACAACCAGTGAGCCCTCGCATCTGGAGCCTGTGCTCTGCAACAAGAGAGGCCGCAATAGTGAGAGGCCTGCGCACCGAGATCAAGAGTGGCCCCCCACTTGCCACAACTAGAGAAAGCCCTCACACGGAAACTCAGACCCAACACAACAAAAATAAATAAATAAATAATAAACTCCTACCCCCCCCCAAAAAAAGAACAACAAAATAAAACAGAAAGTAACCTGAGTGTCCCTCAAAAAGCTAAGTCTGAAATAGTTGGTACTTCTGTTCTATGGAATGTTATGTAGCCTATAAAAAGTGTGAGAGCTAAATCTGTTTTTCTACAGTGAGAAGCATGATATTCCAGATGTATAGAACACCTGGATAAAATGAGAAATCTACACATTATGCTGGTCGTTTCAGTAAATGGGAAAGGATGGCAAGTGGTAAAATATTATCTTTTCCTTTAATTTTTTAAATTTCACTTGTTACAAAGAACTTCAATTATAATTGTACTTTAAAAAAGTAACAATGGAAATTTAAAAGAAAAAATATATATTGTGTGTTCAGTTACGTTTCATAGAATTATGAAATGCTCCACCCTCTGGCCATTACCTGAAAAAACAGCTTTAAAACCTATGCTAATTGTCACTTCATATGAACAAGTCCTGCAGGGCTGTAAAGGAAACCTGCCTTCATCATGTCTTGCGGGAGGTAAAGGCCAAAGTATTTCAAAATGTGGCACATATTTCAAGAAAACCATTTGAAGAACTAAGCTGTAATAACCGTTTGAAAAATAAAAGGACATGCCTGAAAGCTCAGTTTCAAAGGATTATGAGACACATGCAAATCCAACCACACAGAGGTATCAGCTCACACCATTCAGAATAACCATCAGGAAAGAAACTACAAAC
This sequence comes from Stenella coeruleoalba, assembly GCF_951394435.1. Lineage (NCBI taxonomy): Eukaryota > Metazoa > Chordata > Mammalia > Artiodactyla > Delphinidae > Stenella > Stenella coeruleoalba. Next base: position 437,884 of record NW_027646373.1, read on the forward strand.
GATCAATGCTGAAGAGGTTGTGGAGAAATGCATACCCTTAATTTGAAGTGGGACGTAACCTGGTAAGAGTCACTAATGGGAACAGGGTGGAGGTGCCTTTAAAAGGTAAATATTGAGCTATTATATGATCCAGCAGGCCCACTCCTGGGCCTATAACATAAGAAGACAGAATTGGAAAGACACAGGCAGGCAAATCTGCACTGCAGCAGTATTACAATAGCCAAGACATGGAAGCAACCAAAAGTCCATCAACAGATGAGTGGACAAAGAGGAACTGTTACATGTAGAGATGGAATATTAGCTCGGGAAAAAAGTGAAACAATGCCATTTGCAGCACCATAGATGAGTCTAGAGGTAACCATGCAACTTGTAGTAAGTGAGAAAGCGAAAGACACCTAACGTATATCACTTATAGGTGTTACCTGAAAATTCATAACAATGAAGATATTTCCACAGAGAAAGGCAATCACAGATTCATTGAACAAACTTATGGTTCCCCAAATCGAAAGGTGTGAGGATTGGATACATTACGATATTGGGGTTAACATAGATATAGAAACACATGTGAAATATATAATCACCAAAGACCTACGGAATACCAAGAGAAGACTACTCAACATTGTGTCATAACCTACCTGGGAAAAGGTTCTGAAGAAGAATAGATATATGTATGTGTGTGAAAGAACCACATCTTGCACACCTAGAACAAAAAAAAAAAAACATTGTAATCAAATTTGCTGCGATAAAAAATAAAAATTAAATTAAAAATATGAACAAGAAATAATGAGACATAAACTGAAAGGAATTTTTCCTGGCACATCCCATTCTAATTTTCAACCTAGAACAGGACTTCCATTAAGGCTCTGTTGCCCTGGTAACCAGATTTGGTAAAGGAGAAATGCTGCCGCCTTGTGACTGTTTCACACAACAGCAGCTTTAAACCAAGAGGTAATGGTCACTTAATATTCAAAATATGTGCAGCACTGTAAAGGACACCGGGCCTCAAAAATGTCCTGGGGTCGTAATCGACCAGAAAATTCAAAAGACGTCAACATTTCAAGAAGACAATGTCAAGAGGCATATTTTACGCACATTTTGTCTTTTCTTTTTTTTCTCTTTAAAATAAAAGGGAATTGAAAAATGCGCAACATCAGCAATGAATAAAGCCATGCAAATCCAATTACAGAAATGTTCACCTCACAGCCGTCAGAATGTTCTTCAGCAAAAAGTCTACAAAGAATAAATGCTGAAGGGGTTTCAGAGAACTGTGTACCCTCCAGCTGCTGGGGGGGATGTAAACTGGTAACAGCCAGTAGTGAGAACATAATGGAGGTGCGTTTAAGGGTAAAAATTGAGCTACCATGTGATCTGGTAGGTCCTTTGATGTGCCTATCACCTGAGCAGAGCAGAATGGAAAAGACACAGACTGGCAATCCTGCACTGCAGGAATATTTAACATAGCCAAGACTTGGAAGAAACCAAAATGTCCATCAACAGAAAAATGCACAAAGAGGAAGTGGTCCATGTAAACAATGGAATATAAGCCATGGAAAACAATGAAACAGTGCCGTTTGCACCACCATATAAGGACCTAGAGATAATCACTCAAATTAAAGAAAGAAAGTGAAAGACAGATATCCTATGACATCACTTCTAGGTGTTACCTAAAAGTTGATACTCATGAACTTATTTCCAAGAGAAGGAAAAGCATGGATTAAGAAAAAAAAATTATGTTTAACCAATGGAAAAGTGTAAGGAATGTGTGAATTAGGATATGAGGGTTAACAGACATGTACTAATACATATGAAATATATAATCACAAAATACCTATGGAATACCAAGAGAGGTCTAGGCAACACTCTGTAATAACCTACATGGTAAAGAATGCAAAGATAAATGACAGATACATTGATATAATGAACGAGATTCTGTACACCTAGGAGAAACAAAATATTTTTATCAAGTTTGCTCTGATAATTAATAAAAATTAAATTTATAAAACAAACAAGAAGTAAGGAGATATAAGCTCTTGGGGATGTGCTCTGGCACATTCCACTCTAATTTGCAGCCTACTAACACGATTTCCAGGAAGGCTCTGCTGCCCAAAAACCCAGAGTTGGAAATGTAGAAATTCTGCTGCCTTGTGGCCGTTTTCCGCAAGAGCGGCGTTAAGCCCACAGCTAATGTTCTCTTAACATTCACAAGGACTCAGGGCTGCAAAGGACACCTGCCCTAAACAACTGTGCTGAGGTAGGGAATGGACAATAAAATTCAAAACTGGCAAATTTTTCAAGACGATAGTATGAAGAGGTAAGTTTGACTCACTCTCTTGTTTAAAAAAAGGAAAATGGGTGAAAGCTCAACCTCAGGAATTATTAGACTCATGCAAATCTAATGTACAAAAAGGTTTCAACTCACACCAGTCGACTGACCATCAGCAAAAGGTCTACAAACAATAAATTCTGAAGGGGTTTTAGAGAACTGTGTACCCTCTAGCTGCTGGTGAGATGTAACGTGGTAAGAGCCAATAATGAGAACAGAAAGGAGCTACGATTAAAAGTAAAAGTTGAGGTACCATTCGATGCAGCAGTCACACCACTGGGCCTCTCACCTGAGAAGACCAGAATCGAGAAGACGCGGGCTGCAAAAGCTGCACTGCAGCCTTATTCACAATAGCCAAGACAGTGAAGCCACCAAAATGTCCATCAACAGATGTATGGATGAAGAAGAAGTGGTCCACGTTCACAATAGAATATTAGCCATGGAAAACAATGAAACACTGCTATTTGAGGTGCCATAGATGAGCTTGGAGATAATCACAGAATATGAGGTAAGTCAGAAAGCAAAAGACCTATATCCTATGATATCACTTATAGGCGTTATCTAATAACTAACACAAATGAACATATTTCCACAGAGAAAGACACTCACAGACTTAGAAATTAAGTATGCTTATCTAAAAGGAAAGGTGGGCAGAATGGATAAATTAAGATTAACGTTACCATACGTATACAAATACATATAATAAACATATATCAAAAAGACGGACCATATAGCAAGGGAGGTCTATGGAACACTGTAATATTTTACATGGGAAGAGGATCTGAACATGAATAGACATATATATTGTACAAATGAACCAGATTGTGTACATCTGGACAAACAATATCTAATCATTACCCCGATTAAATAAATTTTAAAAACCAAGATGTAATGAGACATAAACTTATGGGCGTTCCTCCTGGCACATTCCATTCTAACTTAAAACCTAGGACCACGACTTCCAGAAAGGCTCTGCTGCCCTAGTACCCAGATTTGGGAAAGGACAAATGCTGCCTCCTTGTGGCCGTTTCCCACAACAGCAGCTTTAAACCCAGTGCTAATGGTCACTAAATATTCACCAAACTTGCAGTTCTGTAATGACATCTGCCCTCCAAAAAAAAGTCCAAACAACCAACAGGGAGGGAACCCAGCCCCATGCATTAGCAGACAAGTGGATTAAACTTTTTATTAAACTTTTATTTAATCCACAGACAAGCAGATTAAAGCTCTGCCCACCAGAACAACACCCAGCTCTACCCACCACCAGTCCCTTGCATAAGGAAGCTTGCACAAGCCTCTCAGATAGACTCAATCACTGGAGAGCAGACAGCAGAAGCAAGAAGAACTACAATTCTGCAGCCTGTGGAAGGAAAACCACATTCACAGAAAGATAGAGAAAATGAAAAGGCAGAGGACTTTATACCAGATCAAGGAACAAGATAAATCCTCAGAAAAACAACGAAATGAAGTGGGGATAGGTAACCTTCCAGTAAAAGAATTCAGAATAATGATAGTGAAGATGATCCAAAACCTTAGAAAAATAATGGAGGCAAAGATCGAGAAGATGCAAGAAATGCTTAACAAAGACCTAGAAGAATTAAGGAACAAACACCTAGAAGAATTAAAGAACAAACAAACAGAGATGAACAATACAATAACTGAAATGAAAAATACACTAGAAGGAATCAGTAGCAGAATAACTGTGACAGAAGAACGGATAAGTGACCTGGAAGACAGAAAGGTGGAAATCACTGCCATGGAACAAAATAAAGAAAAAGAATGAAAATAAATGAAGACAACCTAAGAGACTTCTGGGACAACATTAAATGCAACAACATTCGCATTATAGGGGTCCCAGATGGAGAACAGAGAGAGAAAGGACTCGAGAAAATATCTGAAGAGATTATAGTTGAAAACTTCCCTAGCATGGGAAAAGAAATAGCCACCGAAGTCCACGAAGCGCAGAGAGTCCCAGGCAGGATAAACCAAAGGAGAAAAATGCCGAGACACACAGTAATCAAATTGAAAAAATTAAAGACAAAGAAAAATTATTGAAAGCAACAAGGGAAAAATGACAACATACAACGGAATTCCCATAAGGTTAACAGCTGATTTCTCAGCAGAAAATCTACAAGCCAGAAGGGAGTGGCATGATAAATTTAACGTGATGAAAGGGAAGAACCTACCACCAAGAGTACTCCACCCAGCAAGTATCTCATTCAGATTTGATGGAGAAATCAAAAGCTTTACAGACAAGCAAAAGCTAAGAGAATTCAGCACCACGAAACCAGCTCTACAACAAATGCTAAAGGAACTTCTCTAAGTGGGAAACACAAGAGAAGAAAAGGACCCACTAAGACAAACCCATAACAATTAAGAAAATAATAATAGGAACATACATATTGATAATTACCTTAAACGTGAATGGATTAAATGCTCCAACCAAATGACACAGGCTCACTGAATGGATACAAAAACAAGATCCATATATATGCTGTCTACAAGAGACCCATTTCAGACCTAGGGACACATACAGACTGAAAGTGAGAGGATGGAAAAATATATTCCATGCAAATGAAAATCAAAAGAAAGCTGGAGTAGCAATACTCATATCAGATAAAATAGATTTTAAAATAAAGAATGTTACAAGAGACAAGGAAGGACACTACATAATGATCAAGGGATCAATCCAAGATATAACAATTATAAATATATATGTACCCAACACAGGAACACCTCAATACATAAGGCAACTGCTAACAGCTATAAAAGAGGAAATCAACAGTAACACAATAATAGCAAGGGACTTTAACACCTCACTTACACCAATGGAGATCATCCAGACAGAAAATTAATAAGGAAACACAAGCTTTAAATGACACAATAGACCAGATAGATTTAATGGATATTTATAGGACATTCCATCCAAAAACAGCAGACTACAAGTTCTTCTCAATGGCACACGGAACATTCTCCGGGATAGATCACATCTTGGGTCACAAATAAAGCCTCAGTAAATTTAAGAAAACTGAAATCATATCAAGCAGCTGTTCCAACCACAATGCTATGAGATTAGAAATCAATTACAGGGAAAGTAACGTAAAAAACAAACACATGGAGGCTGAACAATACATTTCTAAATAACCAAGAGATCACTGAGGAAATCAAAGAGGAAATCAAAAAATACCTAGAGACAAATGACAACAAAAACACGATGATCCAAAACCTATGGGATGCAGCAAAAACAGTTCTAAGAGGGAAGTTTATAGCAATAAAAGCCTACCTCAAGAAACCAGAAAAATCTCAAATAAACAATCTAACCCTACACCTAAAGGAACTAGAGAATGAAGAACAAAACCCAAAGTTAATAGAAGGAAAGAAATCATAAAGATCAGAGCAGAAATAAATGAAATAAAAACAATAGCAAAGATCAATAAAACTAAAAGCTGGTTCTTTGAGAAGATAAACAAAAATGATAAACCTTTAGCCAGACTCAAGTAAAAGAGGGAGAGGACTCAAATCAATAAAATTAGAAATGAAACAGGAGAAGTTGTAACAGACACCACAGAAATACAAAGCATCCTAAGAGACCTCTACAAGCAACTCTATGCCAATAAAATGGACAACCTGGAAGAAATGGACAAATTCTTAGAAAGGTATAACCTTCCAAGACTGAACCGGGAAGAAATAGAAAATATGAACAGACCAATCACAAGTAATGAAATTGAAAGTGTGATTAAAAATCTTCCAACAAACAAAAGTCCAGAACGAGATGGCATCAGAAGTGAATTCTATCAAACATTTAGACAAGAGCTAACACCCAATCTTCTCAAACTCTTCAGAACTTTTCAGGGGAAGGAACACTCCCAAACTCATTATATGAGGCCACAATCACCCTGATACCAAAACCAGACAAAGATACTACAGAAAAAGAAAATTAAAGACCAATATCACTGATTAATATAGATGTAAAAATCCTCAACAAAATACTAGGAAACAGAATTAAACAACACATTAAAAGGATCATGCACCATGATCAGGTGGGGTTTTTCCCAGGGATGCAAGAATTCTTCAATATACACAAATCAATCAATGTGATACACCATATTAACAAATTGTAGAATAAAAATATGATCATCCCAATAGATGCAGGAAAAGCTTTTGACAAAATTCAACACCAATTTATGATTAAAAGTCTCCAAAAAGTGGGCATAGAGGGAATCTACCTCAACATAATAAAGGCAGTATATGACAAACCCACAGCAAACATCATTCTCAATAGTGAAAAACTAAAAGCATTTCCTCTAAGATCAGGAACAAGACAAGGATGTCCACTCTCACCACTATTACTCAACATAGTTTTTGGAAGTCCTAGACACAGTAATCAGAGAAGAAAAAGAAATAAAAGGAATACAAATTGGAAAAGAAGAAGTAAAATTGTCACTGTTTGCAAATGACACGATACTACACATAGTGAATCCTAAAGATGCCACCAGAAAACTACCAGAGCTAATCAATGAATTTGGTAAAGTTGCAGGATACAAAATTAATGCACAGAAATCTCTTGCATTCCTATACACTAACAATGAAAGATCAGAAAGAGAAATTAAGGAAACAATCTCATTCACCATTGCAACAAAAAGAATAAAATACGGAGGAATGACCCTACATAAGGAGGTAAAAGACCTGTACTCAGAAAACTATAAGACACTGCTGAAAGAAATCAAAGATGATATAAACATATGGAGGTATAAACCATGTTCTTGGATTAGAAGAATCAATATTGTGAAAATGACTATAGTACCCAAAGCAAGCTACAGATTCAATGCAATCCCTATCAAATACCACTGGCATTTTCTACAGAACTAGAACAAAAAAATCTTAAAATTTGTATGGAGACACAAAAGACCCCGAATAGCCAAAGCAGTCTTGAGGGAAATTAAAAGAGCTGGAGGAATCAGACTTCCTAACTTCAGACTATACTACAAAGCTACATTAATCAAGACTATATGGTACTGGCACAAAAACAGAAATATAGATCAATTGAACAAGATAGAAAGCCCAGAGATAAACCTACGTACCTATGGCTAACTCATCTATGACAAAGGAGGCAAAGATATACAATGAAGAAAAGACAGTCTCTTCAGTAAGTGGTGCTGGGAAAACTGGACAACTACACGTGAAAGAATGAAATTAGAACACTCCATAACACCATACACAAAAATAAACTCAAAATGAATTAGAGATCTAAATGTTAGACCAGACACTATAAAATTATTAGAGGAAAACATAGGCAGAACACTCTATGACATAAATCACAGCAAGATCCTTTTTGACCCACCTCCTAGAGAAGTGGAAATAAAAACAAAAATAAACAAATGGGACCTAATGAAACTTCAAAGCTTTTGCACAGCAAAGGAAAACATAAACAAGACGAAAATACAACCCTCAGAATGGGAGAAAATGTTTTCAAATGAAGCAAATGACAAAAGATTAATCTCCAAAATTTACAAGCAGCTCGTGTAGCTCAATATCACAAAAACAAACAACACAATCCAAAAATGGGCAGAAGACCTAAATAGACATTTCTCCAAAGGAGATATACAGATTGCCAATAAACACGTGAAAGGATGCTGAACATCACTAATCATTAGAGAAATGCAAATCAAAACTACAGTGAGGTATCAACTCCCAGCAGTCAGAATGGCAATCATCAAAAAATCTACAAACAATAAATGCTGGAGAGGCATTTACTGGAGAAAAGGGAACGTTCTTGCACTGTTGCTGGGAATGTAAATTGCTATACCCACTAGGGATAACAGTATAGAGGTTCCTGAAAAAACTAAAAATAGAAGTACCATACGACCCAGCAATCCAACTACTGGGCATTTGCCCTGAGAAAACCATAATTCAAAAAGAGTTATATACAACAATGTTCATTGCAGTTCTACTTACAATAGCCAGGACATGGAAGCAACCTAAGTGTCCATCGACAGATAAATGGATAAAGAATATCTGGCACATATATAAATGGAATATTACTCAGCCATAAAAAGAAACAAAACTGAGTTATTTGTAGTGAGGGGGATGGACTTAGAGTCTGTCCTACACAGTGAAGTAAGTCAGAAAGAGAAAAATAAATACCGTGTACTAACAGAGATATATGGAATCTAAAGAAAAAAGTTTATGAAGAACCTAGGGGCAGGACAGGATTAAGGACACAGACATAGAGAAAGGACTTGAGGACACGGGGAGGGGGAAGGGTAAGCTGGGACGAAGTGAGAGAGTGCCATGGACATATATACATTACCAAATGTAACATCGATAGCTACTGGGAAGCAGCCACATAGCACAGGGAGATCAGCTCGGTGCTTTGCGACCACCTAAAGGGGTGGGATGTGGAGGGTGGGAGGGAGATGTAAGAGGGAGGGGATATGGTGATATATGTATATGTATAATTGACTCACTTTGTTATACAGCAGAAACTAACACTCCATTGTAAAGCAATTATACTCCAATAAAGGTGTAAAAGGAAAATAAAAAAGAAAGAAGCCTAGAGATAAACCTACACACCTATGGTCAACTAATCTATGACAAAGTAGGCAAGACTATACAATGGAGAAAAGACAGTGTCTTCAATCAGTGGTGCTGGGAAAAATGGACAGCTACATGTAAAAGAATGAAATTAGAACACCCCCTAACACCATACACAAAAATAAATTCAAAATGGATTAGAGACCTTAATGTAAGACCGGACAGTATAAAACTCTTAGAGGAAAACATAGGAAGAATACTCTAACATAAATCACAGCAAGATCTTTTTTGATCCACCTCCTAGAGTAATGACATAAAAAAGAAAACTAAACAAATGGGACCTAATGAAACGTAAAAGCTTTTGCAAAGCAATGGAAACTACAAACACAAAAAGACAACCCTCAGAATGGGAGAATATATTTGCAACTGAATCAATGGACAAAGGATTAATCTCCAATATATATAAACAGCTGATGCAGCTCAATATTAAAAAAACAAACAACCCAATACAAAAATGGGCAGAAGATCTAAATAGACATTTCTTCCAAAAAGATGTAGAGATGGCCAAGGAGCACATGAAAAGCTGCTCTACATCACTAATTATTAGAGAAATGCAAATCAAAACTACAATGAGGTATCACCTCACACCTGTTAGAATGGGCATCATCAGAAAATCTACAAACAACAAATGCTGGAGAGGGTGTGGAGAAAAGGAACCCTCTTCCACGATTGGTGGGAATGTAAATTGATAGTCACTATGGAGAACAGTATGGAGGTTCCTTAAAAAACTAAAAATAGAATTACCATATGATCCAGCAACCCACTACTGGGCATATACCCAGAGAAAACCATAAATCAAAAAGACACATTCACCACAATGTTCATTGCAGCACTATTTACAATAGCCAGGTAATGGAAGCAACCTAAATGCCCACAGACAGACGAATGGATAAAGATGTGGTACATATATAAAATGGACTATTAGCCATAAAAAGGAATGAAATTGTGTCATTTGTAGAGACGTCGATGGATCTAGAGACTGTCATACAGAGTGGAGTAAGTCAGAGAGAGAAAAACAAATATTGTATATTAACGCATATATGTGGAACCTAGAAAAATGGTACAGATGAACCAGTTTGAAGGGCAGAAATAGAGACACAGATGTAGAGAACAAATGTATGGACACAAAGAGGGGAAAACCATGGGGGGGGTGGCGGTGGGAGGAGTTGGGAGATTGGGATTGACATGTATACATTTATATGTATAAAATAGATAACCAATAAGAACCTGCTGTATAAAAATAAATAAAATAAAATGAAAAATAAAATTTTTTAAAAAACGGAAAAAAGTTATTCCCTTCACATACATGTATTTATATGAATGAATTATTTCCATGCTTACATCCATAAGTACAAAAAAGAGGAATAAAACCTACCTTGAAACAAAAAAGAAAAAACAAAACAGAACCCACCAGTTATACAGATGAAAACCCTATCAGGGCACTTGCTTCAGTGGTAGACAATTCTGAAGTTGGTCAGAGGTGGGGAATCATCTCGCATGCAGCCAGCAGCCCCCCCGCAAGGAGTGTCCTCATTACAAGCCTGGGGGACTGTGCCGAGGCATCTGTGAGTAAACGTGAGATGAGCCCCAGGCCAGCTGCTGCTGAACTGTTCCCAACCTTCCCAGGTAAAACACCTGAATATGTACAAGGACTTGAAAGCCTAGAGGAAGGGCCATGGAGCCACACGAGTGACAGCATGCCAGCCGACTTGGTGCCTGCAGGCCAGCCAGGATGGTACTGGCCCTGGGTGCTCTTCTGGAAGATTTCCATTTCCCTGCCTGAGATACCCGTCCTGTCCCTGCCCCCACTGCTTTTTTCCTTCCTCACCTCTGCCCAGGGAGAAATTCCAGCAGCAGGTATGGGTGACACATCCTCTTCCTTAGCAGGTGGCAGCCTGGCAACTGCTGCAGAAAGTCCAACAGAGCCCCACTCACACTGGGCCACCCACAAAGCTGTGGCCTCTCACTCCCTCCCACCAGCCCAGCCCCGAGACTGCTGACAGGGCAGAGAAAATGGCGTCAGGCACGGCTGCAGGGGCTCTTGCTGCCTGGAGTGGTATTTATATTGATCTCAACCCAGGCACACCTGGGGAGGGCTGGCCGGCACGGTAAGGCTGCCCAGGTCAGCCAATCATCACCCCTCAGGGGCTCACAGTTGCAGAAAATGGAACTTGCTGAACCGGCCAGGTCCAAGGAACAGGTGTGGGCTCCTGAGAGTCAAGATAGACAAGGGGCTGCAGCTTTGGCTTGTTTTCTAATCATTTTATCTGGCCCATGAGTGGGAGACAACTTCAAGAAAACACTCTCCTAATGAGAGGAACCCAGGAGTCAGGGAGAGGAGGGGTGGGTGGTGGTTGGAGACAGAGGCCTGGTGCCCCGGGTGCAGTGGAAGTCTCTGGAAGACCAGGTGGAGGGAGGCCGTACAGAGTGATGACCAGGGTCACAGACCTGTCGCAGCTGCTGTTTGTTAGTTCAAGTCCTGCTCTGAGGTGCTCTGTGTCAGCTCTGAGTGACAGGTGAGCTGGGGGTGCTCTGCAATGAGGGCTATGTGCATGGTTCCTGTGTGCCCAGCCCTGCCACGGTACCTGCAAGGGTAGCTCTGTATCCGGGGATTGGTCTGACCACGAGAGCCCCATGGGCTGCTGGGGACCTGGTAAAGAATGTCAGGACAGTCAGTGAAGCCACCGAGGATATACCTCCAGCTGCTCCTAATTCCTACACCCTGCTGGTCATTCTAGCAACCACCAGGACATGGTATTCTGTATTAGTCTTCAATGATGCCTTCTTTTGTATTCCATTAGTCCCAGAGTCACAAGAAATTTTGGCTTGTGAGTGGCAGGACTCAACATACAACTAAAACAATACTTCCGGGCCGTCTGGCCCCAAGGGTGCAAAAATTCCCACACCATCTTTGGGGAAAGCTTAGCTAAAGACCTAAAAGTTCTACCTCTGGAAAAGGAAACCCTCCTTCAATACGCAGATGACATTCTGATCGCCAGCCCTACTAAGGAGGCCTCTGAACTACCAAGCCAATAAAGGATAGAAGTCGTCCAAAAAGAAGCTCAAATATCACAGACTGCGGTGACCTGCCTGGGCTTCATTCTCACAGAAGGTCAGAGAAGCCCATCCCAGGAAAGGGAAGAAACCATTTTCAGCCTTACCCCTTTCTAAAACTAGAAGACAGCTTAGGGGTTCCTGGGGAGGCCAGGGTTTGCTGCTTCTGGATCCCTAACTACAGTCTACTAGCTGGGCCTCTATATGAAACACTGAAAGGAAAAGATGATGATCCTTTTGAATAGAATCCAGAAGTGGCCTTTCAAGAATGGAAAGAGCAGTCAATTCAGACCCTTGCCCTGGAACTCCCTAATTTAGCTAAACCCTTTGACCTTTACATTCCCGGTGAAAGGTGAATCGCCATTGGAGAATTAGTGCAAAAACTGGGACCACTTGAAATGGAACAATGCAAGAATGCCATCCAGGTAGGATAAACTATGGTCACCAAGGGGCTTGACCCACTGCCACATCTGGCCAAGATACTGGCGGTATCTAAAAACCTGGAAATCAGCAGCCCAAAAGGCCACCTCCCTCCTAAGGGAAAAGGACCCCACGTGGTGATCCTAACCACCAACCATGCCCTGAAGTTGCAGGGTTCGTTCCGTTGGCACACCGACCTCGAGTGAGGAGGCCTTCCAACTCCAACATCCAGAGAGATAACCGGGGGCAACAGGGCACCATGACGACTCGTGTGAACATCACTTGACCTGGAGTTTTTCTCATAAAACAACAAGAGTGTGTCCCAAAACAGTAGACTACTGCTTGCAGGACTTACTGCACCCAGAGGGGAGCTAATAATCTTGGCGGGGGAACCGTATATCACACTGTCACTATAGAAAAGCCTACAGACACCGTGATGATGGTGGCCAATAAGACTGGCTGGACTCCTGTTTACTTCAAAAGGCTGCTGACTCAGTGGCCATCATGGTCCTTGATCACCACTGACCCTGGACTGTCTGGGAGTTGAGTGGGCAGGGCTCTGACACCTGGTGCTGTTTGTACGTTAATTCAGGGGCCTAATTGAAGAAAGCACAGACTACTGGTCAGAGCATCTAGGCTGGCAGAAACAGTCAGCCAAAGGTGGCCGAACAAATGTGGGGCGAGGTGAAACCGGCCCCCACAACGTCTCTGCACATCTCTTTCCTGGACCCTTAAAGGTCATTAGAATCTATAACACTTCCAATGCTGGTGTTCAGGTGGACGAGCAAGGAGGCAGGGGGCCTGGGGAAAATCAACGTCACCTGGAGGCTGCTGGGGAGAAGTTCTGACCCTCGCCCCTGGGTACGAGGGCTCCCAACTCAGCACTCAGCAGTTACAGAAGAAGGGTCTGCACCCTCAGAACTCCAAGAATGAGGAACGGGACAAAAGGCAGAGGAGGGGTTTGTCCCCAGCAAAGCCCATTAAAAATCCCTGGGAGATAAAAATAGAATCTGTGCAATAAAGTCAAGTCTAACTTTTTTATCCTTTGTGCTTTGTCTAATTTCACGTACTCCTAGGGTCTCGCATGCAGAGGCTCCACACCCGCCACTTCAGACCAGATTTCCTAGTGCAGAATGGCTGGGTCGACACCTCAGCTCCTGGGGCCCAGTGCAGACTCCACGATATAGAGCCTGAGCTGCAGCCAACCCAGCCCTTGAAAGCTCTGTCCCCTCCCTCCCAATGACTCTGACAGGATCTCTACACAGCAGCCCAGCCCACAGCCCACGGGGTAGTGCATGCTCTCACCTCTCCATTCTCTGATCAAAATATAAAGTTTCCTTTGCTTGTGAACCAAACTCAGTCTCGATCTGTTGGCCCCAATGACACTGGGCAGGGGAACACTTGTTGGGGTCCACTCTGGAGGATCAGTAACAGAAATTGAGACTATTGTAACCTCAATGAACAGATGTGTGAGCCAAACTGTAGTTAACATAGAACAGTGTATAAGGCTCGGGTAAAATAAGATGTTTCTAACACTTCCATTTGATATTTCCATCACTTTATTATAAGCAAGTTCAGTGAAAGGGTTTGTCTTATTTGTCAGGTCAATATTAGAGAAACGAAGTGATTTCTTTCCAAGGATGTACATCTAATAATCTTGGTTAAACCTTCAATCTTGTTTTAAATGCTTTTCCATTGAAAATGATACCTCTCTTTCAGCTCCCCCATTTCTGAGAAGTATAAAATCTTATAATTTATTATTACCAAAGGGGAAAGGTGGGAGGAGGGATAAATTAACAGTTTGGGATTAACACATACACACTGCTATGTATAAAATAGATCATCAACAAGGAACTACTGTATAGCACAGGGAACTACACTCAACATTTTGCAATAACCTATAAGGGGAAATAATCTGAAAAAGAATAGATATTTTTATTGACATCATCTATCAATGACAGTTAAAGTGTAGCCTAAGGGAAGCTGGTGGTGAGTGCTTCTGACCCTGAAGACTTCAATCATCTAAAGTTTGGACTCTGCCTACTTCCCAAGGCCCTTAATGAACATATGTGTAGCCGTAGCTTAAAAAATTCCCCAGTTTGGGTTTCGGGGAGACACTGATTTTGAAAAAGCCCTGGTGTTCTCCTTACATGAATGGGACTCTTCCTACTGCTAAAACATGTCTGTCACACCCAGAGGATAGTATACCGTCTGATCGGGAAGAGTTTGGAAAAGGCATCTCATCTCCTCATCTCCTGGTGCTCGGGTTCACCCCTCCAGCGTCTTTACTAACAGTCTCCCCACTTGGAGATGTCAGCACTGTCAACATCCTGTTGCGTACAGTTTGGAATTTGTCCAGAGGATGAAGCGGAAGGATGAGGAACAATGAGAGACAAGTCCTAGGTGTTCAGACAGGCACATGTCACTCTAATTTCCAATCAGGAAGACGAATTGACCAAAGGCTAGGGTTGCCCATGGAAACAGTATAGGGCTTGAGGAAATCCTGCTGCTTTGTGGCCAGTTCCCATAAACACAAGTTGAACAATGGAACTCAGGGGCAGTAAAATTCACGAAACTGCAGAGTTGAAAATATCCATCACTGAAAAATGTCTTGAGGAAAGTCAGAGAAAAGGACTTGTAAGCAAGGGAGAATGGCAGGAAAGGGATTTGAGGAGGTAGAAAGGACTCACCATTAAGCACAAGAAAAGGAGCTGAACATTGCCAACATTGCAGTTGGCCAAAAAGGGTGTATGCGTTTTTTTCTGTATATATTCAAGAAAAGGGCATACACTTTTTTAGCCAACCAAACAGGTGGGCACTGGAAATCAATACTACAAAAGATATCACTTCGCATCAGTCACAAGAGCCATCCTCATAAAGCGTAAACAACAGAAATGCAGGACAGGGCAATGAGAAGAGGGAGCCCTGTGAGACTTATAGTGGAAATGTATATTGCCAACGGCCATTCTGGAGAAGTATATTGTGTTTACTAAAGCATCTAAAAAATGAGCTACAGAGCATAGGGCACTTGCACTCATGGGCGTATATCTTGGGAAAAACAAAAATCGAGAGGACACAGGCACCCCAATGTTTACCCCCTCTCTGTTTAAAAGATCCTCGACTAGGATATAACTTAAATGTCTCTGGAGGGAAAAAATGGATAGAGATGAGGTACTTATGTAGAGTGGAATATTACTCAGCCTGGAAATCAATGAAATATGGCCAGTTGTAACAACTCTGGAGGAGTTACGTATGATCATTCTAAGTGACAGAATTCAAAAAGAAAAAGACACATATCATAAGATATCACTTAAAGGTGGAATCCAAAATAGCTACACATGAAATAAATTACAAAACAAAAACATAGTCAAATATGTAGAAAACACGCATAAGGCTGCTAAACGGGAAAGGTGGGGAGGGGTGAGGCATCATCCAGGAGGTTGAAATTAGCAAAGATACCATTCCAAATACCAAACTGATAATCAACAAGGCCTACACGGTAGCTAAAAGAACTACACTCAGCACACTCAAGTCACCGGAAAAGAATATATACGACTGGTAAGAATCTGAAAAAGAATTTACTGATGTCTCTCTGTACGTGAATCAAGTGGATGTACAGCAGCAAGAAACAGAGCTTTGAAAATCAGCTGTAACCAATATAGTAATAAATTGAAAAAAATAAACGACAGAGAGACAGAGAAAACCTCTTACAACTTTTCCTCAGGGACGGTGATGCAACATGGATTGAACACGTCTAGACCCACAGCAGGATGAGACATAAGGCTGGAAACTGTTCGCGCTAAGAGAAATGTGAGCTTGGGTGAGGAAATGCACACCCTTTAAAGTAATACTACCTGGTGCCCATTCAATGGGTCCCAAATCTGCAGGTTCAAGGGATCTTCCTACAGCTAAAACATGCATGGAAAACCCAGAGGACTGTACACCATGTGATCGGGAGATGTGTCTAAAATGCAGCTCATTTATCCTCTCCTGGTGCTCCTGTTCACCATTCCAGCCACGTTACTTAGAATCTCCCCACTTGGAGAATCAGCACATTTCAACTTCTGTTTCACACATTTTGCAAATTGTGAGGAGGATGAACGGGAAGAGGGGGAACCAATGAGAGAATAGTTGTAGGGGTTTGGACGGGCACATATCACTCTAATTTCCCATTAAGAATAAGAATTAAAAAAAGGCTCAGCCCACCTCGCTGGAGCCAAAATAGGGCCTGAAGCAATCCTGCGGGTTTGAGGCCAGCTCACAAAAGAGCAACTTAAAAAATGGAGCTCAGGGTCACTGCAATTCACAAACCTGCAGAGTTATAAATGAAAACTAACGTCCAAAATTATGTTGAGGTAAGGCAAAGAAGAGGATCTGAATGCAAGACAGAATTGCAAGAAACAGATTTCAAGAGATAGATTGGACTCGTCTTTAAAGCACATGAAAAGCGGCAGAATTTCGACAATGATGCAGTTGGCCCAAAAGGGCGTATGCGTTTTTTCCTGATTATATCCAGGAAAAAACGCATATACACCTTATGGGCAAGGAACCAAGCAAGCAATGCAAATGTGCACAACAAAGAAGTCTCACTTCCCACCGGTCAAAAGGGCCATCCTAAAAAATTGTAAAAACCAGAAATGCAGGACAGGCCATGGAGAACAGGGAGCCTTTATACGCTGATGGGCAGTGTGTGAACTGCCGAGAGCCACTCTGGAGGAGTGTATGGTGGTTCCTAAATCATCTAAAAAACAGAGCTACAGAGCATAGGACACTTCCAATCATGGGAGTATATCTAGGGAAGTCTAAAAATCAACAAGACACAAGCACACCACAGTTTAGGGCTACTCTGTTTACAAGAACCTCAACTTCAGTACACCTTAAATATCCCAGGAAAGAGAACAATGGATAAAGAAGATGTGGTACTTATGTACAATGGAATATCTCTTCACCATGAAATCAATGTAATAAGGCTAGTAGAAGGATAAAGAGTGGATTTAGGTCCGATAATACTACTTGAAATAAGTCAAACAGAAAAAGAAACATATCATAAGATATCACTTATAGAGGGAGGGTAAATATGGCTGCACAAGAAATGAATTACAGAACAGAACAGTGTCTCACATTTAGAAAACACACTTATGTCAGCTTAAGGGGAAAGGAGAGGTGGGGTGATGCATAAAACCAGAGTTTGAAATTAGCACAGATACCGTTCAATAAACCAAATAGGTATTAGACAAGATCTACACCTTGCTCAATGAACTGGCCTCAACACACCCTATACACCGCAGAGAAATATATCTGAGTAATAAGAATCTTAAAACCCATGTATTGATATATCTCCATAAGGGAATCAAGTGTGTGCAGAGCGGCACAAACACAGCAGTGAAGATGAGCTAAACCCCATTATAGAAATAAATTTTAAAAACAAAACGCAGAAACAATGAAAGAGAGAAAAATTCTTACAAAATTCGCTCAGGGGCTGTGATGCAACCTGGATTGACCACATATAAACCCACAGCTGGATAAGACATAAGGCTGGACACTTGGGGCTGAGAGGATTGGTGAGCTTTGGTGAGCAACTGCCAAAAGTTTAATGCAATACTTCATGCTACTCATTCCAAGGGTCCCAACACTCCAGGTTGAAGGGAATCTTCCTACAGCTAAACCATGCTTGGGAAACCCAGCGACTGGTATACCATATGATCAGGAAAGGTTTCTAAAACACACCTCATTGTTCCTCTCCTGGGGCTCCGGATCGACATTCCAGCAGCTTTACTAACAACAACCTCACATGGAGAGTCAATGCCTTTAAGTCCCAGTATCGCACAGTCTGCAGATAGTGCGGAGGATGAATGGGTTAGGGGGAACCAGTGAGAAACTAATGTAGTGGTTTCAATGGGCACATGTCACTCTAATTTCACATCAGTAAGAAGAATTAACCAAAGGCACAGCAAGGTGTCCCACAAGAACAATAGGGCCTGAAGGAATCCTGCGGTTATGAGGCAAGATCACAAAAATAAGAGCTGAAAAATGGAGCTCAGGGCCACTGCAATTCAAAAACGTGCAGAGTTATAAAGGCCAACAATTTTCAAAAAGGATATTGAGGAAAGGCTATGAAGAGGCATTGAAAGAAAGGCAGAATTGCAGGAAACCGATTTCAGGAGGTAGACTGGAATTGCATTTAAAGCATAGGAAATGAGGCAGAACGTCGACAATGATGCACTTGGCCAAAAAGGGCGTATGTGTTTTTTCCTGAATATATTCAGGAAAAAACGCATATGCACTTTTTGTACAACCAAGCAAGCTTGCAAAGGAAATCTGCACTACAATGAAGTCTCACTTCCCACTGGTTAAAAGGGCCATCTGAGAAAAGTGTAAAATCCAGAAAGGCAGGACAGGCCATGGAGAACTGGGAGCCTTGTTATGCTGATGGGCTGGATGTAAATTGCCAACAGCCACTCAGGGAGAACTGTATGGTGTTTCCTGAAACATCTAAAAAACAAAGCAACAGAGCCTAGGGCACTTCCACTTATGGTCCTATAGCTTAGGGAAATTAAAATCAAAAAGACACAGCCACCCCAAAGTTTGGGACAGCTCTGTTTACAAGAACCTCATTTACGGTAAAAGTTCAATATCGCAGAAAGTGAAAAATGGATAAAGAAGTTGTGGTACTTACGTAGAATGCAATATCACTCAACAATGAAATCTATGTCATCAGGCCCGTAGCAGCATAATGAGTGGATTCAGGTATGATAATTCTAACTGAAATAAGTCACACAGAAAAAGAAACATCATAAGATATCACTAATACACGGAATGGAAACTTGGCAACACAGGAACTAGATTGCAAAACAGAACAGGGTCTCAAATTTAGAAAACCAACTTATGCTTGCTTAAGAGGAAAGGTGAGTTGGGGTGCTGCATAAAACCAGGGATTGAAATGAGCACAGATAAATTTCCTTAAGCCAAATATGGAATGGACAAGAGCTACTCCTTGCTCAACGAAATGGACTCAACACCCCATATTAAACGCCTAAGAATGTACCTGACTAGTAAGTATCTGAAAACCTATGGATTGCTATGTCTCCGAAAGAGAATCAAGCGTGTGTACAGGGGCATAAACGCAGCAGTGATAGGATTGGAGAGGTTCGGTGAGCAAATGAAGACCCTTTGAAGTCATATCGCATGGTACCCATTCCACGGGTCTCAACTCTCCAGGTTGAAGGGATTCTTCCTTCAGCAAAAACATGCATGTGGAACCCAGAGTATCATCAACCGTGTGATCGGGAGACGTGTTCAAATATGTCTCAGTTTTCGTACCCTGGTAATCGGGTGCAACATTCCAGACGCTTTACTAACACTCTCCCATCTTGGAGAGTCAGTGCCTTTAACCTCCTGTTTGGCCCAGTTTGCAATTTCTGCGGAAGATGAACAGGAATAGGGAGACCCAATGAGAGACTAGCTGGAGGTGTCTGGACGGGCAAATTTAACTCTCATTTCCCACCAGGAAGAGGAAATAAACAAAGGATCAGTGTGCCGTGCCGGAACCAGATTAGGGCCTGAAGCCATCCTGCAGTGTTGCGGCCAGCTCAAAAGAAAGCGAGTTGAAGAAAGGAGCTCAGGGGCACTGTAATTCACAAACCTTCAGAGTTATAAATGACAGCTATCGTCCAAAAATATACTGAAGTAAGGCTGCCAAGAGGACTTGAAAGCGGGGCAGAATTGCAGGAAACCGATTTCAGGAGGTAGACTGGAATTGCATTGAAAGCATAGGAAAAGAGGCAGAACGTCCACAATGATGCACTTGGCCAAAAAGGGCGTATGCGTTTTTTCCTGAATATATTCAGGAAAAAACGCATACGCCCTTTTTGGCAAACCAAGCAAGCTTGCAAAGGAAATCTGCACTACAATGAAGTCTCACTTCGCCCCAGTCAAAAGGGCCATCTGAAAAAAGTGTAAAATCCAGAAAGGCAGGACAGGCCATGGAGAACTGGGAGCCTTGTTGTGCTGATGGGCGGGATGTAAATTGCCAACAGACACTCGGGAGAAGTGTATGGTGTTTCCTGAAACATCTAAAAAACAAAGCAACAGACCCTAGAGCACTTCCACTTATGGTCCTATAGCTTAGGGAAATTAAAATCAAAAAGACACAGCCACCCCAAAGTTTAGGACGCCTATGTTTACAAGAACCTCATTTACAGTACAAGTTCAACATCGCAGAAAGTGAAAAATGGATAAAAAAGTTGTGGTATTTACTTACGAAGCAATATCACTCAGCAATGAAGTCTATGTCATCAGGCCCTTAGCAGCACAATGAGTGGATTCAGGTATGATGATTCTAACTGAAATAAGTGACACAGAAAAAGAAACATCATAAGATATCAGTAATACATGGAATGTAAACTTGGCTACACAGGAACTGAATTACAGAACAGAACAGGGTCTCAAATTTAGAAAACCAACTTATGCTTGCTTAAGGGGAAAGGTGAGTTGGGGTGCTGCATAAAACCAGAGATTGAAATGAGCACAGATAAAGTTCCTTAAGTCAAATATGGAATAGACAAGAGCTACTCCTTGCTCAACGAAATGGACTAAACACCCCATATTAAACGCCTAAGAATGTAGCTGACTAGTAAGTATCTTAAAACCTATGGATTGCTATGTCTCCGAAAGAGAATCAAGCATGTGTACAGGGGCATAAACGCAGCAGTGATAGGATTGGAGAGGTTCGGTGAGCAAATGAAGACCCTTTGAAGTCATATTGCATGGTACCCATTCCACGGGTTTCAACTACCCAGGTTTAAGGTATTCTTCCTTCAGCTAAAACATGCATGTGGAACCTAGAGTATGATCAACCATGTGATTGGGAGACGTGTTCAAATATGTCTCAGTTTTCCTCCCCTGGTACTCGGGTGCAACATTCCAGACGCTTTACTTACACTCTCCCCACTTGGAGAGTCAGCGCCTTTAACCTCCTGTTTGGCACAGTTTGCAATTTCTGCGGAAGATGAACAGGAATAGCGAGAACCAATGAGAGGCTAGCTGGAGGTGTCTGGACGGGCAAATTTAACTCTCATTTCCCACCAGGAGGAGGAAATAACCAAAGGCTCAGCGTGCCGTGCCAGAACCAGATTAGGGCCTGAAGCCATCCTGCGGTGTTGCGGCCAGGTCACAAGAAAGCGAGTTGAAGAAAGGAGCTCAGGGGCACTGTAATTCACAAACCTGCAGAGTTATAAATGACAGCTATCGTCCAAAAATAGACTGAAGTAAGGCTGCCAAGAGGACTTGAAAGCGGGGCAGAATTGCAGGAAACCGATTTCAGGAGGTAGACTGAAATTGCATTGAAAGCATAGGAAAAGAGGCAGAACGTCCACAATGATGCACTTGGCCAAAAAGGGCGTATGCGTTTTTTCCTGAATATATTCAGGAAAAAACGCATACGCCCTTTTTGGCCAACCAAGCAAGCTTGCAAAGGAAATCTGCACTACAATGAAGTCTCACTTCCCCCCGGTCAAAAGGGCAATCTGAAAAAAGTGTAAAATCCAGAAAGGCAGGACAGGCCATGGAGAACTGGGAGCCTTGTTATGCTGATGGGCGGGATGTAAATTGCCAACAGACACTCGGGAGAAGTGTATGGTGTTTCCTGAAACATCTAAAACACAAAGCAACAGAGCCTAGGGCACTGCCACTTATGGTCCTATAGCTTAGGGAAATTAAAATCAAAAAGACACAGCCACCCCAAAGTTTGGGACGCCTCTGTTTACAAGAACCTCGTTTACAGTACAAGTTCAACATCGCAGAAAGTGAAAAATGGATAAAGAAGTTGTGGTATTTACTTACAAAGCAATATCACTCAGCAATGAAATCTATGTCATCAGGCCCTTAGCAGAACAATGAGTGGATTCAGGTATGATGATTCTAACTGAAATAAGTCACACAGAAAAAGAAACATCATAAGTTATCAGTAATACACGGAATGTAAACTTGGCTACACAGGAACTGAATTACAGAACAGAACAGGGTCTCAAATTTAGAAAACCAACTTATGCTTGCTTAAGGGTAAAGGTGAGGTGGGGTGCTGCATAAAACCAGAGATTGAAATGAGCACAGATAAAGTTCCTTAAGTCAAATATGGAATAGACAAGAGCTACTCCTTGCTCAACGAAATGGACTCAACACCACATATTAAACGCCTAAGAATGTACCTGACTAGTAAGTATCGTAAAACCTATGGATTGCTATGTCTCCAAAAGAGAATCAAGCATGTGTACAGGGGCATAAACGCAGCAGTGATAGGATTGGAGAGGTTCAGTGAGCAAATGAAGACCCTTTGAAGTCATTACATTACCCATTACACGGGTCTCAACTCTCCAGGTTTAAGGTATTCTTCCTTCAGCTAAAACATGCATGTGGAACCCAAGTATGATCAACCATGTGAACGGGAGACGTGTTCAAATATGTCTCAGTTTTCCTCCCCTGGTACTCGGGTGCAACATTCCAGACGCTTTACTAACACTCTCCCCACTTGGAGAGTCAGCGCCTTTAACCTCCTGTTTGGCCCAGTTTGCAATTTCTGCGGAAGATGAACAGGAATAGCGAGAACCAATGAGAGACTAACTGGAGGTGTCTGGACGGGCAAATTTAACTCTCATTTCCCACCAGGAAGAGGAATTAACCAAAGGCTCAGCGTGCCGTGCCGGAACCAGATTAGGGCCTGAAGCCATCCTGCGGTGTTGCGGCCAGCTCACAAGAAAGCGAGTTGAAGAAAGGAGCTCAGGGTCACTGTAATTCACAAACCTGCAGAGTTATAAATGACAGCTATCGTCCAAAAATAGACTGAAGTAAGGCTGCCAAGAGGACTTGAAAGCGGGGCAGAATTGCAGGAAACCGATTTCAGGAGGTAGACTGGAATTGCATTGAAAGCATAGGAAAAGAGGCAGAACGTCCACAATGATGCACTTGGCCAAAAAGGGCGTATGCGTTTTTTCCTGAATATATTCAGGAAAAAACGCATACGCCCTTTTTGGCCAACCAAGCAAGCTTGCAAAGGAAATCTGCACTATAATGAAGTCTCACTTCCCCCCGGTCAAAAGGGCCATCTGAAAAAAGTGTAAAATCAAGAAAGGCAGAACAGGCCATGGAGAACTGGGAGCCTTGTTATGGTGATGCGTGGGATGTAAATTGCCAACAGACACTCGGGAGAAGTGTATGGTGTTTCCTGAAACATCTAAAAAACAAAGCAACAGAGCCTAGGGCACTTCCACTTATGGTCCTATAGCTTAGGGAAATTAAAATCAAAAAGACACAGCCACCCCAAAGTTTGGGACGCCTCTGTTTACAAGAACCTCGTTTACAGTACAAGTTCAACATCGCAGAAAGTGAAAAATGGATAAAGAAGTTCTGGTATTTACTTACAAAGCAATATCACTCCGCAAAGAAATCTGTGTCATCAGGCCCTTAGCAGCACAATGAGTGGATTCAGGTATGATGATTCTAACTGAAATAAGTCACACAGAAATAGAAACATCATAAGATATCAGTAATACACGGAATGTAAACTTGGCTACACAGGAACTGAATTACAGAACAGAACAGGGTCTCAAATTTCGAAAACCAACTTATGCTTGCTTAAGGGGAAAGGTGAGTTGGGGTGCTGCATAAAACCAGAGATTGAAATGAGCACAGATAAAGTTCCTTAAGCCAAATATGGAATAGACAAGAGCTACTCCTTGCTCAACGAAATGGACTCAACACCGCATATTAAACGCCTAAGAATGTACCTGACTAGTAAGTATCTTAAAACCTATGGATTGCTATGTCTCCGAAAGAGAATCAAGCATGTGTACAGGGGCATAAACGCAGCAGTGATAGGATTGGAGAGGTTCGGTGACCAAATGAAGACCCTTTGAAGTCATATTGCATGGTACCCATTCCACGGGTTTCAACTACCCAGGTTTTAGGTATTCTTCCTTCAGCTAAAACATGCATGTGGAACCCAGAGTATGATCAACCATGTGAACGGGAGACGTGTTCAAATATGTCTCAGTTTTCCTCCCCTGGTGCTCGGGTGCAACATTCCAGACGCTTTACTAACACTCTCCCCACTTGGAGAGTCAGTCCCTTTAACCTCCTGTTTGGCCCAGTTTGCAATTTCTGCGGAAGATGAACAGGAATAGCGAGAACCAATGAGAGACTAGCTGGAGGTGTCTGGACGGGAAAATTTAACTCTCATTTCCCACCAGGAAGAGGAAATAACCAAAGGCTCAGCGTGCCGTGCCGGAAACCAGATTAGGGCCTGAAGCCATCCTGCGGTGTTGCAGCCAGGTCACAAGAAAGCGAGTTGAAGAAAGGAGCTCAGGGGCACTGTAATTCACAAACCTGCAGAGTTATAAATGACAGCTATCGTCCAAAAATAGACTGAAGTAAGGCTGCCAAGAGGACTTCAAAGCGGGGCAGAATTGCAGGAAACCGATTTCAGGAGGTAGACTGGAATTGCATTGAATGCATAGGAAAAGAGGCAGAACGTCCACAATGATGCACTTGGCCAAAAAGGGCGTATGCGTTTTTTCCTGAATATATTCAGGAAAAAACGCATACGCCCTTTTTGGCCAACCAAGCAAGCTTGCAAAGGAAATCTGCACTACAATGAAGTCTCACTTCCCCCCGGTCAAAAGGGCCATCTGAAAAAAGTGTAAAATCCAGAAAGGCAGGACAGGCCATGGAGAACTGGGAGCCTTGTTATGCTGATGGGCGGGATGTAAATTGCCAACAACCACTGGGGAGAAGTGTATGGTGTTTCCTGAAACATCTAAAAAACAAAGCAACAGAGCCTAGGGCACTGCCACTTATGGTCCTATAGCTTAGGGAATTCAAAATCAAAAAGACACAGCCACCCCAAAGTTTGGAACGGCTCTGTTTACAAGAACCTCGTTTACAGTACAAGTTCAACATCGCAGAAAGTGAAAAATGGATAAAGAAGTTGTGGTATTTACTTACAAAGCAATATCACTCAGCAATGAAATCTGTGTCATCAGGTCCTTAGCAGCACAATGAGTGGATTCAGGTATGATGATTCTAACTGAAATAAGTCACACAGAAAAAGAAACATCATAAGATATCAGTAATACACGGAATGTAAACTTGGCTACACAGGAACTGAATTACAGAACAGAACAGGGTCTCAAATTTAGAAAACGAACTTATGCTTGCTTAAGGGGAAAGGTGAGTTGGGGTGCTGCATAAAACCAGAGATTGAAATGAGCACAGATAAAGTTCCTTAAGCCAAATATGGAATAGACAAGAGCTACTCCTTGCTCAACGAAATGGACTCAACACCGCATATTAAACGCCTAAGAATGTACCTGACTAGTAAGTATCTTAAAACCTATGGATTGCTATGTCTCCGAAAGAGAATCAAGCATGTGTACAGGGGCATAAATGCAGCAGTGATAGGATTGGGGAGGTTCGGTGAGCAAATGAAGACCCTTTGAAGACATATTGCATGGTACCCATTCCACGGGTCTCAACTCTCCAGGTTTAAGGTATTCTTCCTTCAGCTAAAACATGCATGTGGAACCTAGAGTATGATCAACCATGCGATCGGGAGGCGTGCTCAAATATGTCTCAGTTTTTGTACCCTGGTACTCGGGTGCAACATTCCAGACGCTTTACTAACACTCTCCCGACTTGGAGAGTCAGTCCCTTTAACCTTCTGTTTGGCCCAGTTTGCAATTTCTGCGGAAAATGAACAGGAATAGCGAGAACCAATGAGAGGCTAGCTGGAGGTGTCTGGACGGGCAAATTTAACTCTCATTTCCCACCAGGAAGAGGAATTAACCAAAGGCTCAGCGTGCCGTGCTGGAACCAGATTAGGGCCTGAAGCCATCCTGTGGTGTTGTGGCCAGCTCAAATGAAAGCGAGCTGAGGAAAGGAGCTCAGGGGCACTGTAATTCACAAACCTGCAGAGTTATAAATGACAGCTATCGTCCAAAAATAGATTGAAGTAAGGCTGCCAAGAGGACTTGAAAGCGGGGCAGAATTGCAGGAAACCGATTTCAGGAAGTAGACTGGAATTGCATTGAAAGCATAGGAAAAGAGGCAGAACGTCCACAATGATGCACTTGGCCAAAAAGGGCGTATGCGTTTTTTCCTGAATATATTCAGGAAAAAACGCATACGCCCTTTTTGGCCAACCAAGCAAGCTTGCAAAGGAAATCTGCACTACAATGAAGTCTCACTTCCCCCCGGTCAAAAGGGCCATCTGAAAAAAGTGTAAAATCCAGAAAGGCAGGACAGGCCATGGAGAACTGGGAGCCTTGTTATGCTGATGGGCGGGATGTAAATTGCCAACAGACACTCGGGAGAAGTGTATGGTGTTTCCTGAAACATCTAAAAAACAAAGCAACAGAGCCTAGGGCACTGCCACTTATGGTCCTATAGCTTAGAGAAATCAAAATCAAAAAGACACAGCCACCCCAAAGTTTGGGACGCCTCTGTTTACAAGAACCTCGTTTACAGTACAAGTTCAACATCGCAGAAAGTGAAAAATGGATAAAGAAGTTGTGGTATTTACTTACACAGCAATATCACTCAGCAATGAAATCTATGTCATCAGGCCCAAAGCAGCACAATGAGTGGATTCAGGTATGATGATTCTAACTGAAATAAGTCACACAGAAAAAGAAACATCATAAGATATCAGTAATACACGGAATGGAAACTTGGCTACACAGGAACTGAATTACAGAACAGAACAGGGTCTCAAATTTAGAAAACCAACTTATGCTTGCTTAAGGGGAAAGGTGAGTTGGGGTGCTGCATAAAACCAGAGATTGAAATGAGCACAGATAAAGTTCCTTAAGTCAAATATGGAATAGACAAGAGCTACTCCTTGCTCAACGAAATGGACTCAACACCGCATATTAAACGCCTAAGAATGTACCTGACTAGTAAGTATCTTAAAACCTATGGATTGCTATGTCTCCGAAAGAGAATCAAGCATGTGTACAGGGCCATAAACGCAGCAGTGATAGGATTGGAGAGGTTCGGTGAGCAAATGAAGACCCTTTGAAGTCATATTGCATGGTACCCATTCCACGGGTCTCAACTCTCCAGGTTTAAGGTATTCTTCCTTCAGCTAAAACATGCATGTGGAACCCAGAGTATGATCAACCATGTGAACGGGAGACGTGTTCAAATATGTCTCAGTTTTCCTCCCCTGGTACTCGGGTGCAACATTCCAGATGCTTTACTAACACTCTCCCGACTTGGAGAGTCAGTCCCTTTAACCTCCTGTTTGGCCCAGTTTGCAATTTCTGCGGAAGATGAACAGGAATAGCGAGAACCAATGAGAGGCTAGCTGGAGGTGTCTGGACGGGCAAATTTAACTCTCATTTCCCACCAGGAAGAGGAATTAACCAAAGGCTCAGCATGCCGGGCCGGAACCAGATTAGGGCCTGAAGCCATCCTGCGGTGTTGCGGCCAGGTCACAAGAAAGCGAGTTGAAGAAAGGAGCTCAGGGGCACTGTAATTCACAAACCTGCAGAGTTATAAATGACAGCTATCGTCCAAAAATAGACTGAAGTAAGGCTGCCAAGAGGACTTGAAAGCGGGGCAGAATTGCAGGAAACCGATTTCAGGAGGTAGACTGGAGTTGCATTGAAAGCATAGGAAAAGAGGCAGAACGTCCACAATGATGCACTTGGCCAAAAAGGGCGTATGCGTTTTTTCCTGAATATATTCAGGAAAAAACGCATACGCCCTTTTTGGCCAACCAAGCAAGCTTGCAAAGGAAATCTGCACTACAATGAAGTCTCACTTCCCCCCGGTCAAAAGGGCCATCTGAAAAAAGTGTAAAATCCAGAAAGGCAGGACAGGCCATGGAGAACTGGGAGCCTTGTTATGCTGATGGGCGGGATGTAAATTGCCAACAACCACTCGGGAGAAGTGTATGGTGTTTCCTGAAACATCTAAAAAACAAAGCAACAGAACCTATGGCACTTCCACTTATGGTCCTATAGCTTAGGGAAATTAAAATCAAAAAGACACAGCCACCCCAAAGTTTGGAACGGCTCTGTTTACAAGAACCTCGTTTACAGTACAAGTTCAACATCGCAGAAAGTGAAAAATGGATAAAGAAGTTGTGGTATTTACTTACAAAGCAATATCACACAGCAATGAAATCTGTGTCATCAGGCCCTTAGCAGCACAATGAGTGGATTCAGGTATGATGATTCTAACTGAAATAAGTCACACAGAAAAAGAAACATCATAAGATATCAGTAATACACGGAATGTAAACTTGGCTACACAGGAACTGAATTACAGAACAGAACAGGGTCTCAAATTTAGAAAACCAACTTATGCTTGCTTAAGGGGAAAGGTGAGTTGGGGTGCTGCATAAAACCAGAGATTGAAATGAGCACAGATAAAGTTCCTTAAGCCAAATATGGAATAGACAAGAGCTACTCCTTGCTCAACGAAATGGACTCAACACCCCATATTAAACGCCTAAGAATGTACCTGACTAGTAAGTATCTTAAAACCTATGGATTGCTATGTCTCTGAAAGAGAATCAAGCATGTGTACAGGGGCATAAACGCAGCAGTGATAGGATTGGAGAGGTTCGGTGAGCAAATGAAGACCCTTTGAAGTCATATTGCATGGTACCCATTCCACGGGTTTCAACTACCCAGGTTTAAGGTATTCTTCCTTCAGCTAAAACATGCATGTGGAACCTAGAGTATGATCAACCATGTGATCGGGAGACGTGTTCAAATATGTCTCAGTTTTCCTCCCCTGGTACTCAGGTGCAACATTCCAGACGCTTTACTAACACTCTCCCCACTTGGAGAGTCAGTCCCTTTAACCTCCTGTTTGGCCCAGTTTGCAATTTCTGCGGAAGATGAACAGGAATAGCGAGAACCAATGAGAGGCAAGCTGGAGGTGTCTGGACGGGCAAATTTAACTCTCATTTCCCACCAGGAAGAGGAAATAACCAAAGGCTCAGCGTGCCGGGCCAGAACCAGATTAGGGCCTGAAGCCATCCTGCGGTGTTGCTGCCAGGTCACAAGAAAGCGAGTTGAAGAAAGGAGCTCAGGGGCACTGTAATTCACAAACCTGCAGAGTTATAAATGACAGCTATCGTCCAAAAATAGACTGAAGTAAGGCTGCCAAGAGGACTTGAAAGCGGGGCAGAATTGCAGGAAACCGATTTCAGGAGGTAGACTGGAATTGCATTGAAAGCATAGGAAAAGAGGCAGAATGTCCACAATGATGCACTTGGCCAAAAAGGGCGTATGCGTTTTTTCCTGAATATATTCAGGAAAAAACGCATACGCCCTTTTTGGCCAACCAAGCAAGCTTGCAAAGGAAATCTGCACTACAATGAAGTCTCACTTCCCCCCGGTCAAAAGGGCCATCTGAAAAAAGTGTAAAATCCAGAAATGCAACAGGCCATTGAGAACTGGGAGCCTTGTTATGCTGATGGGCGGGATGTAAATTGCCAACAGACACTCGGGAGAAGTGTATGGTGTTTCCTGAATCATCTAAAAAACAAAGCAACAGAGCCTAGGGCACTTCCACTTATGGTCCTATAGCTTAGGGAAATTAAAATCAAAAAGACACAGCCACCCCAAAGTTTGGAACGGCTCTGTTTACAAGAACCTCGTTTACAGTACAAGTTCAACATTGCAGAAAGTGAAAAATGGATAAAGAAGTTGTGGTATTCACTTACAAAGCAATATCACTCAGCAATGAAATCTATGTCATCAGGCCCTTAGCAGCACAATGAGTGGATTCAGGTATGATGATTCTAACTGAAATAAGTCACACAGAAAAAGAAACATCATAAGATATCAGTAATACACGGAATGGAAACTTGGCTACACAGGAACTGAATTACAGAACAGAACAGGGTCTCACATTTAGAAAAACAACTTATGCTTGCTTAAGGGTAAAGGTGAGTTGGGGTGCTGCATAAAACCAGAGATTGAAATGAGCACAGATAAAGTTCCTTAAGACAAATATGGAATAGACAAGAGCTACTCCTTGCTCAACGAAATGGACTCAACACCGCATATTAAACGCCTAAGAATGTACCTGACTTGTAAGTATCTTAAAACCTATGGATTGCTATGTCTCTGAAAGAGAATCAAGCATGTGTACAGGGGCATAAACGCAGCAGTGATAGGATTGGAGAGGTTCGGTGAGCAAATGAAGACCCTTTGAAGTCATATTGCATGGTACCCATTCCACGGGTTTCAACTACCCAGGTTTAAGGTATTCTTCCTTCAGCTAAAACATGCATGTGGAACCCAAGTATGATCAACCATGTGAACGGGAGACGTGTTCAAATATGTCTCAGTTTTCCTCCCCTGGTACTCGGGTGCAACATTCCAGACGCTTTACTAACACTCTCCCCACTTGGAGAGTCAGTCCCTTTAACCTCCTGTTTGGCCCAGTTTGCAATTTCTGCGGAAGATGAACAGGAATAGCGAGAACCAATGAGAGGCTACCTGGAGGTGTCTGGACGGACAAATTTAACTCTCATTTCCCACCAGGAAGAGGAATTAACCAAAGGCTCAGCATGCCGGGCCAGAACCAGATTAGGGCCTGAAGCCATCCTGTGGTGTTGCGGCCAGGTCACAAGAAAGCGAGTTGAAGAAAGGAGCTCAGGGGCACTGTAATTCACAAACCTGCAGAGTTATAAATGACAGCTATCGTCCAAAAATAGACTGAAGTAAGGCTGCCAAGAGGACTTGAAAGCGGGGCAGAATTGCAGGAAACCGATTTCAGGAGGTAGACTGGAATTGCATTGAAAGCATAGGAAAAGAGGCAGAACGTCCACAATGATGCACTTGGCCAAAAAGGGCGTATGCGTTTTTTCCTGAATATATTCAGGAAAAAACGCATACGCCCTTTTTGGCCAACCAAGCAAGCTTGCAAAGGAAATCTGCACTACAATGAAGTCTCACTTCCCCCCGGTCAAAAGGGCCATCTGAAAAAAGTGTAAAATCCAGAAAGGCAACAGGCCATTGAGGACTGGGAGCCTTGTTATGCTGATGGGCGGGATGTAAATTGCCAACAGACACTCGGGAGAAGTGTATGGTGTTTCCTGAAACATCTAAAAAACAAAGCAACAGAGCCTAGGGCAATTCCACTTATGGTCCTATAGCTTAGGGAAATTAAAATCAAAAAGACACAGCCAACCCAAAGTTTGGGACGCCTCTGTTTACAAGAACCTCATTTACCGTACAAGTTCAATATCACAGAAAGTGAAAAATGGATAAAGAACTTGTGGTACTTACGTACAATGCAGTATCACTCAGCAATGAAATCTATGTCATCAGGCCCGTAGCAGCATAATGAGTGGATTCAGGTACGATGATTCTAACTGAAATAAGTCACACAGAAAAAGAAACATCATAAGATATCACTAATACACAGAATGTAAACTTGTCTACACAGGAACTGAATTCCAAAACAAAACAGGGTCTCAAATTTAGAAAACCAACTTATGCTTGCTTAAGGGGAAAGGTGAGTTGGTGTGCTGCATAAAACCAGAGATTGAAATGAGCACAGATAAAGTTCCTTAAGCCAAATATGGAATAGACAAGAGCTACTCCTTGCTCAACGAAATGGACTCAACACCGCATATTAAACGCCTAAGAATGTACCTGACTTGTAAGTATCTTAAAACCTATGGATTGCTATGTCTCCGAAAGAGAATCAAGCATGTGTACAGGGGCATAAACGCAGCAGTGATAGGATTGGAGAGGTTCGGTGAGCAAATGAAGACCCTTTGAAGTCATATTGCATGGTACCCATTCCACGGGTTTCAACTACCCAGGTTTTAGGTATTCTTCCTTCAGCTAAAACATGCATGTGGAACCCAGAGTATGATCAACCATGTGATCGGGAGACGTGTTCAAATATGTCTCAGTTTTCCTCCCCTGGTACTCGGGTGCAACATTCCAGACGCTTTACTAACACTCTCCCCACTTGGAGAGTCAGCGCCTTTAACCTCCGGTTTGGCACAGTTTGCAATTTCTGCGGAAGATGAACAGGAATAGCGAGAACCAATGAGAGGCTAGCTGGAGGTGTCTGGATGGGCAAATTTAACTCTCATTTCCCACCAGGAGGAGGAAATAACCAAAGGCTCAGCGTGCCGTGCCAGAACCAGATTAGGGCCTGAAGCCATCCTGCGGTGTTGCGGCCAGGTCACAGGAAAGCGAGTTGAAGAAAGGAGCTCAGGGGCACTGTAATTCACAAACCTGCAGAGTTATAAATGACAGCCATCGTCCAAAAATAGACTGAAGTAAGGCTGCCAAGAGGACTTGAAAGCGGGGCAGAATTGCAGGAAACCGATTTCAGGAGGTAGACTGGAATTGCATTGAAAGCATAGGAAAAGAGGCAGAACGTCCACAATGATGCACTTGGCCAAAAAGGGCGTATGCGTTTTTTCCTGAATATATTCAGGAAAAAACGCATACGCCCTTTTTGGCCAACCAAGCAAACTTGCAAAGGAAATCTGCACTACAATGAAGTCTCACTTCCCCCCGGTCAAAAGGGCCATCTGAAAAAAGTGTAAAATCCAGAAAGGCAGGACAGGCCATGGAGAACTGGGAGCCTTGTTATGCTGATGGGCGGGATGTAAATTGCCAACAGACACTCAGGAGAAGTGTATGGTGTTTCCTGAAACATCTAAAAAACAAAGCAACAGAGCGTAGGGCACTTCCACTTATGGTCCTATAGCTTAGGGAAATTAAAATAAAAAAGACACAGCCACCCCAAAGTTTGGGACGCCTCCGTTTACAAGAACCTCGTTTACCGTACAAGTTCAATATCACAGAAAGTGAAAAATGGATAAAGAACTTGTGGTACTTACATACAATGCAGTATCACTCAGCAATGAAATCTATGTCATCAGGCCCATAGCAGCATAATGAGTGGATTCAGGTACGATGATTCTAACTGAAATAAGTCACACAGAAAAAGAAACATCATAAGGTATCACTAATACACGGAATGTAAACTTGGCTACACAGGAACTGAATTCCAAAACAGAACAGGTTCTCAAATTTAGAAAACCAACTTATGCTTGCTTAAGAGGAAAGGTGAGTTGGTTTGCTGCATAAAACCAGAGATTGAAATGAGCACAGATAAAGTTCCTTAAGCCAAATATGGAATAGACAAGAGCTACTCCTTGCTCAACGAAATGGACTCAACACCGCATATTAAACGCCTAAGAATGTACCTGACTAGTAAGTATCTTAAAACCTATGGATTGCTATGTCTCCGAAAGAGAATCAAGCATGTGTACAGGGGCATAAACGCAGCAGTGATAGGATTGGAGAGGTTCGGTGAGCAAATGAAGACCCTTTGAAGTCATATTGCATGGTACCCATTCCACGGGTTTCAACTCTCCAGGTTTAAGGTATTCTTCCTTCAGCTAAAACATGCATGTGGAACCCAGAGTATGATCAACCATGTGATCGGGAGTCGTGTTCAAATATGTCTCAGTTTTTGTACCCTGGTACTCGGGTGTAACATTCCAGACGCTTTACTAACACTCTCCCGACTTGGAGAGTCAGTCCCTTTAACCTCCTGTTTGGCCCAGTTTGCAATTTCTGCGGAAGATGAACAAGAATAGCGAGAACCAATGAGAGGCTAGCTGGAGGTGTCTCGACGTGCAAATTTAACTCTCATTTCCCACCAGGAAGAGGAATTAACCAAAGGCTCAGCATGCCGGGCCGGAACCAGATTAGGGCCTGAAGCCATCCTGTGGTGTTGCGGCCAGGTCACAAGAAAGCGAGTTGAAGAAAGGAGCTCAGGGGCACTGTAATTCACAAACCTGCAGAGTTATAAACGACAGCTATCGTCCAAAAATAGACTGAAGTAAGGCTGCCAAGAGGACTTGAAAGCGGGGCAGAATTGCAGGAAACCGATTTCAGTAGGTAGACTGGAATTGCATTGAAAGCATAGGAAAAGAGGCAGAACGTCCCCAATGATGCACTTGGCCAAAAAGGGCGTATGCGTTTTTTCCTGAATATATTCAGGAAAAAACGCATACGCCCTTTTTGGCCAACCAAGCAAGCTTGCAAAGGAAATCTGCACTACAATGAAGTCTCACTTCCCCCCGGTCAAAAGGGCCATCTGAAAAAAGTGTAAAATCCAGAAAGGCAAGACAGGCCCTGGAGAACTGGGAGCCTTGTTATGCTGATGGGCGGGATGTAAATTGCCAACAACCACTCGGGAGAAGTGTATGGTGTTTCCTGAAACATCTAAAAAACAAAGCAACAGAGCCTAGGGCACTGCCACTTATGGTCCTATAGCTTAGGGAAATTAAAATCAAAAAGACACAGCCACCCCAAAGTTTGGGACGCCTCCGTTTACAAGAACCTCGTTTACCGTACAAGTTCAATATCACAGAAAGTGAAAAATGGATAAAGAACTTGTGGTACTTACGTACAATGCAGTATCACTCAGCAATGAAATCTATGTCATCAGGCCCGTAGCAGCATAATGAGTGGATTCAGGTACGATGATTCTAACTGAAATAAGTCACACAGAAAAAGAAATATCATAAGATATCACTAATACACGGAATGGAAACTTGGCTACACAGGAACTGAATTACAGAACAGAACAGGGTCTCAAATTGAGAAAACCAACTTATGCTTGCTTAAGGGGAAAGGTGAGTTGGGGTGCTGCATAAAACCAGAGATTGAAATAGCACAGATAAAGTTCCTTAAGTCAAATATGGAATAGACAAGAGCTACTCCTTGCTCAACGAAATGGACTCAACACCGCATATTAAACGCCTAAGAATGTACCTGACTAGTAAGTATCGTAAAACCTATGGATTGCTATGTCTAAAAAAGAGAATCAAGCATGTGTACAGGGGCATAAACGCAGCAGTGATAGGATTGGAGAGCTTCGGTGAGCAAATGAAGACCCTTTGAAGTCATATTGCATGGTACCCATTACACGGGTCTCAACTCTCCAGGTTTAAGGTATTCTTCCTTCAGCTAAAACATGCATGTGAAACCCAAGTATGATCAACCATGTGAACGGGAGACGTGTTCAAATATGTCTCAGTTTTCCTCCCCTGGTACTCGGGTGTAACATTCCAGACGCTTTACTAACACTCTCCCCATTTGGAGAGTCAGCGCCTTTAACCTCCTGTTTGGCCCAGTTTGCAATTTCTGCGGAAGATGAACAGGAATAGCGAGAACCAATGAGAGACTAGCTGGAGGTGTCTGGATGGGCAAATTTAACTCTCATTTCCCACCAGGAAGAGGAATTAACCAAAGGCTCAGCATGCCGGGCCGGAACCAGATTAGGGCCTGAAGCCATCCTGTGGTGTTGCGGCCAGGTCACAAGAAAGCGAGTTGAAGAAAGGAGCTCAGGGGCACTGTAATTCACAAACCTGCAGAGTTATAAATGACAGCTATCGTCCAAAAATAGACTGAAGTAAGGCTGCCAAGAGGACTTGAAAGCGGGGCAGAATTGCAGGAAACCGATTTCAGGAAGTAGACTGGAATTGCATTGAAAGCATAGGAAAAGAGGCAGAACGTCCACAATGATGCACTTGGCCAAAAAGGGCGTATGCGTTTTTTCCTGAATATATTCAGGAAAAAACGCATACGCCCTTTTTGGCCAACCAAGCAAGCTTGCAAAGGAAATCTGCACTACAGGGAAGTCTCACTTCCCCCCGGTCAAAAGGGCCATCTGAAAAAAGTGTAAAATCCAGAAAGGCAGGACAGGCCATGGAGAACTGGGAGCCTTGTTATGCATATGGGCGGGATGTAAATTGCCAACAACCACTCCGGAGAAGTGTATGGTGTTTCCTGAAACATCTAAAAAACAAAGCAACAGAGCCTAGGGCACTTCCACTTATGGTCCTATAGCTTAGGGAAATTAAAATCAAAAAGACACAGCCACCCCAACGTTTGGAATGGCTCTGTTTACAAGAACCTCGTTTACAGTACAAGTTCAACATCGCAGAAAGTGAAAAATGGATAAAGAAGTTGTGGTATTTACTTACAAAGCAATATCACTCAGCAATGAAATCTGTGTCATCAGGCCCTTAGCAGCACAATGAGTGGATTCAGGTATGATGATTCTAACTGAAATAAGTCACACAGAAAAAGAAACATCATAAGATATCAGTAATACACGGAATGTAAACTTGGCTACACAGGAACTGAATTACAGAACAGAACAGGGTCTCAAATTTAGATAACCATCTTATTCTTGCTTAAGGGTAAAGGTGAGTTGGGGTGCTGCATAAAACCAGAGATTGAAATGAGCACAGATAAAGTTCCTTAAGCCAAATATGGAATAGACAAGAGCTACTCCTTGCTCAACGAAATGGACTCAACACCCCATATTAAACGCCTAAGAATGTACCTGACTAGTAAGTATCTTAAAACCTATGGATTGCTATGTCTCCGAAAGAGAACCAAGCATGTGTACAGGGGCATAAACGCAGCAGTGATAGGATTGGAGAGGTTCGGTGAGCAAATGAAGACCCTTTGAAGTCATATTGCATGGTACCCATTCCACGGGTTTCAACTACCCAAGTTTAAGGTATTCTTCCTTCAGCTAAAACATGCATGTGGAACCTAGAGTATGATCAACCATGTGAACGGGAGACGTGTTCAAATATGTCTCAGTTTTCGTACCCTGGTACTCGGGTGCAAGATTCCAGACGCTTTACTAACACTCTCCCCACTTGGAGAGTCAGTCCCTTTAACCTCCTGTTTGGCCCAGTTTGCAATTTCTGCGGAAGATGAACAGGAATAGGGAGAACCAATGAGAGGCTACCTGGAGGTGTCTGGACGGGCAAATTTAACTCTCATTTCCCACCAGGAAGAGGAATTAACCAAAGGCTCAGCGTGCCGTGCCAGAACCAGATTAGGGCATGAAGCCATTCTGCGGTGTTGCGGCCAGCACAAAAGAAAGTGAGTTGAAGAAAGGAGCTCAGGGGCACTGTAATTCACAAACCTGCAGAGTTATAAATGACAGCTATCGTCCAAAAATAGACTGAAGTAAGGTTGCCAAGAGGACTTGAAAGCGGGGCAGAATTGCAGGAAACCGATTTCAGGAGGTAGACTGGAATTGCATTGAAAGCATAGGAAAAGAGGCAGAACGTCCACAATGATGCACTTGGCCAAAAAGGGCGTATGCGTTTTTTCCTGAATATATTCAGGAAAAAACGCATACGCCCTTTTTGGCCAACCAAGCAAGCTTGCAAAGGAAATCTGCACTACAATGAAGTCTCACTTCCCCCCGGTCAAAAGGGCCATCTGAAAAAAGTGTAAAATCCAGAAAGGCAGGACAGGCCATGGAGAACTGGGAGCCTTGTTATGCTGATGGGCGGGATGTAAATTGCCAACAGACACTCGGGAGAAGTGTATGGTGTTTCCTGAAACATCTAAAAAACAAAGCAACAGAGCCTAGGGCACTGCCACTTATGGTCCTATAGCTTAGGGAAATTAAAATAAAAAAGACACAGCCACCCCAAAGTTTGGGACGCCTCTGTTTACAAGAACCTCGTTTACAGTACAAGTTCAACATCGCAGAAAGTGAAAAATGGATAAAGAAGTTGTGGTATTTACTTACAAAGCAATATCACTCAGCAATGAAATCTGTGTCATCAGGCCCTTAGAAGCACAATGAGTGGTTTCAGGTATGATGATTCTAACTGAAATAAGTCACACAGAAAAAGAAACATCATAAGATATCAGTAATACACGGAATGTAAACTTGGCTACACAGGAACTGAATTACAGTACAGAACAGTGTCTCAAATTTAGAAAACCAACTTATGCTTGCTTAAGTGTAAAGGTGAGTTGTGGTGCTGCATAAAACCAGAGATTGAAATGAGCACAGATAAAGTTCCTTAAGTCAAATATGGAATAGAGAAGAGCTACTCCTTGCTCAACGAAATGGACTCAACACCGCATATTAAACGCCTAAGAATGTACCTGACTAGTAAGTATCGTAAAACCTATGGATTGCTATGTCTCCAAAAGAGAATCAAGCATGTGTACAGGGGCATAAACGTAGCAGTGATAGGATTGGAGAGGTTCGGTGAGCAAATGAAGACCCTTTGAAGTCATATTGCATGGTACCCATTACACGGGTCTCAACGCTCCAGGTTTAAGGTATTCTTCCTTCAGCTAAAACATGCATGTGGAACCCAAGTATGATCAACCATGTGAACGGGAGACGTGTTCAAATATGTCTCAGTTTTCCTCCCCTGGTACTCGGGTGCAACATTCCAGACGCTTTACTAACACTCTCCCCACTTGGAGAGTCAGCGCCTTTAACCTCCTGTTTGGCCCAGTTTGCAATTTCTGCGGAAGATGAACAGGAATAGCGAGAACCAATGAGAGACTACCTGGAGGTGTCTGGACGGGCAAATTTAACTCTCATTTCCCACCAGGAAGAGGAAATAACCAAAGGCTCAGCGTGCCGTGCCGGAACCAGATTAGGGCCTGAAGCCATCCTGCGGTGTTGCGGCCAGGTCACAAGAAAGCAAGTTGAAGAAAGGAGCTCAGGGGCACTGTAATTCACAAACCTGCAGAGTTATAAATGACAGCTATCGTCCAAAAATAGACTGAAGTAAGGCTGCCAAGAGGACTTGAAAGCAGGGCAGAACTGCAGGAAACCGATTTCAGGAGGTAGACTGGAATTGCATTGAAAGCATAGGAAAAGAGGCAGAATGTCCCCAATGATGCACTTGGCCAAAAAGGGCGTATGCGTTTTTTCCTGAATATATTCAGGAAAAAACGCATACGCCCTTTTTGGCCAACCAAGCAAGCTTGCAAAGGAAATCTGCACTACAAGGAAGTCTCACTTCCCCCCAGTCAAAAGGGCCATCTGAAAAATGTAAAATCCAGAAAGGCAGGACAGGCCATGGAGAACTGGGAGCCTTGTTATGCTGATGGGCGGGATGTAAATTGCCAACAACCACTTGGGAGAAGTGTATGGTGTTTCCTGAAACATCTAAAAAACAAAGCAACAGAACCTAGGGCACTTCCACTTATGGTCCTATAGCTTAGGGAAATTAAAATCAAAAAGACACAGCCACCCCAAAGTTTGGAACGGCTCTGTTTACAAGAACCTCGTTTACAGTACAAGTTCAACATCGCAGAAAGTGAAAAATGGATAAAGAAGTTGTGGTATTTACTTACAAAGCAATATCACTCAGCAATGAAATCTGTGTCATCAGGCCCTTAGCAGCACAATGAGTGGATTCAGGTATGATGATTCTAACTGAAATAAGTCACACAGAAAAAGAAACATCATAAGATATCAGTAATACACGGAATGTAAACTTGGCTACACAGGAACTGAATTACAGAACAGAACAGGGTCTCAAATTTAGAAAACCAACTTATGCTTGCTTAAGGGTAAAGGTGAGTTGTGGTGCTGCATAAAACCAGAGATTGAAATGAGCACAGATAAAGTTCCTTAAGCCAAATATGGAATAGACAAGAGCTACTCCTTGCTCAACGAAATGGACTCAACACCGCATATTAAACGCCTAAGAATGTACCTGACTTGTAAGTATCTTAAAACCTATGGATTGCTATGTCTCCGAAAGAGAATCAAGCATGTGTACAGGGGCATAAACGCAGCAGTGATAGGATTGGAGAGGTTCGGTGAGCAAATGAAGACCCTTTGAAGTCATATTGCATGGTACCCATTCCACGGGTTTCAACTACCCAGGTTTTAGGTATTCTTCCTTCAGCTAAAACATGCATGTGGAACCCAGAGTATGATCAACCATGTGATCGGGAGACGTGTTCAAATATGTCTCAGTTTTCCTCCCCTGGTACTCGGGTGCAACATTCCAGACGCTTTACTAACACTCTCCCGACTTGGAGAGTCAGTCCCTTTAACCTCCTGTTTGGCCCAGTTTGCAATTTCTGCGGAAGATGAACAAGAATAGCGAGAACCAATGAGAGGCTAGCTGGAGGTGTCTCGACGTGCAAATTTAACTCTCATTTCCCACCAGGAAGAGGAATTAACCAAAGGCTCAGCATGCCGGGCCGGAACCAGATTAGGGCCTGAAGCCATCCTGTGGTGTTGCGGCCAGGTCACAAGAAAGCGAGTTGAAGAAAGGAGCTCAGGGGCACTGTAATTCACAAACCTGCAGAGTTATAAACGACAGCTATCGTCCAAAAATAGACTGAAGTAAGGCTGCCAAGAGGACTTGAAAGCGGGGCAGAATTGCAGGAAACCGATTTCAGTAGGTAGACTGGAATTGCATTGAAAGCATAGGAAAAGAGGCAGAATGTCCCCAATGATGCACTTGGCCAAAAAGGGCGTATGCGTTTTTTCCTGAATATATTCAGGAAAAAACGCATACGCCCTTTTTGGCCAACCAAGCAAGCTTGCAAAGGAAATCTGCACTACAATGAAGTCTCACTTCCCCCCGGTCAAAAGGGCCATCTGAAAAAAGTGTAAAATCCAGAAAGGCAAGACAGGCCCTGGAGAACTGGGAGCCTTGTTATGCTGATGGGTGGGATGTAAATTGCCAACAACCACTCGGGAGAAGTGTATGGTGTTTCCTGAAACATCTAAAAAACAAAGCAACAGAGCCTAGGGCACTGCCACTTATGGTCCTATAGCTTAGGGAAATTAAAATCAAAAAGACACAGCCACCCCAAAGTTTGGGACGCCTCCGTTTACAAGAACCTCGTTTACCGTACAAGTTCAATATCACAGAAAGTGAAAAATGGATAAAGAACTTGTGGTACTTACGTACAATGCAGTATCACTCAGCAATGAAATCTATGTCATCAGGCCCGTAGCAGCATAATGAGTGGATTCAGGTACGATGATTCTAACTGAAATAAGTCACACAGAAAAAGAAATATCATAAGATATCACTAATACACGGAATGGAAACTTGGCTACACAGGAACTGAATTACAGAACAGAACAGGGTCTCAAATTGAGAAAACCAACTTATGCTTGCTTAAGGGGAAAGGTGAGTTGGGGTGCTGCATAAAACCAGAGATTGAAATAGCACAGATAA
Organism: Stenella coeruleoalba; assembly: GCF_951394435.1. Classification (NCBI taxonomy): domain Eukaryota; kingdom Metazoa; phylum Chordata; class Mammalia; order Artiodactyla; family Delphinidae; genus Stenella; species Stenella coeruleoalba. The sequence goes on from NW_027646373.1 coordinate 479,334, forward strand.
AGTTCCTTAAGTCAAATATGGAATAGACAAGAGCTACTCCTTGCTCAACGAAATGGACTCAACACCGCATATTAAACGCCTAAGAATGTACCTGACTAGTAAGTATCGTAAAACCTATGGATTGCTATGTCTAAAAAAGAGAATCAAGCAAGTGCACAGGGGCATAAACGTAGCAGTGATAGGATTGGAGAGCTTCGGTGAGCAAATGAAGACCCTTTGAAGTCATATTGCATGGTACCCATTACACGGGTCTCAACTCTCCAGGTTTAAGGTATTCTTCCTTCAGCTAAAACATGCATGTGAAACCCAAGTATGATCAACCATGTGAACGGGAGACGTGTTCAAATATGTCTCAGTTTTCCTCCCCTGGTACTCGGGTGTAACATTCCAGACGCTTTACTAACACTCTCCCCATTTGGAGAGTCAGCGCCTTTAACCTCCTGTTTGGCCCAGTTTGCAATTTCTGCGGAAGATGAACAGGAATAGCGAGAACCAATGAGAGACTAGCTGGAGGTGTCTGGATGGGCAAATTTAACTCTCATTTCCCACCAGGAAGAGGAATTAACCAAAGGCTCAGCATGCCGGGCCGGAACCAGATTAGGGCCTGAAGCCATCCTGTGGTGTTGCGGCCAGGTCACAAGAAAGCGAGTTGAAGAAAGGAGCTCAGGGGCACTGTAATTCACAAACCTGCAGAGTTATAAATGACAGCTATCGTCCAAAAATATACTGAAGTAAGGCTGCCAAGAGGACTTGAAAGCGGGGCAGAATTGCAGGAAACCGATTTCAGGAGGTAGACTGGAATTGCATTGAAAGCATAGGAAAAGAGGCAGAACGTCCACAATGATGCACTTGGCCAAAAAGGGAGTATGCGTTTTTTCCTGAATATATTCAGGAAAAAACGCATACGCCCTTTTTGGCCAACCAAGCAAGCTTGCAAAGGAAATCTGCACTACAGGGAAGTCTCACTTCCCCCCGGTCAAAAGGGCCATCTGAAAAAAGTGTAAAATCCAGAAAGGCAGGACAGGCCATGGAGAACTGGGAGCCTTGTTATGCATATGGGCGGGATGTAAATTGCCAACAACCACTCGGGAGAAGTGTATGGTGTTTCCTGAAACATCTAAAAAACAAAGCAACAGAGCCTAGGGCACTTCCACTTATGGTCCTATAGCTTAGGGAAATTAAAATCAAAAAGACACAGCCACCCCAACGTTTGGAATGGCTCTGTTTACAAGAACCTCGTTTACAGTACAAGTTCAACATCGCAGAAAGTGAAAAATGGATAAAGAAGTTGTGGTATTTACTTACAAAGCAATATCACTCAGCAATGAAATCTGTGTCATCAGGCCCTTAGCAGCACAATGAGTGGATTCAGGTATGATGATTCTAACTGAAATAAGTCACACAGAAAAAGAAACATCATAAGATATCAGTAATACACGGAATGTAAACTTGGCTACACAGGAACTGAATTACAGAACAGAACAGGGTCTCAAATTTAGAAAACCATCTTATTCTTGCTTAAGGGTAAAGGTGAGTTGGGGTGCTGCATAAAACCAGAGATTGAAATGAGCACAGATAAAGTTCCTTAAGCCAAATATGGAATAGACAAGAGCTACTCCTTGCTCAACGAAATGGACTCAACACCCCATATTAAACGCCTAAGAATGTACCTGACTAGTAAGTATCTTAAAACCTATGGATTGCTATGTCTCCGAAAGAGAACCAAGCATGTGTACAGGGGCATAAACGCAGCAGTGATAGGATTGGAGAGGTTCGGTGAGCAAATGAAGACCCTTTGAAGTCATATTGCATGGTACCCATTCCACGGGTTTCAACTACCCAAGTTTAAGGTATTCTTCCTTCAGCTAAAACATGCATGTGGAACCTAGAGTATGATCAACCATGTGAACGGGAGACGTGTTCAAATATGTCTCAGTTTTCGTACCCTGGTACTCGGGTGCAAGATTCCAGACGCTTTACTAACACTCTCCCCACTTGGAGAGTCAGTCCCTTTAACCTCCTGTTTGGCCCAGTTTGCAATTTCTGCGGAAGATGAACAGGAATAGGGAGAACCAATGAGAGGCTACCTGGAGGTGTCTGGACGGGCAAATTTAACTCTCATTTCCCACCAGGAAGAGGAATTAACCAAAGGCTCAGCGTGCCGTGCCAGAACCAGATTAGGGCCTGAAGCCATTCTGCGGTGTTGCGGCCAGCACAAAAGAAAGTGAGTTGAAGAAAGGAGCTCAGGGGCACTGTAATTCACAAACCTGCAGAGTTATAAATGACAGCTATCGTCCAAAAATAGACTGAAGTAAGGTTGCCAAGAGGACTTGAAAGCGGGGCAGAATTGCAGGAAACCGATTTCAGGAGGTAGACTGGAATTGCATTGAAAGCATAGGAAAAGAGGCAGAACGTCCACAATGATGCACTTGGCCAAAAAGGGCGTATGCGTTTTTTCCTGAATATATTCAGGAAAAAACGCATACGCCCTTTTTGGCCAACCAAGCAAGCTTGCAAAGGAAATCTGCACTACAATGAAGTCTCACTTCCCCCCGGTCAAAAGGGCCATCTGAAAAAAGTGTAAAATCCAGAAAGGCAGGACAGGCCATGGAGAACTGGGAGCCTTGTTATGCTGATGGGCGGGATGTAAATTGCCAACAGACACTCGGGAGAAGTGTATGGTGTTTCCTGAAACATCTAGAAAACAAAGCAACAGAGCCTAGGGCACTGTCACTTATGGTCCTATAGCTTAGGGAAATTAAAATCAAAAAGACACAGCCACCCCAAAGTTTGGGACGCCTCTGTTTACAAGAACCTTGTTTACAGTACAAGTTCAACATCGCAGAAAGTGAAAAATGGATAAAGAAGTTGTGGTATTTACTTACAAAGCAATATCACTCAGCAATGAAATCTGTGTCATCAGGCCCTTAGAAGCACAATGAGTGGTTTCAGGTATGATGATTCTAACTGAAATAAGTCACACAGAAAAAGAAACATCATAAGATATCAGTAATACACGGAATGTAAACTTGGCTACACAGGAACTGAATTACAGTACAGAACAGTGTCTCAAATTTAGAAAACCAACTTATGCTTGCTTAAGTGTAAAGGTGAGTTGTGGTGCTGCATAAAACCAGAGATTGAAATGAGCACAGATAAAGTTCCTTAAGTCAAATATGGAATAGAGAAGAGCTACTCCTTGCTCAACGAAATGGACTCAACACCGCATATTAAACGCCTAAGAATGTACCTGACTAGTAAGTATCGTAAAACCTATGGATTGCTATGTCTCCAAAAGAGAATCAAGCATGTGTACAGGGGCATAAACGTAGCAGTGATAGGATTGGAGAGGTTCGGTGAGCAAATGAAGACCCTTTGAAGTCATATTGCATGGTACCCATTACACGGGTCTCAACGCTCCAGGTTTAAGGTATTCTTCCTTCAGCTAAAACATGCATGTGGAACCCAAGTATGATCAACCATGTGAACGGGAGACGTGTTCAAATATGTCTCAGTTTTCCTCCCCTGGTACTCGGGTGCAACATTCCAGACGCTTTACTAACACTCTCCCCACTTGGAGAGTCAGCGCCTTTAACCTCCTGTTTGGCCCAGTTTGCAATTTCTGCGGAAGATGAACAGGAATAGCGAGAACCAATGAGAGACTAGCTGGAGGTGTCTGGACGGGCAAATTTAACTCTCATTTCCCACCAGGAAGAGGAAATAACCAAAGGCTCAGCGTGCCATGCCGGAACCAGATTAGGGCCTGAAGCCATCCTGCGGTGTTGCGGCCAGGTCACAAGAAAGCAAGTTGAAGAAAGGAGCTCAGGGGCACTGTAATTCACAAACCTGCAGAGTTATAAATGACAGCTATCGTCCAAAAATAGACTGAAGTAAGGCTGCCAAGAGGACTTGAAAGCAGGGCAGAACTGCAGGAAACCGATTTCAGGAGGTAGACTGGAATTGCATTGAAAGCATAGGAAAAGAGGCAGAACGTCCACAATGATGCACTTGGCCAAAAAGGGCGTATGCGTTTTTTCCTGAATATATTCAGGAAAAAACGCATACGCCCTTTTTGGCCAACCAAGCAAGCTTGCAAAGGAAATCTGCACTACAAGGAAGTCTCACTTCCCCCCAGTCAAAAGGGCCATCTGAAAAAAGTGTAAAATCCAGAAAGGCAGGACAGGCCATGGAGAACTGGGAGCCTTGTTATGCTGATGGGCGGGATGTAAATTGCCAACAACCACTCGGGAGAAGTGTATGGTGTTTCCTGAAACATCTAAAAAACAAAGCAACAGAACCTAGGGCACTTCCACTTATGGTCCTATAGCTTAGGGAAATTAAAATCAAAAAGACACAGCCACCCCAATGTTTGGAACGGCTCTGTTGACAAGAACCTCGTTTACAGTACAAGTTCAACATCGCAGAAAGTGAAAAATGGATAAAGAAGTTGTGGTATTTACTTACAAAGCAATATCACTCAGCAATGAAATCTGTGTCATCAGGCCCTTAGCAGCACAATGAGTGGATTCAGGTATGATGATTCTAACTGAAATAAGTCACACAGAAAAAGAAACATCATAAGATATCAGTAATACACGGAATGTAAACTTGGCTACACAGGAACTGAATTACAGAACAGAACAGGGTCTCAAATTTAGAAAACCAACTTATTCTTGCTTAAGGGTAAAGGTGAGTTGGGGTGCTGCATAAAACCAGAGATTGAAATGAGCACAGATAAAGTTCCTTAAGCCAAATATGGAATAGACAAGAGCTACTCCTTGCTCAACGAAATGGACTCAACACCGCATATTAAACGCCTAAGAATGTACCTGACTAGTAAGTATCGTAAAACTTATGGATTGCTATGTCTCCAAAAGAGAATCAAGCATGTGTACAGGGGCATAAACGTAGCAGTGATAGGATTGGAGAGGTTCGGTGAGCAAATGAAGACCCTTTGAAGTCATATTGCATGGTACCCATTACACGGGTCTCAACGCTCCAGGTTTAAGGTATTCTTCATTCAGCTAAAACATGCATGTGGAACCCAAGTATGATCAACCATGTGAACGGGAGACGTGTTCAAATATGTCTCAGTTTTCCTCCCCTGGTACTCGGGTGCAACATTCCAGACGCTTTACTAACACTCTCCCCACTTGGAGAGTCAGCGACTTTAACCTCCTGTTTGGCCCAGTTTGCAATTTCTGCGGAAGATGAACAGGAATAGCGAGAACCAATGGAGACTAGCTGGAGGTGTCTGGACAGGCAAATTTAACTCTCATTTCCTACCAGGAAGAGGAATTAACCAAAGGCTCAGCGTGCCATGCCAGAACCAGATTAGGGCCTGAAGCCATCCTGCGGTGTTGCGGCCATGTCACAAGAAAGCGAGATGAAGAAAGGAGCTCAGGGGCACTGTAATTCACAAACCTGCAGAGTTATAAATGACAGCTATCGTCCAAAAATAGACTGAAGTAAGGCTGCCAAGAGGACTTGAAAGCGGGGCAGAATTGCAGGAAACCGATTTCAGGAGGTAGACTGGAATTGTATTGAAAGCATAGGAAAAGAGGCAGAACGTCCACAATGATGCACTTGGCCAAAAAGGGCGTATGCGTTTTTTCCTGAATATATTCAGGAAAAAACGCATACGCCCTTTTTGGCCAACCAAGCAAGCTTGCAAAGGAAATCTGCACTACAATGAAGTCTCACTTCCCCCCGGTCAAAAGGGCCATCTGAAAAATGTGTAAAATCCAGAAAGGCAGGACAGGCCATGGAGAACTGGGAGCCTTGTTATGCTGATGGGCGGGATGTAAATTGCCAACAGACACTCGGGAGAAGTGTATGGTGTTTCCTGAAACATCTAAAAAACAAAGCAACAGAGCCTAGGGCACTTCCACTTATGGTCCTATAGCTTAGGGAAATTAAAATCAAAAAGATACAGCCACCCCAAAGTTTGGGACGCCTCTGTTTACAAGAACCTCGTTTACAGTACAATTTCAACATCGCAGAAAGTGAAAAATGGATAAAGAAGTTGTGGTATTTACTTACAAAGCAATATCACTCAGCAATGAAATCTATGTCATCAGGCCCTTAGCAGCACAATGAGTGGATTCAGGTATGATGATTCTAACTGAAATAAGTCACACAGAAAAAGAAACATCATAAGATATCAGTAATATATGGAATGTAAACTTGGCTACACAGGAACTGAATTACAGAACAGAACAGGATCTCAAATTTAGAAAACCAACTTATGCTTGCTTAAGGGGAAAGGTGAGTTGTGGTGCTGCATAAAACCAGAGATTGAAATGAGCACAGATAAAGTTCCTTAAGCCAAATATGGAATAGACAAGAGCTACTCCTTGCTCAACGAAATGGACTCAACACCGCATATTAAACGCCTAAGAATGTACCTGACTAGTAAGTATCTTAAAACCTATAGATTGCTATGTCTCCGAAAGAGAATCAAGCATGTGTACAGGGGCAAAAACGCAGCAGTGATAGGATTGGAGAGGTTCGGTGAGCAAATGAAGACCCTTTGAAGTCATATTGCATGGTACCCATTCCACGGGTTTCAACTACCCAGGTTTTAGGTATTCTTCCTTTAGCTAAAACATGCATGTGGAACCCAGAGTATGATCAACTGTGTGAACGGGAGACGTGTTCAAATATGTCTCAGTTTTTGTACCCTGGTACTCGGGTGCAACATTCCAGACGCTTTACTAACACTCTCCCGACTTGGAGAGTCAGTCCCTTTAACCTCCTGTTTGGCCCAGTTTGCAATTTCTGCGGAAGATGAACAGGAATAGCGAGAACCAATGAGAGGCTAGCTGGAGGTGTCTGGACGGGCAAATTTAACACTCACATCCCACCAGCAAGAGGAATTAACCAAAGGCTCAGCGTGCCGTGCCGGAACCAGATTAGGGCCTGAAGCCATCCTGCGGTGTTGCGGCCAGGTCACAAGAAAGCGAGTTGAAGAAAGGAGCTCAGGGGCACTGTAATTCACAAACCTGCAGAGTTATAAATGACAGCTATCGTCCAAAAATAGACTGAAGTAAGGCTGCCAAGAGGACTTGAAAGCGGGGCAGAATTGCAGGAAACCGATTTCAGGAGGTAGACTGGAATTGCATTGAAAGCATAGGAAAAGAGGCAGAACGTCCACAATGATGCACTTGGCCAAAAAGGGCGTATGCGTTTTTTCCTGAATATATTCAGGAAAAAACGCATACGCCCTTTTTGGCCAACCAAGCAAGCTTGCAAAGGAAATCTGCACTACAATGAAGTCTCACTTCCCCCCGGTCAAAAGGGCCATCTGAAAAAAGTGTAAAATCCAGAAAGGAAGGACAGGCCATGGAGAACTGGGAGCCTTGTTATGCTGATGGGCGGGATGTAAATTGCCACAGACACTCGGGAGAAGTGTATGGTGTTTCCTGAAACATCTAAAAAACAAAGCAACAGAGCCTAGGGCACTTCCACTTATGGTCCTATAGCTTAGGGAAATTAAAATCAAAAAGACACAGCCACCCCAAAGTTTGGGACGCCTCTGTTTACAAGAACCTCTTTTACCGTACAAGTTCAATATCACAGAAAGTGAAAAATGGATAAAGAACTTGTGGTACTTACGTACAATGCAGTATCACTCAGCAATGAAATCTATGTCATCAGGCCCGTAGCAGCATAATGAGTGGATTCAGGTACGATGATTCTAACTGAAATAAGTCACACAGAAAAAGAAACATCATAAGATATCACTAATACACGGAATGTAAACTTGGCTACACAGGAACTGAATTCCAAACAGAACAGGGTCTCAAATTTAGAAAACCAACTTATGCTTGCTTAAGGGGAAAGGTGAGTTGGGGTGCTGCATAAAACCAGAGATTGAAATGAGCACAGATAAAGTTCCTTAAGCCAAATATGGAATAGACAAGAGCTACTCCTTGCTCAACGAAATGGACTCAACACCCCATATTAAACGCCTAAGAATGTACCTGACTAGTAAGTATCTTAAAACCTATGGATTGCTATGTCTCCAAAAGGGAATCAAGCGTGTGTACAGGGGCATAAACGCAGCAGTGATAGGATTGGAGAGGTTCGGTGAGCAAATGAAGACCCTTTGAAGTCATATTGCATGGTACCCATTCCAAGGGTCTCAACTCTACAGGTTTCAGGTATTCTTCCTTCAGCTAAAACATGCATGTGGAACCCAGAGTATGATCAACTGTGTGAACGGGAGACGTGTTCAAATATGTCTCAGTTTTCCTCCCCTGGTACTCGGGTGCAACATTCCAGATGCTTTATTAACACTCTCCCCACTTGGAGAGTCAGCACCTTTAACCTCCTGTTTGGCCCAGTTTGCAATTTCTGCGGAAGATGAACAGGAATAGGGAGAACCAATGGGAGACTAGATGGAGGTGTCTGGACGGGCAAATTTAACTCTCATTTCCCACCAGGAAGAGGAATTAACCAAAGGCTCAGCGTGCCGTGCCGGTACCAGATTAGGGCCTCAAGCAATCCTGCAGTGTGGCGGCCAGGTCACAAGAAAGTGAGTTGAAGAAAGGAGCTCAGGGGCACTGTAATTCACAAACCTGCAGAGTTATAAATGACAGCTATCGTCCAAAAATAGACTGAAGTAAGGCTGCCAAGAGGACTTGAAAGCGGGGCAGAATTGCAGGAAACCGATTTCAGGAGGTAGACTGGAATTGCATTGAAAGCATAGGAAAAGAGGCAGAACGTCCACAATGATGCACTTGGCCAAAAAGGGCGTATGCGTTTTTTCCTGAATATGTTCAGGAAAAAACGCATACGCCCTTTTTGGCCAACCAAGCAAACTTGCAAAGGAAATCTGCACTACAATGAAGTCTCACTTCCCCCCGGTCAAAAGGGCCATCTGAAAAAAGTGTAAAATCCAGAAAGGCAGGACAGGCCATGGAGAACTGGGAGCCTTGTTATGCTGATGGGCGGGATGTAAATTGCCAACAGACACTGGGGAGAAGTGTATGGTGTTTCCTGAAACATCTAAAAAACAAAGCAACAGAGCGTAGGTTACTTCCACTTATGGTCCTATAGCTTAGGGAAATTAAAATAAAAAAGACACAGCCACCCCAAAATTTGGGACGCCTCTGTTTACAAGAACCTCGTTTACCATACAAGTTCAACATCGCAGAAAGTGAAAAATGGATAAAGAAGTTGTGGTATTTACTTACAAAGCAATATCACTCAGCAATGAAATCTATGTCATCAGGCCCTTAGCAGCACAATGAGTGGATTCAGGTATGATGATTCTAACTGAAATAAGTCACACAGAAAAAGAAACATCATAAGATATCAGTAATACATGGAATGTAAACTTGGCTAAACAGGAACTGAATTACAGAACAGAACAGGGTCTCAAATTTAGAAAACCAACTTATGCTTGCTTAAGGGGAAAGGTGAGTTGGGGTGCTGCATAAAACCAGAGATCGGAATGAGCACAGATAAAGTTCCTTAAGCCAAATATGGAATAGACAAGAGCTACTGCTTGCTCAACGAAATGGACTCGACACCGCATATTAAACGCCTAAGAATGTACCTGACTAGTAAGTATCTTAAAACCTATGGATTGCTATGTCTCCGAAAGAGAATGAAGCATGTGTACAGGGGCATAAACACAGCAGTGAAAGGATTGGAGAGG